>NC_140591.1:1174237949-1174740449 GCF_964204655.1 Triturus cristatus | reverse complement strand
CCACATTCTGCAAAACTCCAGAAGCCTGGCGAGGATCAATACTATGCCCGATCTTAAAAAAAGTCGACCTCTTAAAACAAAGCAACTACCGCCTAGTAGCTCTGTTAGTCCTGGAAGCAAAAGCATACGCCCAAATTCTATTTAAAAAACTGGAAAGCTGGGTAGAAGAAAATGAGTTGCTCCCCTTTTTCCATATAGGTTTCCGTGCAGGAGCTGCCCCCACTGACAACATTGTTGTTCTATCCGCCCTTTGCCGTCAAGCCACTCAACCATCCCCCACTGTTCTGCTGTTTTATTGATCTCACTGCAGCATTTGATAAGGTTGACAGACATACCCTCTGGAAGAAATTAGCATGCTGGGACATTCCATCCCCACTATTCACGGCCTTAATCTCCCTCTATTCTGATACCTGGGTATGAGTGAAGACAGGCCCAACATCTCTATCTGCTAAAATGTGCACCACTGAGGGTCTGAAACAAGGCTGATGGCTGGCACCCTTACTTTTCAATTTGTATACAGCCGATTTGAGGAAAGCTCTGTCCAATAGCTGCATGGTTCCACCCTGCTTAGGCCATCGCCCCTTCACATTCTTTAATATGCGGATGATATAATCATCATGGACTACACCAAAGTGGGGCCCCATCGCGCGTTGACCAGCCTACAAAAATACAGTGAAATGAAGCATCTTACCATCAATCTAGACAAGACGAAAATCCTTGTATTTTGCCGGCACAAGAACATGAAACAAATTGCATGCAGCATGGGCCCAATGTCCATCACGTCAGCCCCGAAATATAAGTACCTGGGGGTTTGGTTTACAGAATCTGTCCAATCATCTGCCCACAAAAACGATCTGGTGAAGAAAGTAGCGGCCATCACCTTTTGTTTAATCAAACTCAACTATAATCTAAAAAGTCTGTCAGCAGAGGTAATAAGAAAGACATACAAGCATCCCTTCTCCCAGCACTCTCCTACAGACACCAAGCTTTTCCAGGGGCCTGCGCTGAAATCCTAAAGCGGGTCCAGTGCTTGGGCAATAAAAAGATCTTTCGACTACCAAAACATCTTCTTAGGGCAAGACTCAGGCTGAAATTTGGACTGGTCAAACAAGCGATAACCATTGAGGTCAATTTTCCTAAATGCTACATCTGCATTTTGAAATTACCAAAGAAATCCCTAAAAGCTGCCTCAGACATATTTGAAAAAGCAGGCTCCCTGTGGAATACCCAGTTTAAGAGAGCACTTGTTACCATGGAGATAAATCAATCAGAAATTGCTTTATCTTCTATGTCCTATTTAACCTGGAAAAAGACTATCAATGACAAGTGCAATTGGCCTCATTCCAGCAAGACCAGGCGTCATTAAAAACATCACCTTTCCTGGCCCCGCTAAACGCCTCATACTTGGTAACCAAACCCCAGCCTTATCTCTCAGTTTCTCTCAATCCCAAAACTAGAAGAGAGATTATGTGCATGCAATTGCTGGCCTTACCGATAGTGGATTTTAACCGGGCTTGGGCTAATCCAAAAACCGGAGGAGCCTGTAGCCTGTGTGATTAAAAACTTTAATCATGGCTACACGTCTTGTGTTGTTGTCCCACGATAGCTGATAAAAGGCGAATCTTACTCAGGGGTCTATATCTGAGGGAAAGAGCAAGCACCTGCCTAGAGGCCTCACCAACATGTTTTTCACAAAATGAGCCCTTCACCCTGGCCCGCTGTTGAAGATTCATACAAACTACCAGGGATGCTCTCCAGCCCCATCCTGCCCCCCTTCTATGCATACACAAAGTGAAAAAGCTGATACTGGATTACTTTAAATTGATACCAGGTGATGGACATTCCGCCCAACAGAAATGAAACCATCAGGTCATGTCTCTATACCATTAAAGATATGCACGTGGATGGAGTGTACAGCATCCCACAGGAACTATAACCATCTTCGGATGAAGAACATCATTGATTGGAGATCACCAACTACCACAAAGCACAAGTACTTTACTAAAGAACAGGTCTAAGGGCAAAACAAGCACTGTCAAAGGGTAATGGAGTAAGAACTGGAAAACTGATGGGTCACAAATGGGTGATATGTCTTCGGGTAAGGGGCAGTTGCCAGCACAAAACTTAAGTTTATAGGCCACACTATTGCACAGAGCACACACACTTTATCAGAGTCGGGACCATGGGCAAAGCTAAAGGGAGAAGGTTGTAGAATCAGAGAACTGATGGGACAAAATACTGGGGACACGGCCTACAGCGTATAAGCAGATGAGTAGTGCGCACCTTTTTCCATATCGCCTGATGTTACTTTGCCATTTTTGACCCATGATGTAAAGGCCAGCTGCAATGCTCTACGCAAAAACTTTCTTTAATTGGATATGAGAGTAATTGGTATTTTATTTTATTTTTTTGTTTTAACTATGTGAGGATTTTAGCTACTGCACATTTGTATGATTCATTATCATAGTTTCCTTGTCATATTGCTATTTTGCTGCAATGCAATGGTTTCAACTAATTTATGCAAATAAATGTATTCATTCATTATATCTCTCTCATTTGAGTCGGGAGTCAGAATGGAGTTGGACTGATTTTTTACTCAGAGTCAGGAGAATCATGGAAGGACTCAGGGCAGGATTACCTCAACAACAGCCAGAAGAAGAAAGTTACCAACTTCAGGGAAACCAACATGATGATGACTCTAAGATGCCCACCCAGCTCTGTGAACTGGTGAGAGATGCATTAATTTGCGAAATGCAATGCTGCTGAGTGTGTGTGCTGGCTCAAATTTGAAACTCCTCTTTTATGTGGTCGGTTTGGGTGGTGGGCCTGTTGTTGTAAGTAACTGGAGACAGACATGTGATGTCACATCATCACATTATGCACATGCTTGGCTAAATGTTATGATGACAGTTATGAGATTTTTCAGTCTGGTACATGCAGCCACTTGTCTGTGATTGGTTGTAATTTGCTCTCATTTCTCAGTTAATTGATCGCATATGAGTCATAAAATGAATGATTGCAGCAGACTATGCCCTTGCTCTGTCTCTCTGAGTCTTCTCGATTCACTCCTCATGAAACTTACCTTTTGTTCTGTCCTCCTTGACACAACAATATCATTTCTGTTTTACAATCTGCAGGCCTTCTCTTCTCCTGCACTAAAGTTTGACAGCTCTATAACACTCCTGCTTACCTTACCAGAACGCTTCAGCCAGGCACCCAAGATTGAGGGACAATCTGAGAAGAATGCAGATGCACCACCCAATTTGGGAATACAGAATCATTATTTGTTAAGGATAATGTTTTAGAACTGTGTGGGTTCACTTCACTCCTCCATAATTTGCATTTTTCAAACCTAGATAACAGACCAATTAGATACATAATTTTAATAACATGGGTCTCTGGGGTAGAAGGACTGTGTGCAATGCATTGAGCTGAACTGTGTCATATTCCTTCCTTCATTTCCTTCCTCAACAGATTGATGATGTGCTGCTCATCATCACCCAGATTAATGGTATCTTTCTTTAGTGTTTGTCTTTGTCACACCTTTCCCCAAATCCCCATTCCCATCCATTCATCAAACCTCTACCCCAGGGCTGTGTGATTTATTGAGGTGTGACTTCGTTTGCACCATAAATAGATCACACATTGGTGGGCAGATGTGGTGAAAGCAACACAAACTCACTGAGGGATCTTCTATTATCTGAGTAACAGCCCACACTTGCCCCATTAACCCACACTTGCATAAAAGTGATCCATATTTTAGATATAGAAGAACATAATTTGTTAGAATATTCATTCAGGACTTGTCCACACTAGAATTTGAATCCACTTCTCCTGACTCGAGGATTTTGTAACTTTAGTTTTAATTAAATACTAGCTCCCCATTGTTTAGAAGAAGTTACTATTGTTTTTTTTGGTATATTATCAGGTATTCGTTGATGTGTCATGGTGGTAGTCGTCTGGTGATGGTCTCAATCTTTATAAAGCTATGAGGTAAATATAACCCACTAACTTTGTGGTTTTCTTTCAATTTAGTTGTCTGTGATGGATAATCCTTTTGATTAATCCTGCAGTTGGAGTTCACCTAGGTGGGAGTGGGACTTCACTTGTGATGCCTTCAATGTTAGTACAATAGCCTGCTCTACTACCACCACTATTAAGAATAAGAACAGCACCTTGGGAAACTCTGCCGTAACTAAGGTTTTGGACTATTGAGAGAGGTAGCAACCATTGCTACATCTAGTCAGGTAAGCGAACTATGAAGTGAAGTGAACTAGTTTAGTTACTCAGTAAAAAGCTAACGTCTACTGGAGATCACTAATTGTTTATGTAGGTTGATGTTGTGGCCCATATAGGTCATGGCAGCATACACCCCTAATGGTCAAGATAGTTACAGAGAGTAGTAAGACAAGAGTATATGACTAACTATAACTAACCGGTATACACTTTGAGAAAGGGATTAAAAAAACAGTCTACGCAAAAAGGCAACAGTGCAAAGTAGAAGTAAGACACAAAAAACTACTTGAGGCATAAAGTATTAGAGAATAATTCTTCCCTTTAATATTTAAGAACAAAAAACCTACCCTCTCTACCGACAACAGGCCCATGCCCTCTCCCCAAACAAATTGCCTCACCACAACCAATGTCCAACAAAAAGAAAACTATCCAAGAAAGTCTGCAAACAAACCTCTCCACCTACAACAAAAGTCGTTCCCAGCAAAAAAAATGTTTTTAAAAAGGGCTCAGAAGAGGGCATAGTCAATCTAGGCTCTGCTATATCTTTCCCAACCGGTTCTTGAAATGGTTCTTCCGCAGGAACAGTCAGTCTAAGTGTGAGGGGTCAGCAGGTGGGGCCCCTGACAGCTGGCACCAGCGCTGTACTGGTGACTGGAGACTGCAGCAGGCTGGATTAACTGTGGCCCGAAGCAGAGGCAGATGCACCCTACAGGGTCACAAGCTGCCTATATTCTGCCTGGATGGTCTCTAGCCTCTGCCACAGCAGCTGGGACGTTATCACCCACTGTGTCAGTGGTGGACCAGCATAAATAGCTATATCAAGCAAAAAACAAAAAGAAAAATTGTAAACAATGCTCTGTACAAACACTTGTTTAATAGTATATGGCACAGTAGCAGTAAACCGCTGGTGCCCTAGGGATATTGGAATTTGATATGAATTGGAGAGGCACAGGGCCATTTTTTAGCCACACATGCCACACACAAAAAGCTCTGACTGCCTGCCTGAAAAGAATTTGGGCAGAATAACATCATATTAAAAAAACAGTGTGACTTTATTTTTGGTTTTAAAAGGCTTTCCTAGTAAAAAACTAAACAGACACTTTTTGTGGGAAAATAAAAAATGAAAAATAAATTATCTCTCATTAATGAGTAAGGCATTATTCACCATGGAGTAAACGTTGTTGTGCTAAATTAATTGAGGGATGCTAGCCAGTGCATCTGGTACTTTGCTACTCTGCAGTCTGCATCTGGGGCAGCTGTAATGGACAATTATCTTACTTTATTTCCAATAGCCCTTCTCTTCTCCAAATGCCTTTTGAATTCTACCCCGACTTGAAAGAGGCAAAAGAATAACAAATAAGATACTAGGTCACACAAGTCATGCATAAAATGTGGATATCCCGCCTGTCATGAGTAGACAGTGGGGAAAACAATGCACTGCACTATAGTGAAAGGAACAGGATATATAGATTATATTTGACACGTTCACCACAGAGTATCCCATCCATCAAACTTGAAATAAGCCAATTTACTCCCTAGCCTCTCCCTCCACCACAAATATTTTCCAACAAATTAATTTGCTTGGCAGTAAGGAAAGGAAACATGACTTACTCTACTGCAGGGTTAGTTAGAGGGATTGGGCCAGGTAGGTAGAGATTTTGCTATAAAACAGCAGGGTATCACTGATTATCATCATGTGCCTAGGCTTTGGCTTATTCTGTCACTGTAGTTGGTGAAACTCAAAAGGTAAAAAATTGAACATGTGTAATTCTGTTATGGGAAAACCATGAAATATATTTATGAATCACTTCACAAGGTCATACAAATGTGGCACATGCCAAGAATGGATTTCTCAATTATTTGGTAGGCTGGGAGGGAGGAACTTAGGAAAGAATAAAGGAGTGAAGTGCTAAGAGGTGAATGAGTGGATGACAGGAAACACACCTTGTGTTTGGTTTGCAGCCCATTGAAAACTTTGCAAATGCCGCATTAACTGAAGCAGATGCACATTGCACAGCCACCACTGAAGTCACAAATTGAACCATACTGCACTTAGGTCATGGGTGGCGAAATGCCATGAGCAGGGAGAGGGGTGATGAATGATGATGGGTGAAGGGAGTTGACGAAAAATTATAAATACCCTCCAGTTTGAACCACTGCTTTGATAATCATAAAACCAAGTAAGCAAAGTAGGTGGTCATGCCCCTCTCCAGAAGAGCTCCCTTGTTGCTTTGTTCAATCAATTTTCATTTATCCTTTGATTCTTCTATAGCCACCATGACTTAAGCTTTACTTTCTCTCATCCAGACTCTACCCGAAATTTCCAATCCATATTAACCATCCATATAGCCATCCATTTAGTATCCTTTCACCCATCCATCCATTTACCCAATACCTACCCATGCATCCTTTCACCCACCCACCCACCCATCCTTTCACTCATTTACCATTTCACCCATACTTTGTTTTAACCTTCAGTTCGTTCCCGTTTCCATCAATCCATCATTTTAAGGGTTCATTATGTGAGCTTTTGCTGAGTTACAGGTAGAAGGGGCTATAAGAACTCAACCACTGCTGTAGCTGCTAAAGCAGGGGGTTCATGATCATGAGTCACAAAGCTCTTGTAGCTAGTGAGCATAATAGCAATTGTCAATAAGTAAGCACTGTGACTTACCACCACCCATCCCTCTTGCTTCTGTGTCTCCACCTCCAACTGCCTCTGAAACAGACCCGTCCCCCAGACTGGTCTGAAACAGACCCGACCCCCAGACTGGTGGTCTGATCGACTAGAAAAAAAAGCATTGCACATTTTTTAGATGCCAGATACGCCACCCGCTATTTTTTGTTTTTTAAATCGAAAATATATAACTGCAATACATCACTACAGTTAGGTTAGCAGTATCTTCTATTAAAAACATCACTCCGGGCATTTTGTTGGTTGACAATGTTATAAAACCCAAGTAGTGAAGCCAACTAAAAATGTTTCATAATGGAGGGGCTGAGCTACAGCCTATGATGATGACTCTGAGTCACTGACGTGCAATGAAGACTTGGAATTATGGTTAATGAAGGACATATCATAAGGTGTTGGTTTGCAAATGAAATTGGACCTTATACTTTCCAGCCATGCTGCACTGCCATGTAAACTGGTGGTATACTGTATAAATGAATTACAGCACAACATTGCGGGGTGCATGACCTTGGCCACTCTTATGTTAACCTTTAGAGCATGAGCAAAAAAGAAAAGCCAACAAACATGTGTGGTGAATATTACTAGCTTACTTGGGCCTGCAATCTTCACAGTAGAAAGTAGAGTACGGAAATCTGTTCTTAGTCTTACAGTACCACAAGATATATAAAGGAGAGGGAACGTTTATTAACAAAGCAGAATTACATTTTAGACTAGTACAGACAAGGTAAAGTCAGCTACAAAAAAAAACATGAAATATGGAAAAAAAGATAATGCAGGAATAACAAGAATTTAAATAAAATTGGATAGGGGAGTTAGAAAAAAGGAAACAGTATAAAAAAATAAACAAGGCAAAATGAAACGTACTATAATAGTGGGCAGAGCTAAAAGTTAGGGAAATAATAATAATAAATTATAGGACTTATGGGATGAGCAGAGCCTCTGTAGCGAGGCTGGTGGTCGAAGCCTCCTCTCTGTCTCCTGGACCCACCTCAGAGTTGTGCCTCTTCTTTTTCTCTTGGGAGCTGATGTAACAAATAAAGAGGATACAAAAAATTAGTAGTACAGTTAATCTCCCCAAAGATATTATGACAGGCAAACGCAATAACATTGTACTTTTCTAAATCAGATCGTATATAGTACTAGTATTGACTATCGAGTTGGCCATACTAATCCTAAAATCCCTATTAGAAATTTCCTGAACAACAACTACATTTAGAACTAATGCATTGCAATGAATAATCTTTGATTCTATTCTCATTTCTCAACCCCCTTGATTTACCAACTCAGTCTCTCTTTTTTGCAATGCATAGATGCATATTACACATCACTGTGAGATTGGTTGTGACTGTGTGAGCTACATAAGGAAAGTCACAGAGAACGCTAACTCACTGATGTCACTAATTCCCCATGATGGCAAAAGGACAGAGGAGTATGCAATGGCTTCTTCAATAAGAAGCAAAATGAGCACCGACAAGTACGCTTAGATAGTGCCAAGCACCTGGCTAGCTCAATCTGGATTACATAATTTTTTATTTTTTTTTAAAACACTTTTTATTGATAACCAAGACAGCGAGAATAACCAATACAATGACAATACGAAGATGTCTACCTCCATTCCTCCGCCCCTTCACCACACAGCAGACCAACATCACTGCGATTCCATGTATAACGATCGCCCCCTGTGGCACCTGTTTGTTGTACCATCCATTTAACCAGGAGTCCTCCTGTCTAGCGGCCTCTCGGGACCCTTTACTCAGTGTTATGCTGATCCTGTGCTGCCCCTCCCAGTATCCGTTGTCTCTCATTCCTAAGTTCAATCGTCGGAGAGATACAGATGTTACCTCTATACTTATTCCATTTTCCCCATTTGTGATCCCATTTCCGTGGGCACCCCCTCTCTTTGAACACCGTTTTCTCCGCTAGCATGGCATGATCCATATCCTTGGCCCAATCCACCATTTTTGGTGCTGTGCCTACCCGCCATCGCTGTGCAATGTTCCTCTTGGCTACACCCCCACCATCTGAGGCCCAATCTTGCTCAATTTGCGTGAGGTCCGTTGCTTCCCAGATGTTCAGCAGGCACAGCGTGGGTGTCGGGTGTATTGTCTTATCGCAAGCCCTAGCCATTTGCCTGGTGACATTGACCCAGTATTCCTGTATGCGGGGGTATTCCCATAGGATGTGGAAGAATGTGCCAATCAGTGCATATTGCCGGAGGCATTGCGAGTCTGGTCGCCTATTGAGTCTGTGTAACAATATGGCATCGAAATATACCCTGTGTAGGACTTTGAGTTGCACCAGCTGAAGACGCATAGGGATAGCCACTTCTCTGGGCGAGGACAATGCCTCCCTCCAGTCTTCGTCGGGTAAGACCCCGAGGTCGGCCTCCCAGGCCGCTCTAAGCCTAGTCATAGGGTCTCCTCTATTATTAATCAGCTTCTTGTATGTGAGCGATATGGCCTTGCGGTTCATAGGGTCCAACAAGAGCCTATCCTCCAGGGGAGAGGAGTCTGGAAGGGGTGCGTCTTTGGGCCGAGCCGAGTCTATAGCATGGCTAATCTGTAGGTAGCGAAATCCCTCTGTTGGGGCTAACTGGTATTTGGCCTGAAGCTCCGGGAAAGATGCCTTTCTCCCTTTTACCCACACGTCGCCCACTCTAGAGATTCCAATCAAATCCCATTTATCGAATCTTGCGTAGGAACTGAGTCTCCCCAGTATGTCCGGTTCCCATAGTGGGGTTGCCTTCGTCAGGCGGCCCCTCCATCCCATCTGATTCTGAACCACATGCCACACTTCCACCGCACGCGCCGTTGTGCCTGTCAGTCCCAACTTCTTGTGATTGGTATATAAGGCTCTGTTATATCCCCCTTTTCCCAACAGCAAGTGGTCCGTGCGGAAGCTCGGATCATCGTGTCTCCCAAACACCCAACTATTTATGGCCGTCAGTTGCGAGGCCTGATAATACCGGCGCAGGTCCGGCAGACCTATTCCCCCATCGTACCATCCCATGGTTAGCTTAGCCATCGCAATACGTGCCGGCTTATAGTCCCATAGCAATTCACGTACCGCGGCCTCGATCTGCACAAAATAGGAGTTGGGAACCGGATTGGGCGTATTCTGTAACGCATATAGAAAACGGGGTAGAGCGAGCATCTTATATAGGGACGCCCTCCCCAACAATGTGAGAGGAAGGGTTTTCCAGTGTGCCACATCCACGCGAAATCGCCGTAATACCCCCAGGAGATTCCTCTCCAAGAACAACGCAACGTCAGTGGTGATGAATATCCCCAAGTAAAGGAACCCCTGACGGGCCATCGGGATGGTGTATCTCTAGGACTTAGGGGAGGTTCACCCCAGAGGGGATACATCTGGGATTTAGACCAGTTTATTTGGTACCCTGAGTGCGCCCCAAAAATGTGGAAGATATGGAGTACCCGACGGAGCGACCGAGCGGGGGAAGCTAGATATAGCAAGATATCATCACCATACAGCGATATACGATCCTCGTGCTCATCCGTCCACCTCAAGCCTCTGATCTCGGGGTCCCCCCGTATCCACACCGCCAATGGCTCGAGAACCATAGCAAAGAGTAGGGGCGACAGTGGGCAGCCCTGCCTGGTGCCCCGCCCGAGGGGGAAGGAGGAGGATCGATAGTTGTTCACCAGAACGTGTGCCCTAGGTTGCGCATATAACAGCTGAATCCATCTCTTAAATTTGGGGCCGAATCCCATTCGGTCGAGGACAGCAAATAGATATTCCCATGCCACGGTGTCAAATGCCATACTCGCATCAAGCACCAGCAGTATGGCCTCTTCCTCAAGGGTATGTACCCGCCCAATGACTCCGTTGACCCGACGCAGATTACGCGCTGTATTCCGCCCAGGCATGAATCCAGACTGGTCCGGATGGATCAAGTCTGGCAAAAAAGGGAGCAGTCGGTTCGCCAATAACTTGGCCAAAATCTTTGCCTCAATGGCTATCAGAGAGATAGGCCTATATGACTGGCACTTGTCCACCGGCTTACCGGGTTTGTGGATAACCACAATAGCGGCCTCTCGGACATCTTCTGGCAGCAGGGCAAGCTCGCAGCATTCATTATAGAGGCCGAGCAGGTGGGGTGCCAGCAATGAGGCCATCGGCTTAAGTAATTCCACGGGATGCTGTTGGGGCCAGCCGCTTTCCCGGACCGGACGTCTAGTATGGCCTTATGAACCTCCTCCGTGGACAGCTCAGCCTCTAGGGCCCTACCGTCCTGTTCAGACAGGCCCCTGACCTCGATAGTGGCCAGGAGATCAGCCGCCCAGGCCTCTGGTGCTGCATAGACTGATGTGTAATGTCGGGCAAATGTTTCCGCGATTTCACGCGGATCTGTAATCTGGGTACCACCAGCCCCTTTGAGTGCGCGCACCCAACGTGATGCCTGTATATAATATTTTTAAAGCAACCTTAATGTAACCTCTGAGTGTGAGCAGCATGCTATTCAGAAAAAAAGATGTTAGCATTGTAGAACACAAACATAACAAATAATTACTCACCGAGCCCTGCAAACTCCATGCCTAGCAGGTCAAGTAGGTCCTGCTTGTGGTCTATGATGTCTGCCCAACGGTGCATCAGCTGCTGTTTGGTGCGCTGGATTAAAATATGTTTGATTAAACGGTACCCCCAATCACCACTACACTCCATAACCTGACAAATAAAATGAAATATTCCATTGTAATTATTATAAATTACATAAACAAAAAATGTGCAGTTAACAGTGTGAAAAAATTAATTGTATGAACAATGTTTTCAAAACTATTTCCTGAAATATACCAAAACATCAATTATAAATGTCTGAATAAAAAATACTACCCACACAAAACCCCAAAACAATAAACAACCCCCTCAAAACTGTATGAAAAAAAGTTATTAAAAACCAAATAAAACATATTTGAACCTAATTTATAGCACGAAATAAAATTATATTAATGTAAAATTTGTTTTTATCATTGATACGACAATGAGGAAAAAAAAACGTCCAGTTGATATAATACCCAGTAATATTGTTGACATCATTATAGTTTGACCGCGTTATTATTGTCAAACAATATTTCAGAGTCGATATTCAGGGACGATACTGAAGAAAAGATTGTTTTCTCAACAGTTCATCACCAGAATCATCAGCATATTACTCTACTGAATGTAACATCATTAGAAGTCACATTTTTGCATCTTTCAGAAAGGGATTACAGTATTAGCATAACCTACCACTCTAATTTTTGAAACCCACATCCTCCTTTATAAACATTTTAAACTTTTGAAGCTAAAGTTCTGCATTTCGAACAACAACTAGAAGATATGAAGGGGGCATGTCAAGCTCCTAAACACAGCTAAACATGAGATGTGCATAGCTGATTAGCAGAATACATCCTCTTGGATTTATCTCCAAAATCTGTATTGACCCCAATGTTCAATGTGAGGAGGCATCTTGGCTCTTGGATTGCCATAGATGGTGAACAATGCTTGATGATCCTTCACAGGCATGAAAGGCTTTCCATATAAAAATAAGCTGAAATGTTCACAAGCCCACACCACTGTTAAACTTTCTTTCTCAAGTTTTGAATAAGCACATTCAATTTGGGGCATAATTCTGATTGCATATGCCACAATATGCCTTTGAGCAATTGGGTGTCCACTGTGCTGTGCAAGGATTGTGACTAACCTGATTGCTAGAGCGCCAACACAAGCTCTGTATGAAGCTTTGAATTAAAGTATGCCGTTTCAGTGGCATTCTCAATAGCTTGTTTGATCTTCTTGAAGCTTTGCTTGCATTTTTGTGACTAATGAAATGAAACATAATTTTTCAATAAGTCTCCCAACTGAGCACTTATGGTGGCAAAGTCTCATATATATCTAAAACAGTAGCTGGCTATGCCAAGGAATTAACGTAACATGGAAACATCTTGTCGGGGACTGGCAGTGGACAACGCTTGAACTTTAGCTGGATTAGGTGTCATGCCCCCATAAGAAAACATATGGCCAAAGAATTTTAGCTTTGTCTTATTAAACTCACATTTGTCGGCATTCAAAGTCAAATCTGCATCTGCAAGTAAACAGCACACTTTTGTGAGAGCTTTATGATACTCCTCTGTGTAGCTCCAAAAGCCAGTATGTCATCACTATAATTAAACAAATTCATAACATATGTATGATACATTGAATGACTTCTTGAACCAGCTCGGCAGCTGACGACACACCGAAACTTAGGCATTTGTATTGGAACAGACCAAAATGTGTAGAGAAGGTTGTAATGTACCTATAATTCACCTCAAGTTCCAACTGATGATATCCATTATTCAAATCAAGGCGAGAAAAGACTGTTGCACAATTCAATTGGGTTATCATGTTGGCAATGTGCAGGCCTCGATGTCGATCTTGTTCAATTGCCATGTTCACTTGACACATATCAATGCAGATGCGCACAGCTCCTTTACTGTCCATTTTGGTCACTACCACTATGGGAGAAACCCAGGGTATTGGACCAGTGGAACATTCAATGATATGTTTGAGCAATGATTCAAGTTATTTTTCAACAGCTTCCTGTAAATGAAATGCAGTTTGTCTGTGTCTTTGAGCAAGAGGACGGACGTCCGCATTAATTTGTAATTGTACTAGTTTTGAGTTTTCCTAACCATTGAAACAATGAAGGAAACTGTCTTACTATTTTGTGATAAGCATTCATATCATAGTTCACTGTTATCAGTCCCATATCAGCAGCAGTGCTTAAACAGCGGCATGCACTGGATGCTGTCTCTTGAAGTACATGAATGGGTGCTTGTACTTTCGTTTTGTTGTGTTTCATTGTGGCTTCAAATGAACCTTGGTTTTTTAATGGCATCAATGCAGCCCATGTATACTCTTTAGTTTTCGCCTAAGTCATGGCAATGGAGATAGTTCATCATATTTCTCCTTAGGCAATATGTTTATCGACCCACCACTGTCGATAATAAAAGGTATTAAGCAACTGTTTCCCTTTGGTGTAATCTTCACACAATGTTTGCATGACTTTGGTGCTTTTTCAATATTGACTTTTCTTTGTCATGTATTTTTCTTCACAAGAGGTCAGTCTAACATGCACGTTTTCATGAGGTAAACATCAACATTGCACAAACATCGTCTTCAATTCAACTTGATGTAGATACTGAAGAACTCTTTGACGATGATTTAGATGATCATCAACTTTGTTTGGTGTCGATTTGCCTTATTTGGTGTGGTCGCTTGGCCTTGTGGGCATGCGTCGAGCATCGCTTCTGAAGCATTTGGGTGGCCATTTTGTCTTTGCGCTATGACGCACTTATTTTTCACTTCGCTTTGCAAACCATTACAAAATGGTTCTCCTTCCCACATATTTTACAGATCTGTCCAATGGCAGGACATTAATCTTCGTGTGAAAATGAAAATCCACACCTGAAGCACAACTTCTTCTTCCGTGGAGACATCACTCTGTGTCCCTCTGCCTTGTGCTTTGGCTTACTTTTTATGTTCATGACTGACTCACTCTGGGCACCTCTGGCCTCCATGTTTTTATTTTTTTGTTAAACTATTTTATTGCGTTTTCAATGTTCAAAAAAAAGAAGAAAAACATTACATATATGTACCAAACGGAAGTACAGACATAACATAATGGGTACATGACTGGTACTGAGGCAGCATTACATGCAATAATCACAAGGACAGACTGTGGAATGTCAATGAAGTGCTTTGGGGGAGCGAATCACTCCAGAGGAAAGTATGTCCTCCTGTGCGTGTACCTGGGAGAAGAAGAATAGGGGGAGAACCAGCTACTAACATGGGGTACTAAAGCAGGGTGAGTGACATGAGGGGAAGAGAGGGGAAAAGAGGGGCGGGGGGGTGTATGTTGATGTTTAATGAATAGCTGGGGAGAGGGAGAGCACAGAATGACTCCACGAGGGTGTGCTGGTGGTGGTGTACTTGTGCCAGCCAGGGGGGTCTCGAGAGAGCAGGCCTACTTCGGCTGCTAGGGAGGTCACTCAGTGGGACACCTCAGGGGAACCTTGTGACTGCAGGGGTGAAGTATCATGATTGATAGTCCAATGGAAGTGCAGAAGTAACATTGTCCATTAAGGGTAAATGGGGCGACGATGCATTCTACGCACCTCCTCGTGTCGAAGCGCATTCTGCTCTGCAGTGCCTCACTTATACACTGTCCCTATCGAGGCCTCCAAAGGGGGTCCCGCAGGTACGCACCGGTGCAGTGGGATGCCTTGTTTGGCTAGAAGGTGGTGCTTCCTGCATCCGAATATACCTAAAAGCATGCTATCCAGGAAGAGATGTCAGCGAGCTCCGTGACCTCGGGCAGTGTGGCAAGGATGGAGCTCCAATAGTGCTGCAAGGTTGGGCAGCTGCAGAACATATGTAGGAATGATGCACTAGGGGTCTGGCAGCAATGGCAAGCAAACAGCTTGTCCATCAACATGCTATTCAGCTCTGGCAGTCATGAGAACTCCCTCCACAATCAGAGTTTCTCTCAGCACTCGTCGTCTGAATGAATCTGACAGGCATCCGTCAATAACCCTGAGGCATATAGCTTCCTCATCTTTAAATTAATTTAACTTATAGTATTTGATGAGTAAATATAGTCTCTCAACAAATTTGTCGATGGTTTCACCATCTTTCTGTCATTTTTGAGATTCAAGGCTTCTTTGATTTGACGGTATATAATTTTGTCAACTCACTGCATTTTCTTTATGACTTCTTATACACCTTCATAAAGCTATATTCTTAAGGTATTTGATAAACGTCTTGTTATCTGTTTCTTCTAGTGCATCAATGAAATCATCAAATGTCTCTACCCAAGCAGTCCATCTGTTGCCTATATTCCACCTATTGGCTGTATTGTATGGTGGTGGTGTTTTCAGAGAGGCAGCGGTATTATACCCATTTGTGTGATTGTCACTTGAGAGTGAAGGTCTCTCCTACATTGTCTGCTATCCACTAAAACCTGCTTGATTAATACCATTTCCAAGGCCCTGTGCTGTTCTGGCCTTTGGGTCATCTTGGCTGGTCCATTAAACTGTGACCTCCATCTTGGTCTCCATGGGAGCCCTTCATATTTCAGTAGACCTCTGGTTTGTTCTCAGGCCAACACCCAGCAGCTTTGATGACATGCTGCTATGGGTATGGACAGCTCCGTAAAAACAAACCCGGACACTTCCTCTGGGGCTACTCTGCCCAACGCTGTGGTATGCTGACTTTCATTACTCAGTTCTGGTAAGCAGATGACCTTTTCTTGTGTTTGAATTGCTTTGCTTGTAAGTGACTCCTTGTACTGCCTGACACCTGGTTGATCTCTGCCTCACAGTGCTTCTGTTCACAGCATTATTCACAGCATTATCTTGCAATTGCCTGTCACTATTTGCTGCTCTTTCAAAACCTAGTTGTATCCACCTTTAGTGTTATTACTCCATACGATGTATAGCTTTAGGTGGCGTAGTAGTGCTGTACCTCTTTTTACTGCCTTCCCAACAGGTTTTTGGCCAATGATGTAAAGGCTTCTCGGTGAAACTTTAGTTATCTTCCAATGCTTTACACAGGCTGGAGTTGCGCTTTAACTCCACACACGCCAAGCGTTGATTCAGCACTTTGACTGAGGCACACGTGTCACGCACGAGCCGTTTGCTGGACCACAGCAAACTCACTATGAGAGCACTGTCGATCTTTCGGTCACTTATCCCCTATCTTGTCTCCAGTTGTAGCATCCTCCCCAGCCTGGGTACCCACTAATGACTACGCCATACATGGAGCTTAGTAAAACACGTCTTTATTCTTATGCGTGTAACCGTGAATTTAACATTCTAAACCTGTATTCACTTTGCTATGCTCTAACGCTTACGTCACAGTTCTACGGAGTCCATTGTGAGCCACAAGGGCTCTGTCATTGCTAACTCACACAACATCACATCTATTATTAGTGATTCTGTTGTTAAGGCTGAATTGTAAACTAACAAGTCTGCCTAAAGATGCCTTTAACATTATATATTCATGTCCCATCTCTTCAATGTTCTTTAATAGGGACTTTAGCTCTCTTTCATAGGTTTTATTATTTTGACTACATAGCTTGAATGAATGAATTAATTAATCTGGCATTTATAGAGTGCTAATGTCAATCCCAGGGGAGTATCCTGGTGCTAGGCGGTGAAGAACAATCAAAAGTCATAACAGTAAGTGAAAAGAAACTAGAACTCAGTATCAGTGAGATATACCTACTGTAGATTCATCAAATTATTGACTGACACAACATGGAGTCAGAGGCCATAAATAGCCATGTCTTCAATAGTTTCCTTTAAAGGGATTCTGAATCAATGTGTCTCAACTGCATGGGAAGCTGACTTCAGGCCTTAGTCCCTAAGAACACAAAAGACCTGCCTCATTTAGTCTTGAGCCTAAAAGTAGGAGGTTTAAAAAGGTTTGCAGATGAGGATCTCAGAGACAGAGAGGTAGTGTAATGAGTGAATCGGGCACTTTGGTTCTTTGGTCCTACTGCTCTGTAGGTTCTGAAAGTAAGCAGAATGATTTTAAATAGGACTCTGTTGTGAATTGGCAACCAATGGAGAGTTAGAAGGGCTGCTAAAGCAGATGAACGACATGGCAGTTTTAGCACTAGCCTAGCGGCTATGTGTTGTACTACCTGCAGTCTGTGAAGAGTTTGTTTAGTGGTGCCTGCATATATACTATTACAATAGTCCAATGTGGAAGTAATCCATGCATATGCCACTGTTTTTCTGGCTGAAAGGGGAAGGTAGTCAAATAAATGTTTAGTGATTTTCTTAAGGTAGAGGATATTCCTGACACTGCCACAGCTTGTGGACAAAATAATATGGAAGAGTCAAATTTCACGGCCAGATTTTTTACTACCTCAACGGTGTTAGGCGGCGAGGGGGGCGTGGAATTAGTCCACCATAATGTAGGCTCAAATGTGTTGTCCTTGCCTAAGAGCATGATCTCTGTTTTATCAGTATTTTACTTAAGGTGGTTAGTTTGCATTCACTTAATAGACTCCTTTAAACATCATTTAAAATTCATCTCCCTGCCAATGGACTTTTTATCCAGGGCCAGGATAAGCTGTGTATTGTCGGCATATGAAGTGGTTTCAATTCCAAAAGAGAAGGTCAATTAAATAAGGGGGGGCAAATATATATTAAACAGTGCAGGGCTAAGCAATGAGCCCTGTGGGACTCCTGAGGTAAGTGTTTTTTCAGGGGATAGAAATTATCCTAGTATTACTGTTTGCCTGCGATCAGTAAGGAAAGAATCCAGCCATGCTACGGCCAGATGTGAAATACCACACTTTTTAATCCACTGTAGTAATATGTTGTGGGAAATGGTATCAAATATGGCTGCTAGATCTAATAGGATCGGCACAGCATTCTTCCCAGCATCTAAAGTTAACTTTAGAGTGTCTGCAACCTCTAGCAGGGCTGACCATAGAGTGCTTGGGGCTGTCGAGGATGGAGGATGTTGGCCTCTTCCAAGAATGTCATTATTTGGCAATTTACCAGTTTTTCAATGATTTTACCAAGGAGGACGGGAAGTAATGAGAAGGGTTGAAGGTTATAAAGAGTTGATGGATCTACCAATAGCTTTTTCTGAAGGGGTTTAATGGCAATGGAATTCCAATCTGTAGGGACCTCTGCAGTGGGCAGTGGAGAATTTAAAATCTCATTAATCATTGGATTTACAATGTCTATCATTGTGTGAAGGATGTATGATATGGTGGGGAGGGATCAAAGGGGGGGTCCTGGTTTACAGCATAAGATACCTTTTTGGGGCTGGGCTAGGCTAAAATGCTGAAATGCTTGAAGGGAAGCTCCTGTCGAAAAAAGGTTTTCTTCTAAATCAGTATTTAACAGAGGGGTAAAACTAAATATGCGTTGAATGTTGAGAATGTCTTCTTCAAAATATGAGGAAATTTGATTACATACAGTCTGTGAGGGTAGGATCTATTTAACCATGGCTTTCAGTTGTAGGAATGATTTAGCAATTGAGAAAATAGATTTTTTATCATGTTGGGCTTCATTTAACTGCTTCAAAAAGTATGCCTTTTTTGCTAGCTTAATCTGGCCGTGATAAATCTTCAAGGCTAATCTAAACTGCATTAGGTTGTCAGCCTTATATGCTCTCCTCCACTTCCGTTCTAACTGCTTGCAGCGGAGATGATAGTATGCTAATGCCTGGGTATACCAGGGGGCTGATGGCTGAAGATTCTGTTTTCTCTTTACAAGTCTTTCCGGGGCTAGTTTATCACTAATCTGAGTGATCCAGGTTTTACAAGCTAGGGCATCCTCTGTTACCTTTCCTGACAAAGTAGCTATCAAGGCAGATGCAGAGCTAAACAGCTTCGGGTCGGTCAACAGGTTAGGGCTGATTCCAAGGGGGCAGGGAGCTGTTTGGATGACTGCATGTGTATGCTAAAAGAGATCAACATATAATCAGACCATGTCTGCTGGATAGGGGATTCAACTGTCAAATTATTATTTTTTTAACAAATCCCATCTAGAGAGTGGCCGCCAGAGTGCGTGGGTAGGGCCACAAACTGATGGAGCCCAACGTGCTTAACGTATCCATAAAATTGGCAACATTTAGACCATTTTTACATTTCAAATGAAGAATAAAATCTCCTAGGATAGTAAAATTGGCCTACTGAAGGGCAAGTGGGGCTAGTGTTTCTCCTAAAGATGCTAAAAAACTATTGCTTGTACCAGGGGGGCGGTTAGATACGCCCACCTGCAATTGACAAGTAGGAACTAAGCTCAAAACAAAATCCAAGATGTTCTACCCCTTTCAAGTGGTCTAAATCAAATGTCCGGCATTGGAGGAAGTCACAAAAAATAATTGCCAGCTCACCTTCACAAGAGTTTATTCTATCCTGTCTAAGAATGGTGTATCCTGAATGTAAAACATGGACAATATCTTGATTATACCATTCCTTTAGCAATGATTCAGTGATAAAAAGAAAATCCAAGCAAAAGTCAAGGAGTAGGTCATGAATTTCTTGAGTGTGTTCCATAGAGAGCAGGCATTAATAAGCCCCCCCTCATAGCGATGTTTTACCTAAATTATTTGTAGAATGAAATAAAGAGTCAGAACTGATTCCAAAAGGCACTTTGCATTTAAGATATACCAGGGCTCCGTTCTTGTTGCTAGGAGAGAGCTTAGACTTGCAGTGCCCATTAGTATCATTTAATGATTTAAAAAATGCAGAAGACATTTGAGTACCTGGCTGTGGACAGGGAGCATGGCTGGTGCAGGTCGTGTTCCAGATGCAGACGGCCACAGACGGTCTTCCCTTTGGCATGCCTTCAGCGTGCCGGCGGTGCGCCAACTAAGTGCGTCCACTACGCATCCACAGTGTAGGTCCAATTAAATACCCTTGGGCACAAACCACTGGAGCGCCAAAACTAAAAGATGGCTACTCTAAGAGGGACACCAGAAAGGGCTCTCAAACGAATACAATAGTGCAAGTGCAGTTCCCCTGTTTGTTAAAAGCAATGAACAAAGATAAAAAAGAAGTTATTTTCACAGCCTTATGACTTCTAACTGACCACTGTGCGTCCGCTGTGTTAGTCCCATTAAATATCCTTGGGTACGAACCACTAGAGTGTCAAAACTAAAAGATGGCTGTGTGGTGTCTTGCCAAACCTTCTGGAATCTGGAACACCTCCCGTGCTCAAGATTCCAGAAGAGACAGTTTGACCCAGGCTTACTTGTAAGACGTATTTCTTTATTCTCCTGAAGAATAAATAATTTTACCTTTAATGAAGCGTGCTGAGCTGTCTCTTCATTACACTGGCGACGATCGGAAAAAATATGAATTGAGCCTGGAGTCCTGTGGCGAGCAGATCAAGCAACTGTCATTTTTCATCTCGTGTGATCCCTGCATGGTGTTCGTGTACTTGTCCAGCATCATCCAAGGTATATGCTGAAAATCGGGCATCCGGCAATCTTTCGGTGAGACTTTTACGCATTTTCAACTATTTGACGATTACAGCGCTTCTTTGTCTCTTTGCACAGGCGCGCATCCTCAACTAACAAAGCGCTGAGACATCATCACGCAGAAACCTATCGGCGGCCATACTTTGGGATACTATCACGCAACGTGGTGGCCATTTTAGGCGAAATTTAAAATTAGGTGTTAAGTTCTGCGCGAGTCCGGTAAAACTGACTTTTCATGAACTGGATAACACCACATCGTTTGCCACGCTTGCATTTTGTATACTCAAAGCGCTTAATTGAGCTGCACATCGCTGATACGCACAGCAATTTTATTCAGTTTAACAATTGTGTGCACAAATATGGTTTGTTTATGAGTTGGATAACACCATCGGCCACGTTTATCATCAACATTAAAAGCGCATTGTTAAGCTGCACGTGACTGATGCGCACAGAATCGTATTACACTTAAAGCTTGTATGTACAAACTCTTTTACATACAATTACAGCTGATTCCTTCATTTTAAAGTGCTGATTACAAATAAGAAAAAAAAAAGAATTTCACGTGCACAGCTGATTCAAACATTGCTGATGTGCACAGCTTATTCACAATATTTTATTCAACAAACCTTGGAATCTCTGTGCATAGCCATTTGTGAAGTCGCTGATGTGCACAGCTTAAGAAAAAAAAGTTTATAACACTGCCTTCATATTATTAGTTGCTGCAAAAATAATTATACTTTCCAGTTTTTCATTTATTGTTTTTTTTTAAATTTTAGTTTGCTTTTCTATTAAATGGAGGGTTTCAATGCCCCTACTCCATTTCTGCCATCTCCCGGTGAACCCGTGTTGGAATGGAAACACTGGAAAGAAGGTTTTGAAGCGTACATTGAAGCCATAGGTGGTGAAGACTACACTGATAAAAGAAAACTAGCCATTTTAAAACACTGTCTTGGTGCTGAGGGAGACATATTTTAAGCCATCTACCACCTAGTACGAATCACATATCTTCATCCGATGATGATACTGATGTATTTGAAGAGGCTATCAAAAAAATGGATAAACGTTATATAGAAAAAGTTAACGAAGTAGTGTCATGTCACAAATTTCTCAGCAGAGGTCAACTGGTCAATGAATCTATAGACACGTTTGTAAATGAGTTAAGAATATTGGCATCTAAATGTAATTATACTACTTTCCATGATCAAATGATTCGTGACCAAATGGTACACAAAGTTGCCAATGTCAGACTTCAAGAAAAACTACTAGCTGCAGAAGACTTGACATTAGACAAAGCTCTTGACATCGCTCATCGTTTTGAAGATATGGAATTAGGTTTAAAAGAACTAGAAAAGCATCTGAAGTTAATACAGTTTAAAAATCTAATTCTGAGGAAGCCACGTCGAGTAAAGTCAAATTTAAAACTCTAGTCATTCAGGACAAGAAAGAATATATTTGTTTTAAATGTGGTATTCCTGGTCACTTAGCCAACGACAAAAGATGTCCTGCTATTGGTCAAGTGTGCAGATATTGTAAATTAAAAGGTCATTATACAAGGATGTGTAGAAACAAGAACAGGTTAAAAAATAAAAATCTCGAGCGAAAAAGTAAAAATGATGAGAATGTGAAAGAAGTTAAAGGTGACATCAATGATGATGAATTTCTTTTAGCTGTATATGAAGTTAATAGCAATATGAAGGATGCTCCTTTTTGCACTATTGCAATTGGGAACAAGGATGTGAGGGTCATGGCTGATTCTGGTGCCAGACACACACTCATTGGAGACGAATGGTTAAAAGAATTTCCTGATGTGTGTCTATCACCTCCAGATATCAAATTGGTTGGGTATGGTAGGAAACCTATTGATGTACTAGGATTTTTCATATCTACCCTTAGTTTCAAAGGTAAAACCATTTTCTCCAAAATGTATGTTGCAAAAGAAGGCTCATGCCTTTTGGGATGGCCTCAACAAAGGGATCTAATGATCACTTTAGACCCTAATCATCCCGATCAAATTCTTGGATATTCAGATTTGATTTTTCATATTGATATTGATCTTGCATCTGAGCGGGAAAAAGATTTCGAAGTGTATTTTCATCTGCAAAATTGGGACTTCTAAAAAATGTTGTACATAAAATCATTCTAAAACATGATGCTGTACCAAAAGTCCATAAGGTTAGGAATGTTCCTTTACATTTAAGAGAAGCTATTAAGAAGGAACTTAAAAGACTGTGTGATCTCGATGTAATTGAGGAAATAGAATCATCAGAATGGTTATCTCCGGTTGTGGTCGCACACAAACCTAATGGTAAAGTCAGATTATGTGTTGACTTGAGAGATCTAAATAACAGTGTATGGGTTGACAGACATCCCCTACCAAATATAGGTGAGATGTTCACGAAACTTAAAGGTGCCTCAATATTTTCTACTCTTGATTTATCTAACGCTTATCTTCAGATAGCTCTTCATGAGGAGAGCAAACATCTTACTTCTTTTATCACCTCTGAGGGGGCTTTTAGATACGAGAGAATGCCCTTCAGATTAATTTCCGCATCCTCTGTCTTTCAAAGGCTAATGCACAGGTTATTTAAAAACATTGACAATGTACTTTACTTTCAAGATGACATTTTTATTTTTGCCTCTGATTCTAGTGAACATACTGACATTCTACATAAAGTTTTGTGCATACTACAAGACAATGGTTTAACTTTAACTAAAGACAAATGTAAATTTGGTGTATCATCAGTTGATTACCTAGGTCATTCAATCGACAAACATGGTATTTCCCCCAAGCAAAATGTAATCAGAGCCATTGAACAAGCTCCTGATCCTCAAAACAAAGACCAGCTCAGATCCTTTTTAGGACTTGCTGAGTGCTATGCTAAATTTATACCATTATTTGCTGACAGAACTGACCATATGAGAAGCTTATTAAAAAACAAAATTCTTGTTTGTGTGGATGACAATTGAATAAATGAATTCAGACAACTGAAAAGTCATATTGCTTCTGCACCTGCTTTAGCCACGTTTGACACTGCGCATGATTCAATAATTGTTTCAGATGCAAGTAATGTTGGATTAGGTGCATTTTTTATGAAAAATCTGAATGGTCATTTGGTCTCCATTGGTTTTGCATCTAGGCCATTGAGGGGTGCAGAATACAAGTATTCTACTTTAGAAAAAGAAACTTAAGTATGTGCATGGCACTGTCTTCAAAGTCAGATTTGATCATCGTCCTTTAGTGGATCTTTTTACAACAAAAGGATGTGGTTGAGCCACTTCAAGAATAGCTAGATGGCAATATAAACTACAGGACTTTCATTTTAAAGTTGAGTATATTCCTGGTGTAAGAAATATTCTAGCAGATTGTCTTTCAAGGTTACCTGTAGTTGATGACAATGTTGTAGAAGAAGATAATGTGATTTCTATTTGTGAAGTATCCAATGGATGTATACAAGAGAAAGAATGGAAACTTTCATGTGAAAATGACGTTGTACTTAAAAAAAGTTATTGAGCATATCAAATCTTCATAGCCTAGGAAGGCAGATATGCCGGAATGTCTTCGTCCCTTCTTTCAAATTTCTCAGGAATTGTCTTTAAAGGATGATATATTAATGAGAAGCTTACAGCTTGTTGTACCCACTGATTTGCAACAAACCATCTTGGATATGGCTCATGAGGGCCATCCTGGCATGACAAGCATGAAAGGCAGAATTAGAAGTGAATTTTGGTGGCAAGCTATGGACAAAGCTATTGAACGTAAGGTCAGAGATTGCATAGAATGTTGTATCAGCGATAAATCTCAGAAGACTGTATCCTATGATCATCTTCCTGTTTCCAGACCCTCTCGCGTGTGGGAATGTGTTTCTTTAGACATTGCAGGTCCCATATGTTTAGGTCAGAATCCTGTTCACGCCATCATACTCATTGATCAATTATTTCAGTGTCCTGAGGTTAAAACTGTCCCTCATATTACCTCGAAAGTTGTTATTCAGTTTTTAAATGAGGTGTTTGAAAGAGAGAGTTTCCCCGAATCTCTTATAATGGATAATGGGGGACAGTTGACTTCTACCGAAATGAAAAGTTTTCTCGATGGTCATGGCATTGTTCACAAACGTTCTTCAGTCTATTATCCCCAGAGTAATGGGATTGTAGAAAGGTGGATCAAAGTTTTTAAGGAAGGTTTACAATTAGCCATTTCCAATGGCAAGAATTGTAGTCAAGCCATTAGTGAAGTTCTTTGGAGTTACAGGAATACTCCTAGGAGTATAGGTGAGCTTTCGCCTTTTGAAAAAATGAGGGGAAGGAAGATTGTGTCTAATATCAGTCAAGCATGGATGAGAGATATATTACTCAACAAGAACGACAAAGCAGTGTCAGTTCAAGGCTGTCTTGATAAAGGTGTCACTTCTCCTGTTAAAGTCAATGATTGGGTTCGTGTGAAGAAAGGTAGGTTTGTCAAATCTGGGGAATCTTGCTTTTCTCATCCTTTGGAAGTGGTTCGTGTTGGATGTCAGATGGTTAAATTGTCTGATGGAAACGTTTGGAGTTTTCCAAAGTGGTGAAGAGTCCTCAGTGGTTGTGGCCTGATAGAAGGTTTTCTGTATCTACCAATATATCGTCACCTAAAATTTCCTACAACAAAACAAATTGGAGAAAGTCTATTTCTTCAAAAGATGTTTTTCTGTATTTTATATCCTAATTATTTATTCATGCATACTGTAAACATGTTTTTATTCACTTACATATGCAACTCTTGTGTGGCAGTCAATGCTTACAGTACACATGTTCTCATTTATTTACATATGTTATTTCTTTATTGTTTTTCTTTTGTTTGCCAACAAAGAGGAATGTGTGGTGTCTTGCCAAACCTTCTGGAATCTGGAACACTTCCTGTGTTCAAGATTCCAGAAGAGACAGTTTGACCCAGGCTTACTTGTAAAACGTATTTCTTTATTCTCCTGAACACGGCGCATAAAACCACTGGGGATTGGAGATAATGATCCTATCAATAAATGGAGATAAGAATTGGGGAAGATCACGTTTGATACACAGTTTGATGCACTAAACATTTGGTTTATAATGGAATGATGACTGTTCCAAAATGGCCGCCACACTTATTCTCAGATGGACGTGTTAGTCTGTTGTTTATGTTTATGTATATGACGCTATGTGTAACAGGAAGTCTTAAATGTATGGTTTTGGAGACTGTCATTTACCCGTGACCAAGGCGCGTTTTGCCGAAACGCGTAGGGTATTTATCTGGCTGATGCTCTTTATTATAAAATAAACCCGATCTTTCATCGACGGATGGACTCATAGCGGCTATTATTTCCTGACAAGAGTGCGTTAGTACTTTGGTACTGAGTGACAATGATATATATATATATATATATATATTATCTACTGGCGGTCGCCAGTAGATAGTTATAGTTAGGACCGTGTTTCCATAGGAAATCCGCAACATTCTATTTGGAATAACTTTGGCGCCGATTGACGAATCCTCACGAAATTCTCAAAATAGGTGGGGCGCTCCGCTCCGCTCCTACCCTGAAATCTCGGGGGGATTTGTCAAGCGGGGGCTGAGAAAAAGGGGGGGTCCCAAAACGCGTTTTCCCCATGCATTTTTCCATAGGACCTTTAGTCCGAGCTACAGCCCGAACGGCTGAACAGAATTACTTGAAATTTGGCAGAGAGGTAGCCCTCAGGTCAGGGATGTGCCTTTTGACGGTCTCGTGTAAATCTGTTCAGTATTTCCTGAGAAATAGCATTTAAATCAATATATATATCTATGGGCGCGCTCCGAGCGCGTACCGTAAGCTTACCGTACACGCACGCTGCCGTGCGCGAGCGCGATTCTGATTGGTTGTTAGATCTCAGAAAACATTCGAATCGGTCGAAACCAGGAAGTGTCGGCCGCCATTTTGTCTCTCGCAGTCTGAGGGGGTGAAAAACAAAGGTGGATAATGTGAAAAGGGGGCAGGCTGGACAGTTCCTGACCCCCTAGCCTTTGTCAGGGGGTCCCAGAAGGACCCCCAAGGGCAAAAAATGAATTTTAATTTTTTTTTCAAAAAATCGCCCAATGCGCGCAGCGTACGCGCACGGCGTAAACGGAGAAATTCCGCGAGAAAAATTCCGCGAACTTCGCGTAACTATTTCGCGATTACGCGTACCGTGCGCGCACGGCAAAAAAATTTTTACAAAAAGGAAAGCTTAAAAAAAAATAAAAAAAATTGTGAGGTAAGGTTGGCTCTTAAAAGAGCCGTTGGGTTAATACAGGGATGGAGGAAAGAAAGAATGGGAATATTATGAGCGTCTACAAACATGCTGGTCTATCTTATTGTTAATAAGGGAAACATTGGTCTCCCCAAAAACAATAAGACCACAACACCTTGTACACCTCATTGCAACCCTCCCAAATCGAGGGTTAACGTCCAGAGGAGCAGAAGAAGGTGATGCTCCCACCTCAGAGGAAGGGCTCAGCTGAGCTGCCGATGATGTACTCGGCTGAGCTTCTGAGGTTGGGCTCTGGTGACTTACTGAAGAGTTTTCTCCAGTATGTCGAGCAAAGGTCCTGGGATGTCTATCCCTAAGGTGTCTCATCATAGAGTGATTTCCAAAGGAATACTTCTTCCTTGGATTTCCTCTAGATAAAACACGGTCACAAAGTGTGCAAGTGACCAATGGAGCATTGACCTTTTTCTCCCCCTCTGGAAAAGTAAAATACTACCATACAAAAGAATTCTTTTGTTTCCTCCTTCTCTGGATGATGGTGGTGCTGCTAGCCTCACTCTCAGAAGAGGTCTGCTGTTCTGCCATTGTATCTCAATGTCAATTCAGCTCCTTCTCCTAGGGGATCTCAAGCAGTAATGAGGGGAATGGGTGTGGTGTGGGAAGTTTCTGGAACTGAAAGTAGTTTCAACCAATGAAAAGTGTTCTTTGTGGATCACATGACCTACCGTGCGCGCTCCGTAAGCTTACGGTACGCACTCGGAAACAAGTACGCATGCGCGAACGTGACGCTTACGGAGCACTTACGGAGCGCGTACGTAAGACGCACTCGCGCATGCGCATTACACGCCCCTGCGTAACCGCGACGTTGCTTCCGCGTGTACGCGTACGTCACGTACGTATCACGTAAGCGCGCTGTACTTATGACGTACGGAGCGCGTAGCGTCAGCTTACCGTACGCGCATTGTATCACGTAAGCGCACCGTACTTATGACGTACGGAGCGCGTAGCGTCAGCTTACCGTACGCGCACGGAAAAAAATGCATAAAAAAAAAAATGAACCATTCCATAATGCAGGATAT
Organism: Triturus cristatus; assembly: GCF_964204655.1. Lineage (NCBI taxonomy): Eukaryota > Metazoa > Chordata > Amphibia > Caudata > Salamandridae > Triturus > Triturus cristatus. Next base: position 1,174,712,219 of record NC_140591.1, on the reverse strand, counting down.
AGTACATATATTATTTTATACATAGGTTTACCAAAAATCTCAAAAAAAAATTTGCATTTAAAAAACCGTACAAATTCACTGAAAAAACCATAGGTTTCACACACGTTATAGTTAGGAATTAGCATTTAAAAAACCTTGCAAATTCACTGAAAAAACCATAGGTTTCACACATGTTATAGTTAGCTGGACATTTCACTCGTAAAAAACCAATGAAATTCCCCCGTTATAGTTAGTGCAGGCAACTATAACTCACGCGACCGCAATCCTCTGCTGATGATGTCAGATATTACATCACTGATGACATATGTGTCTTTATGAAAAATAAATATTTGTAATATATGTATAGCTAAAGATTAATGGAAGAAGACATGGGAAAATAGGTGTCTAAATACAGTGATGTAATATCTGACGTCATCAGCAGAGGATTGCGGTCGCGTGAGTTATAGTTGCCTGCACTAACTATAACGGGGGAATTTCATTGGTTTTTTACGAGTTAAATGTCCAGCTAACTATAACATGTGTGAAACCTATGGTTTTTTCAGTGAATTTGCAAGGTTTTTTAAATGCTAATTCCTAACTATAACGTGTGTGAAACCTATGGTTTTTTCAGTGAATATATATATATATATATATATATATATATATATATATATATATAATTCCTTTGCATTACATATTTTCTGCTTGCCCTATGCAATTTACAACAAGGGCTTGGCCTGAGAAAATAACCTTTTGACCTAGTCTACGTTCCGCATTTAGTGAGATAGAGACGGCACGTCTGATAAAAGTTGCAGACCAAGCTTTAAAGTAGACTGACGTAGGTAGAAGTGGCGTGAGATGACGTTATTGTAGGCGCTTCTCATAGCCTAATACCATATAAAAGGGGAGCTCACATTGTCCTCGGCGGACTACCTCCCTGTCTGTATGTAGTTAACAGGCTGTGTAGGTTTTCCCCAAGAGTACTTGTTCAGTTTTGCTTAAAGTGTCTTGTTCTATTTTACTTAAAGTGTCTTGTTCTATTTTACTTACATGAAATGCCATGTTATGTTTAACCATTGTTTCCCCCTTTTTGCATTTAAAATGTCTATATTGTAATTGCAGGATTGCTCACTCTTAGGTAAACGTGAGTATTCCTAGATAAAATGTGTAATGCATTCTTATAAATGTGTCTTTGAGGTTTAGTCTCTCTCTCTCTCTCAAACAGTACAAACTTTTTATCACAGAAATGCCATCTAATCCATGTGACTATCTCTGAATGCGGAGCCACTGGATTCTGGATTCTGTATTTTTATGCCTTTTTCTTGCAGTTTTTGAAGTTGCATCTTCTTAATAAGACTGTCAAAAACGTTGAGCCTCAGTTTCCATGGCTCACATGTCTGTTTCCTTCATTTTTAGAGCGAGCGTTCCCAGACACCCTGGCTCAAATTAAGGTGCCCCTTTTGTCCCTAACTCACTCCCCCGATCACTTGGTGAAGGTTCCCTGAGCCCTGTGCCCAGCCCCCTGCCCTCTTGACCCTTAATAAATCTCCCTTCAACATTTGGTGCTGTGACTCGGATTGGCAGTGCCGGCAGACAGGAGACAGCTGGGACCGAGAGGACGCAGACTAAACACTTGTGACTCCTTTCTGACTGAACCTCAGAGAACAACGCTCGGGTAAGTCCATGATTACTGCCTGATGTGCTTGTGTCTTTTTGGTAACAGTTTTTGAGAGGAGCGCTTGTGAGATATCTGCGTTCCTTCTCCCTTTCAGTTTTCTTCCCTGTCTGGCTGGTCTCGCTAAAGGACATTCTAAAGCTGAGGAAGCTTGTGTGCGAAATGGAATTCTGAGCCAGAGAGTGAAGTTAGGAAGTTATGTGATTTACGTGTTTTTCTTGCCATAAACAGACGTACGTTATTACTGTGCCTTTCGTAGAGCCAGAGGGAAGACTTCGTCTGGCATCTTTCAGTGCTAATTTTTTTATTATTGTTATAACGTGTTACCGTGCCTCTCTACATATAGTTAGGGGAGGGCCTCTGTCTAGGTCACAAGGACTTGTCCGGGAAGGGAAGATTGCGTTTGGCATCTTTCAGTGATTATCTATGTGTTTTTTTGGTGCTTCTCTGAAAATTCAGAGGGGGGCCCCTATTTCAATACTAATGGAGAAGAGGTCGATTACCGGACCCGCCTAGTTAACGGGCTTACGGATATCTCCTGTAGAGAGTGGATTACAAGTGGTTTCCCCGGGATGATTTATTAGATATTATTTTTCGCTAGTTATAAGTATTTCTGTGTCCTTCTCTTTTTTTTGTGTGTGCACCGTTATGATAGAAAGCACTTTCTCGCCCGCAAGCGGCCAAAGTACGCAATTGTTATTAATAAATTCCAAACACTAAAAGCATATGCATTGCTTTCTTTTTGAAACACATGTACAAAATGTTCATTATTTGTTATGTACCTTCAGGACTGTATGTTAGTGGTTAGTGTTTACTCATGTATATAGGGGTTTTTGCATTTATTAGGTGTTGTATCAAAACTTTTTTGTGATTATTGCTTTTTGGTTTTTTGTATTGTAAGTCACTGCCTGGTGCAGAGGCTGACCTTAGTGAGACAACAATATCTAGGCGTATATCAATTGTTTTGTTGATTCTTTTTATATATGCGTATACACATTATATGAGCACATTTTGGTTTATTAGTGAGATTCAATAACTAGGGAGGTTTCAAATGCATTTGTGTACTTCTACATGTATTGATCTGCCACTGATTGCAAGTGAGATTCTGTAAGCTAAAGCATCTTGAGCTCCACAATTGTCATAAGTATACCAATTATTGCTGCCTTTTTGCCTGTGTGCATATTTGTCATTCAGGATTGCCCTCTCTCATCAGCACTACAGACCTCACTAGAAAAAGCCAGTGCACACTCACTGTGCCACATAAAATAATTGGGTGTCACTCAGGTTTGCACAATGTTTTTTTAATAACACAGCATTGTCACACAAATTAATAGAATACATGGTTACAGAACTTATAAAACTACAGACACCATATATGTGCAGGTTTCCATGGTAACACCAGGATTAGAAATACCCACTGTAGTGACCTCTTCTTGACTCCGTAAGCCTTTGCGAAGCAAAGTCCTTGTTGCTTGCTTGAGCGAACATCCTAGTGCCCTCCAATTCCCTGACTTTTCTCCAGAAGGTGTTTATAACGGCCCAGACAAGCAGGAGATAAAGGAGGCATTCTATCTTGTCATCAGGGAAGCATTAGGGGACGAGCTTGTACTCGACCACCTCACTCCCTTGACTACTGATACATAAGGACAGCAATATATATATATCTCTAGGAGACACAGATGAGCCATAGTGAGCAGCAACCAGTTGAGATAGTTCTACATATACTAAATGGCAGAATATTAGCAGTACACAATCCAGGCGCACAGACACTAACTACATTAAGGAAAAAACAAAGTGACTTGATAGCTAAAGTTTGGGACCTGCTGGGAGTCACATTTACACAGGGCACTGAATTAAGAGTATCTGCACTGCACCTTGTGCAACTACGCCTCCCAGTACCAGTCAATAGATCCACTACGCAGAGCCAACACCCTACACTTGAGGGGCCACAGTATTCACAAAGCTCCCCCTCTGGGGGGGGACACTCAGGATATACCATTGCAACAACCACCGGTGCCCCCACCAATAGCTTGTACTATTGAAAACTCCTCCACAGAACACATCCAGTCAGTGGTCAGTGTAGTAAGCAACGAGATCCCTGACCTTACCCAACAGCACTCACTGACATCATCTCCTTCGAACACCCACTGCCTAGAGCAGCAGGGAAGTTCTCAAGATACCCACGCCCCATTAATTTGTGAACATCAATCATTACTGCTGCAGGCACTCCACGACCCTAACTTGCCCCTGGTTTGTGAGCATCACGCACCACAGCTGCAGGAACAACTGCATCAAAGCGCCTCGCCAAGTATCATAGAGCTATTACAAAGACACCCCTTCATGACTGAGGAAATATGAATTTTGTGATCAGTTATGTCCCCTATCGTAGACCCCAACGGCTCCATGTACATGCTATAAGTACATGTATGTTCCCTCCTGCTCCAGTTTCGAACACGCAAATATATGTGCGTCCACCGTCAACATGTCCTCTTTCAGATCCGCCATGAATGGGTCAGATATTCCGTTCCTAAGTATGAAAGGCCACCGACTTTATGTGGTTCACTTTCCACATTTTACAGATTCAGGCGAGTAGGCCCTGAATTCTGTCATCAAGCCTTTTTCCTGCCTTCTGAATCTGAAAGCTCCAGTCTGAGCCTGCATCTGTATCCATGAACTTTGTCCTACTCCCTGCGCGGCTAACGGTGCCTGATCCAGCCTGTTCCCTGCCAAAAACTGTATTTCACCTTCAAGATTATCTGCTTCGCTCCTCACCCGATGCATTCCTGTCTAGTAGTTTAGGTAAACATTCCTCCAGCTACCGTGCAAGGGGCCAGGCCTCGCTGTCCTCATGCAAGTAATTCATAGCCCCGTTACCATGGAATATTCCTACCCCCTCGCATCTCATGTAGACACTTAAACGCTTGTACACGCACTAACAGTCAGTATAGAATAGATTCTATCCTAGAGACCTTTCCTTTTGGATAACACAGTTCTTTAAACATAGGATATTAGATATGATTTGGGATTAGGTTGACATAACCCCAGACTTCTGTCTCCACATGTAGAGCTAAATGTCAAGTCCCCTTCACCCTCTAGTTGCACGTCAAACACACGTCATGCGGCTGCGCACGCATCTCTGCCAAATATTTCTGCTGACATTGCAGGATTCTTCTATGGATCCACCCACTTGTGACATCATGTTTAATGACGTATTTTAGTTACACCCATGTTTACGCCTCTATTAGTTACGTATGCACAGTTTTTCTGTATTATCAGCTGTCACGCCTCTTGCATCTGTTTCACTGTAATGTATTTTCTATAAAACTGCCTATCTGTCAATAATATATGTACCCTTCCTTCCTGAACTTTCGTGGTGATGGAATAGAAGGCCCACAATTCGAATTGTCTTCCTTTTTATAGGAATAAAGCATTTTAAAACCTCTAATACCACGGATTCTGCCTCTTATATTTACTGAGTTATTCTTGATAGACTTTACCGCATAAAAAATAGTACCGGTAACGAAATATTTACCACATAAATTGGCGCCCGAACAGGGACACTTTCTCATCTCACGCGCCGGCGGTGCGTTGCAGGCCCGGTCTCCTGCCACAGCTGAACGGACAACTACGCGTACCCGCAGGATTTCCTGTATCTCCCTCCGGCCAAGCGGGGGTGACTGAGGCTGCGATCAACACCCAGACGAGGCGGTGAGAAGTGCGAAGTATCCCGACCAGAGCCTAGCTGAGAGAGCAAGATCCGAGGTATACAGAGACCCACCAGGTTCCGAAGTTCCGAGTCCAGTCGAGTCGAGTCCAGTCCGGTCCAGTTTCAGTTCCGTTCCGAGGCCTTCCGTTCCGAGCTACCCGGTGAGTACCATTACCGGGGAGGCATTTTACGTGCACATAGTCTGTGCCGGTCAAGACGGGTTTGGGTACACAAATCCGGTCTGCACTGTTTCAGCAGTGTATCTGTACTGTTTAGCAGTATATATAGTATGTCTTGCATATAAATAAGTATTATCTAGTGTCAGTATTATGTCAGTAACTAGTTTTCTATTAGTTATCATTGTCCGTTAAAAACTGTTAAATGTTAAAATGTTTAAATACGTTCTATACATTGTGGTGTGAATGACTGTTCATTATTGTGTTTTATAAAGTGTGTCCTAGTAATAAGGTCTAAAAAAAAATGCCGCTCTTTTCGAAACTAAGACAGATCAAAACCAGAAAAGGGGTACTCGAAGAAGCTGTTCCCATTCCACCTAGGGATACTCCAGGATACTTTATGTATCATAAGCATGGTCTAGATGCCGTATTATTTCTTGATTTATGGGTGGACTACACCAAAGAATTACCAGAAAGTCAGAGATGGCCCGCAGCGGGGACCTGGGATGCAGATTGCATCATGAGAGTAGAAGAAGAATTATGGAAAAAGAAAGCCAGACAGTCGCAGAAAGATGCCATTGAATTATGGCGTAAAGAATCATACAGACGTACAGAAAAAGCGCTCAGACAGGAAGAGAAAGGTAGAGAGAATTCAAATAAAACCCGAGAAAATCTATTACTTGAGGAAGGTACCCGAGTAAAAACAGAACAAACAGATAGACAAAGAAACACTCTTATGAATGGTATGTATCCTCTTCTGGCCGAAGGGTTACCTAAGGCTACCCCGGAAATACCAAAGGATTTAACTCCTCCATTGCTCCCGATAAAAGCACATCCCAAAACACATCCCAAAACAGCAAAGGACGTTTTCCTTTCCTCTTATTTAGATGACGTAGCTCCCGAGTATGCTAATACCATACCGCACATACCGCTTGCCGATGGTGTTCAACACCAAGAGCATCCGTCTGTATCCCCGCAACTACAAACTCCTACGCAAGTTCCCACAGGTCCGTCCGTTTCTACAGTTTTTCCCGCATCCACAATTTCTATCCTACGTCCAACGAATCCTTTCGTGCCTAGCGCCTCAGATGGTGCTACAGGAGGTACGACAGACATGTTTGCCACCCCGCCGCGAAATAAACAGACCCTTAGAGATTTAGCACTCCAACGTACACCCCAATTAGCGACATCCGACATGTTTAAAGAACAACTTGTGGATTGTAGATACGACCCAGTACCAGGTAGACAGGATAAATTGCTCATATCATCACTACGTATAAGACGAGCTACATTATATTTAATGACGATACCAGGAATGGGTGAACACCTAGACGAAATATATCGCTTTGTCCAAACAGGGCGAGGTCCAGAAAGTATTAACGAAGCTATGGAATATCAGAAAGTGGATGTCCAAAGACAACTACTACGTTTTTTCATAAATTGTGTAATTAGGAATCAAGACAGGCCCGGGGCAGATCACGATACCATGCAAAGACTTGTCAAATGGGGTCAGAACATATCAGAAGAGAAACACGATAGACAGGCGTGTATAATCGCCATGAGTCGAAAGATCCGCAAGGAAGTAGAACGAATACATAAAGAAAGACGAGAAACAGACAGAGTAGAATCAGAAGAGGAGGAGGAGCAAGAATCAGAACGAGTCGAAACAATAGCTTATGTAGGTAGAGGAAGACCCCATAATAATACTAGAGACTTTAACGACCCGATACGTCCAATACGTCCAGAATATAATAGACATTTTCCAAATCCTATGTTAAATACAAAATCCCCCGAACACCTATTCCAAGCCGTTGATAAATTACTCCGAGATCAAAGGGGGTACCATATGCTCGATTCCATGGACGAACAAGAATTAGCTAGGTCAGCAGTACTATGGGCTGACAGTCCCAGCGAATACAATGATGATGTACTTGCACACACGTTTCTGAATCTTGACCCATACGAACAGCGTTTAGCTAGTATATACATGATTCAACACCTCCTTATATTATATAAAAGTCAACACTCCGATCCAGGACCCTTACCTGACATATTGACAGAACTGCTCACGAACATATGGAGAGGGTCAGGTACTGATTTGATTAAAGAGATTCTAGAATTCCGAAACCAATATTTAAATTTCGTATGCCCAGAACACGTTCCAGTTCCCATCATGGGAAGAAAAATGTATCACATAGATAGACAGAACCCGTTACGCGAAGTACACCCAATCAGAGGTGACGGTAATAACTTTACACGCGTGTTTGTGTACACGCCTATAACTAAACTAGAATTATTGGAAATGAAGAAAGTAGTACCCAGCCATGACAAGGATCCAGCAGGTTTCCACCGTGAAATAAAGGACATGTTACTCATGGGAGAGTATACCTACCCCGACATTATGAAAATATTAAAAGTCCTATTACCCTCTGGTGTTTATGAGAAACTCAAAGAAAAAGAATGGGAGGTGGGAGACCAAAAGATAGATTGGACAGCATTAGAAAACGAAGAAAGGGCCCGAGCTGCAGGAGCAGGACTTGGGGAAAAGACTACAGCACTAGCAGGACTACTAGTGCAGGTACTGCCACGTTTATTAACTACGAAAAAGGAGGACTGGGGTGCAATCTCAGCCTGTAAACAAAAACCAGATGAAGACACTAGTGATTTCTATTCCCGATTTGAAAAATGTTTTGGTATAAATAGTGGCATAAAAGCCAGTAGTGAGTCATATCCACATCTGTTTGTGACAAAATTAGTTGAAAATTCTCTGCTGCAAGTCAAGAATAGAGTATTGAAATTCGAAAGTACCTGGCAAGGTAATACCCCATCACAGATGTTACAGATGTTACAATATCACCACAATAGAATTAGAGAAGAACAAGAACATGAACAAAGACGTATGAAAGATACAAAAATGAAAATGCTTGTTGCTCAGTCAGTCCCAGTTAATGGTCATCAAAAGGGTGATTCCGCAGGTCCAACGAAAGGGACATGCAACTATTGTAAACAACAAGGTCATTATATACACGATTGTCCAGTCCTGAAACATAATATTGCTACAGGTAGAACCCAGGAGAGACCACGTCCACCTAGACAGGATCAGAATCAACAACCAATCCCTCAGCATGCACAACCTAGGTTAGCTCCGCAACAACTAGCTCCGCAACAGGGAGCTCCACAACAGACCATAGCACCACCACAAGCGCAGCCTATTGCTGCAACACAAGCAACAACACAACAGATGTATCAGTATGCACAAGCAGATTATCCCGATTATCAGCGATACTCATGACATAGCCTAGAGAGGGAAGTTGGCTTACCCCTTATTGAGGTTCCTGTAGACCAAGAGGGACCTTATGTACATAGTGAATTATTAGGGGAAGACAGAAAGTTTTTACTTGATACAGGGGCAAGCAGAACAACTATAAGACGCAGTGAAGTTCCAGGGGCACCCCTCTCAGGCTCACAAAATATTTCCCTTGGATTCTCAGGAAAACCCATAATTAATGACGTAACACAACCTCTTCCACTTACGATTGGTCCATTGACACGTACTACAGATTTATTGCTTACTAAATCATGTCCAGAAAACTTGTTAGGTATAAAAACATTGAAAGCTCTAGGAGCTATAATATGTTGTTCTCCGGAAGGAGTACGACTATTTTTACGTGACTTTAAAGGTCACTACGTGTCCAGAGACATGGATCACCGACTGCAGAATTTACCTACACATTTATGGGCACAAGGCCCCACTGATGTTGGTTGCATGAATATTACACCATATCGTGTCACATTAAAAACAGGAGTAATACTACCACGAATACGACAATACAAATTACCACCCGATGCTGTTGTGGCTTTACTGCAAATCATTGACGAGCTCATTACACAAGGAGTGGTTGTCGAAACTGACTCCAATGTATGTAATTCTCCGATAATTCCGATTCTTAAAAGAACGGATCCAAAAGCACTACCAGTATATCGATTAGTTATTGATCTGCGCGAATTAAATAAATGTATTGTACCACAATACCCTGTGGTCCCAGATATCTCGTCATTACTAACAGCTATTGATTCAGAAGCAACGTTCTTCACTGTAATTGATCTCAAGAATGCTTTCTTTAGCGTCCCAATCGATCCGGAAAGTCAATACTTGTTCGGGTTCAGTTTAAATGGACGAAGTTTTAAATTCACACGCGCACCTCAAGGATTTACAGAGAGCCCTAGCATCTATAGCCAAGCACTGAAACGAGAACTTGACAGTATCCACATGCCAGTTAACACTGCCTTGCTTCAATATGTCGATGATCTGCTGATCACCGCCCGAAGCGAACCTGAATGTGAAACAGCGTCACTGACGGTTTTAAAATTTCTGGCCGACAAGGGGCACAAGGTGTCCCCTTCTAAGCTGCAATTCTGTGTCCAGCGAGTTGTTTACCTTGGGCACTCGCTGTCCAAGGAGGGAAGGCAGCTTACACCCGACCGCATCCAGTTAATCGCTAACATGCCACCACCCAAGACACAAAAGGAGGTGCGGGCTTTTATAGGCCTCACTTCATACTGTAGGCAGTGGATCCCTCAATATGCATTTCTAGCAAAACCACTCATCCAGTTAACAACACAGGAGACAGCCACATCGACTGTCCTCCCTTGGACTCAAGAACATACACATGCCTTTGAAAGCTTAAAGAAAGCTTTATGCCAAGCACCTGTTTTAGCAACACCATGTTACAGCAAACAGTTTACACTTTTTGTTACAGAACGCGAAGGTACTGCCTTGTCAGTACTCACTCAAGAACAAGCAGGATCACACAAACCATGTGCTTTCTTCTCTAGTACATTAGATTCAGTAGCTCAGGCTCTTCCTGCGTGCCTGAAATCAGTGGCAGCAACAGCTTTAGCTATCAGACAAAGCGATGCCATAGTGTTAGGACATCAATTGACAGTACAAGTACCACACGCAGTAGAGGTTCTCTTGAACCGCACACAAACACAACACTTGACTATAGCGAGACTCACCGGTTACGAACTGACATTGTTTCAGCCACACATAGAAATCAGACGTTGTAATACATTAAATCCTGCCACACTGTTACCAGTGGGCGGAACAGATCCATTGGCACATGATTGTGTCGAAGTCATTACTATCACGACGAAACCCAGACAAGACTTGACAGATATCCCTTTGTCAGATCCAGACTTGACATTGTATGTAGATGGGTCATGTATGAGAACAAGTACAGGAGAGTTAGTGGCCGCTTACGCAGTCACAACAGACACTAAAGTCATTGAAACAAATCGTATTAACACTTTGTCAGCTCAAGCAGCAGAGCTCATCGCTCTGACACAAGCCTGTATTCAAGCCAAAAATAAGAAAGTCAACATATACACAGATTCACGTTATGCATTCGGAGTCGTCCATGACTTCGGCGTGCTGTGGCGAGAGAGAGGTTATTTAACTTCTCACGGTGCCCACATCCAACACGGACCCCTCATTCAAGCCCTATTAGACGCGATTCATCTACCTACTGCAATATCGATTATGAAATGCAAAGCCCATACAAAAGTTACCGATATCATTTCTCAGGGTAATGACCTAGCTGACAGAACAGCTAAACAGACTGCTCAGAATCAGACTCACACAACTGACATGACAAAGACAATAGTTCCGACACCAACACATTGCATGACAGTTAAGGATCCCGCCCTTGATGTAATTGACATACAGACACATGCTACACCAGAAGAAATAAAGAAATGGACTGAATTAGGAGGGATCCACACGGATCAAGGATGGATGACGAAGGAAAAATCTATATGGTTTCTTCCCGACTCCATGGTCCAAGTTATCATTAATACAATACATAGTCCAGCGCACCTAGGAGAAAAAGCTATGCTAGACAGCATTCAACACATTTGGTTCAACAAACACCTGCGAGCAGCAGCTAAACAAAAAGTTCGTACCTGTATGATATGTTGTCAGTTTAATCCAGGTAAAAGCATCCCCGTAGAGCAGGGTGGATTTCAACTTCCCGATCATGCTTTTGAAGTCCTCCAGATGGATTATATCCAGATGGAACGATGTCGAGGATTCAAATATGTCCTCGTAGTTGTCTGTGCTCTTTCCCGTTGGACAGAAGCATACCCGGTTTCAGATTACACTGCTCCGACTACTGCCAAACAGTTAGTTCGAGAATTCTTCCCACGGTACGGTTTACCACGTGTTGTCTACACGTTTCCCTTCTATTAGGCTATCAATGGAAATTTCACTGTGTCCGACATCCCGAGGCAGCAGGTCTCGTAGAACGCCATAATCAAACTTTGAAAATTAGATTGTCCAAAATATGTAGAGAAAAAGGAGTCGATTGGATAGTAGCCTTACCAGTTGCGCTCTTTTACATGAGAATGGTAGCACATTCTCGAACAGGGCTATCCCCGTATGAGGTGATCTTCGGTAGACCACCAAATATGTGGGGGACGCCTATACCGCGCAAAATCACTGATGTTGACTGTAATATGCTGACAGATTACCTGGCGTCCTTGATGTCTGCACTACAATCTTGTCGTTCACAGGTATCCGCAGCTTTTCCCGACAATACTGAGGTGAAGCCCCATGACGTGGTTCCTGGTGATCTGGTGCTGGTCAGGAACTTTGACCGGAAGACCCAACTGGATCCTAGGTGGAAGTCACCGAAGTTGGTTCTACTCACCACAAGGACTGCCGTGAAGATTGAGGGTCGCAAAGGGTGGTTGCACTCGAGTCATATCAAGAAATTTTATGGACTACCATCCAGTGTCAATACTGAACCCTGTATTCCCTCACAGACAGACTCAAAGCTCCCCTTGGTTGAAAAATCAAAACCAGAACTTTATAAACTAAAATTGAGGTCTAGCAAGTCAGACAATTTGATTGTTTAAGTCCTCTCCAAGGTGAATCGGTTGAATTTGTCTCTGACATGTATCCTCTAGACCGGAATAGAGAAAGAAATCATCAAATGCAGCTGAAAAAGCATGCGTATTGTAAATCACTTCGTAGTCACTGCACAGTAACCCTATTAATTTTGTTTTTTCTAAGTCTTCTGATCACCGTTTTCAGCGTACTATTGCATATGTATTATCCTATTTCTAAACGTGCTTACAATGTAACCGCAGAACATTCTTTTAGTGAATTTCCTCCGCATGAGTTGTCCTATAGATTTGCGCTGCGCAACAACACATTCATTAGTATGTTACATCATTCCCATCAGACCAGCAATGCCACAAATTGTTGGATATGTGGCCGACTCCCTCCCTATCAAAACTATAAGGGAGTTTTGCCCCTCTTTCCATATCCGTTCACACACAATGGCTCTTGTGGAGCATGGTTTAGTTTGATTAATTTCCTAGATTCAAATTCCGCAGTTTATCAAGACAACTGGGTATGGGGAAACCTGAACCTAGTTCTGCTTAAAGTCTGCTACCCTAACAAGGAGGGACTTCCCAAAAGAACAGGAACTGATCTAGAAAATGAAGTATATGGATTAGGTAATTTTACACTTAACCTCATGATCCTGAACGTTGAATCCGAAGCTACACCAATCTTGCCCGCCATGTCAGTATTCCCAGTGAAAGGGGAATTATGTATAAGAAAGAATGGTTCCATACATATGGGCCATAGTAAATGCACCACTGTAATAAAATTCAGTGATCAAGGCAAGTCTACATTTAGAGCTTCCCATCATTCCTACTTCATATGTGGCCAGACCGCATATATATGTCTACCTCTAGATTGGGATGGTACCTGTTACATAGCATTCCTTCTGCCACCTGTTTTCCTAGCCCCGCCTGATTATCATAGGAACACCCATTTAGTACACAATAGACAACAGAGAGATCTCCCAATTGTCGATTACACTGAAACAGCATGGGAAAAATACACAGATTTCAATAAAGGTTTCTTTCCATATATAGGTACAGTCACTAATAGTAAGCTGATACGTAGATTAACCAGAACCCTTGAAGCAGTAGTGAACGAAACTATTTCCGCCTTAGGCAATTTAACAGAAGAGCAGTCTGCTATGCGGATTGTTGTGCTTCAAAATCGTCTTGTCCTTGACGTCATCCTAGCCGATAGGGGCGGAGCTTGTAGGGTCATCGGATCAAGTTGTTGCATTTTCATACCAGAAAATTCACCGTCAGTATATAAAGCCATAACTCGCCTTCATAAGATTATAAGCCAGATACACCAGAGTCCAGGCACATGGACTTGGTCCGGTTGGTTCTGGGGCGTGTTGTCAGCCTGGGGATGGAGAATCCTATCCTTCCTAGGTATTGGCTTTCTCATACTATTCAGTTGCTGTTTATGTCTACAATGTGGGCCAGCGATTTGTGGCCTGTGTGCCACATCGTGTATCCCACATCCACGTTTTCGTTCAAGATCCCGGAAGAAGAAAGAAGAACAAATGATGCTATATGAACAGATCGATGGATTGATGAAGATCGATATCTCCTGAGGGTCCGTAGGGGACAAGGAGGGAATGAGGAAATATGAATTTTGTGATCAGTTATGTCCCCTATCGTAGACCCCAACGGCTCCATGTACATGCTATAAGTACATGTATGTTCCCTCCTGCTCCAGTTTCGAAGACGCAAATATATGTGCGTCCACCGTCAACATGTCCTCTTTCAGATCCGCCATGAATGGGTCAGATATTCCGTTCCTAAGTATGAAAGGCCACCGACTTTATGTGGTTCACTTTCCACATTTTACAGATTCAGGCGAGTAGGCCCTGAATTCTGTCATCAAGCCTTTTTCCTGCCTTCTGCCTCTGAAAGCTCCAGTCTGAGCCTGCATCTGTATCCATGAACTTTGTCCTACTCCCTGCACGGCTAACGGTGCCTGATCCAGCCTGTTCCCTGCCAAAAACTGTATTTCACCTTCAAGATTATCTGCTTCGCTCCTCACCCGATGCATTCCTGTCTAGTAGTTTAGGTAAACATTCCTCCAGCTACCGTGCAAGGGGCCAGGCCTCGCTGTCCTCATGCAAGTAATTCATAGCCCCGTTACCATGGAATATTCCTACCCCCTCGCATCTCATGTAGACACTTAGACGCTTGTACACGCACTAACAGTCAGTATAGAATAGATTCTATCCTTGAGACCTTTCGTTTTGGATAACACAGTTCTTTAAACATAGGATATTAGATATGATTTGGGATTAGGTTGACATAACCCCAGACTTCTGTCTCCACATGTAGAGCTAAATGTCAAGTCCCCTTCACCCTCTAGTTGCACGTCAAACACACGTCATGCGGCTGCGCACGCATCTCTGCCAAATATTTCTGCTGACATTGCAGGATTCTTCTATGGATCCACCCACTTGTGACATCATGTTTAATGACGTATTTTAGTTACACCCATGTTTACGCCTCTATTAGTTACGTATGCACAGTTTTTCTGTATTATCAGCTGTCACGCCTCTTGCATCTGTTTCACTGTAATGTATTTTCTATAAAACTGCCTATCTGTCAATAATATATGTACCCTTCCTTCCTGAACTTTCGTGGTGATGGAATAGAAGGCCCACAATTCGAATTGTCTTCCTTTTTATAGGAATAAAGCATTTTAAAACCTCTAATACCACGGATTCTGCCTCTTATATTTACTGAGTTATTCTTGATAGACTTTACCGCATAAAAAATAGTACCGGTAACGAAATATTTACCACATGACAACCCACTACCCATTATTGTGGGCATATCTGCAAAACCGCCAGTTAAAAGGAGAACAACATTGTTAATAAGCTGGCACTAATAGCCCACCTCTAGACAGCTCTAGGAAATGAGTGAACAGCCCATACAGCATCCAAGATTACAGATCACAGTACATATAGAAAACGGCTGTGTTGTTGCCCTTACTGAGGATACATCAACATCCTCTGATCAGGTCCCATCCCTAACGTGTACAGTCCTCTCGACATTGTTCTCAGCCCTAGGAATTGACACAACACATCTGCAGCAGGTGAGGCTGACAGTAACATCCAGTGTGGTTCCACCGTTACTCATTTCTACCTACGACGCTAAAGAATAATGGCAACACCACTGCAACACATGTAAAAAAAACTTCACAGCTCAGGAGAAGCGCATCATTTAGCATTGTAGAGAGCTACACAAATTCACACAAAATATGCTACACCCATGGCCAAAAGAAGGTACTTTCAATAGGGCAGTATTAGACCACGCTGCAACATTCCAGGAGGCTAAGTACTCCGGTAGCAAACTCAAAAAACGCAGAGAGACACCGGCTCTGTGGAGTGTCTTCAAGGAGGATGACAAGCCAGACCCAGCACCCACGGAACCCCCACCGGCCTATAACGCAGATGGCATGTATCCAGGACGGGTTATCAAGGTTGACTTAGAACCCTCATCAAATGACCAGACAGCATAGGCCATGCCGATATTTCTGTCCCAGACCTCTCAGACGATACACGGGACAACAGACTAGAGAGTACACAGCTCCCAAAGCCCAGTAACGCAGGTGCAACATCAGGAATGCCAGGTCAGATTGACGCGATATTTACAATAAAGCTTACACCAGCATCCAACTCTGCAGCTCCCCAGCAAGAAGAGGACTCACAGAGCGATGGGGCCTCTAGTGTTTCACAGCACAGCTCCTACCTGCTACTTCCCAGGCCTAACCCCACAGCTCCCACATTCTTCACTGAGGATCATGACCCCCCAGAAACAGGGCATAGACATTACGCTCCATTCCTCACCCCTGGCCAGCAGCATTCCAATGCACAGACACACTATAATGGGTGGCGGCCCCTTAACACTAGCCCCAAGCAAGAGAAAGACCACCTGCTATCAATAAATGCAGGAAACAGGGACAGCGAACGACACCCCTCTGAGGTACTCACTGAAGCAGATATTAGCAGGTGAAGGACAGAGCACGACTTATTTCGAGGAACAAGTAGAGAGGCAGGGGACATGTCATACGAACTGAACTCAGCAAGCCCCACTGGCAATACTGCAACCATCCGGCGGTTGTCAGTGCAAGTAGGCAGGGTAAAAGACCAACTCACTGAACTACTGGATGGCATGGGCCAATTTGATAAAGGACACCGAGCAACACTCAATGAATTAGCTACTGCTGCAGGCCCAGCAGGTCTACATAGTGGAGGGTCCCAACAATCTCGCCACAGCAGGCACCATTGATAGACTTACATCAGGGAGCCCAAAATGTAGCCTCATCACAGACCAACACAGCAGCTTCTCTGACAGCTACCTTAATATACCCCAAGCTTAGCCAACAGTTGTTAGCAATAGCTCCCAGATGATACCACCACCTGTGCTCATACCTCAGGCATCACTGCCAGTAGTTGCACCACCCAGACCAGCGATGCTACAGCTAGAACTAGATAATTTTGATCTCCCAAGCGCAATTGAATGGGCAGAATACAGGAGAAGAAGGCAGAGAAGAACAGAGATAGAAAGTCTTGCAGTGTTGGGTAACCATGGCGCCCTGATGGCATCCCTTATGAATATGATGTGTCAGGTACAGCACATCTGCGCACCACCAGATCTAGGCCAATGCACCGCATGGCCCTTAGCAGGCCGACCCGGTCATTGACCGACGGTCTGACGCCAAATGAGATAGTAATACTTGGAGAAGGGTCTGACTACTATGTCAATCCATTCTCACATAACTTGGCAGGTTGGACAGAAGCTAATGCACCTCAAATGAATGTCTGGCCTCGGGAAGGGTCTTTTGAACCAGAAGAAATGGCCACTGCTGAACAATATATTCTGCAGGGGGCAGGAGACGACGAATGGGACTATGAGTACATGCGCCCAGCCCTAAGGGTCTGGCAGAAATACGCGCGCAGATATGACCACAAACTACCCACAGGGGTAACACACCAGATACCCCTACTGTTTAAAAACGTCAATGACCCCCCCCCCTCTCTATGTCCCTTGCTCACTGATGGACAAAGAAAATTTGAAGAAACAACTGCCGCCCCTCACAGAGGGTGCTGAAAAGTGTATACAAGCCTTTGAAAAGCACACTGCAGGCATGCCATTGGCTATTGGGGAAGTAAAAAGTCTGCTCACATCCCTGATTGGAGAGGATGCAGAGGAGATGTTCACACGTGTTAACCCAAGACTTTCCACCACTAATACACACTGTGATGGTAATCCCTTCAATAAAACCAGAGCAGCCATATGGAATCAACTGCGCCATAAGTTTCCCGATGTCCCGGACATCGGGTCTCTGATGTCACAAACAATGCAACCCACTGAAGATCCAGCACAGTACATTTCAAGAATGAAAGAAAAATGGCGTCAGGAGTTAGGAGAGAAATGGGACGTGACTGGGGGCAACTGCAGGTTCTTTTACCACACAGTGAAAAAGGGACTGCCCACCGCAGTACGGGACAAATTAGACAGGATAGTAGCGATGGAATGCAAACCATGGCCAGAAATACAACACCACATCATTCACTTTTGCAAAAAGGAGCAGCAACAGGAGAAAAAGAGACAATTAGCAATTGAAAATGTAGCTGCCAAATTAGTACAGCAAAAATGTAAGAAAAAAGAGGCTCCTGACACAGTCTTGGTAGCCACACCAGAGAGTCAAATGACTGCTATCACCAATTTTCCACAAAATGCCTTGAATGCACTAGGAGGTAACACACAGGTAGCAGCACCACCCATGCAGGTACAGCCCATCCATGAATATGCACAACAGCAGTCATAAGCCAATGGGCAACAACAGCAGTATTATGGTAATCAACAGATGAGGCCTGCAAACACAGGGATGCGGGGGAGAGGTAGAGGATTAGGCTTCCAAAGAGCTGCACCACAGCCAGGACCACTATTATGTTTCAACTGTCACCACCCAGGACACCTTATAAGAGACTGCCGTACTAAAATGCGGGATGAAGGGATGTTATCAGTCAGAGGACGCCCACAGCAAGCTCAGGTCCCAACACAATACCTTCAGCAGCAGCACCCACAGCCACTTCAGCCCCAGGTAGCGTACTCCTATCCCTCCCCAGCACAGCAACAGCCAATTCCGCAGCAGATACAACTACAGGCTCCTGTGATGGCCCAAATGCAGCCCCCAATTCAACAAGTACAGCGACAGATGATACAGGCAGAACAACCTGTATACCAAATGGTGCCCCAGACGCAAGCCCTTGTACCCCAAGGGGCCACAGTGATGTCCCCTACCAATACGTTCTCACAGGGCACCATCCAGCAGTACCTGGCTGGAGGGTATTCAAGTTAGGACAGTCCACAGACAACTCTAGTGTGTCCAGTGTTATCGTGCCTCACAGATGTCGGGAAGGACCCAGTTGTGTATGTCACGATTAACAACAAAACGTATAGTTTCATGGTTGACACAGGTGCTACATATTCCTGTGTCGGGGAAGGAGCAATGCCCATCTCCAATCATATCGCAGACACACAGGGTTTCTCTGGGGCAATAACAAGGGTCTCTTTCACCAAGCCAGTACAAATAGAAATAGGAGGCAAATGTGTTGAGCAGCGTTTACTATACTCAACACAATCCCCAGTAAATCTCTTGGGACGTGATCTCATGGCAAAATTAAACATGACAATATATTTTAATGAGAATGGCACAATGACTTGCTCCATCCCAGGTACACCATTGGCCAGAATGATGGCTGTCACTGTGGATTCTTCCCTAAAAAATCAGATAAGAGCCCGCCCGGTGGATGAGCAAACATTCTCCACTGCAGTACATACCGTTGTTGCCAACACACCAGAAATGAATGGCCGCACTGTCCAACTTCCCAAAGAATTTCTCTTTCGTCCTCAATCACAGGACATTCCTGTACCTGACAAGAATATGATCTTAGACATACACTGCCTTGAAATAGCACCCACATATAGAGCATTTCTAGCCATAGATGATCACACCCACGCATGGGCCTGCATCATTTTCATTGAGCCTGGACACCTGGTGAGGAACATTTCAGATCACCAACTCTTTGGTGATCCTTAGGAATATTTGAAAGCTGAGATCAAAATCCAGTCCCCCTGTCGGTGACAGTTGAAATTAGAACACCTACTCCACCCATACTAATTGATACCGCACGTGACTCAGACCTAGCTCAGGTGCCCTCCAACTTGTGGACTACTGGTCCCAACGATGTGGGTCTCATTCAATCAGCTGTGCCCTTCAGAGTGACACTCAAACAGGGCACCCTACTCCCTAGAGTGCGCCAGTACCCACTGTCCAAAGAAGCGGAGGAGAGCATTGCCCCCACTATACATGCGTTGCTAGACCAAGGTGTAATATACCCCTGTGTCTCACCGTGCAACACCTGTCTTTTTCCGGTTCGCAAGCAGAAGACAAACCAATGGAGGTTAGTTCATGAGCTTTGATCCATTAACAGCATAGTGGTTCCAGAATGTCCCATTGTCCCTGACCCTTCAGTGATTCTTACTAACATCCCACCTGATACCAAATACTTCTCTGTCAATGACCTGAAAAATGCCTTTTTCAGTGTCCCATTGCGCCCTGACATCCAGTTCTTATTCGCGTTCTCATTCAAACATAGGCAGTTCACATATAAAAGGTTAGCACAAGGGTATTGTGAGTCCACCAGCGTGTTCAACAGATTTGTCAAAGATGATTTGTCAAATTTCCAATGTGACAGCACCCTGCTACAATATGTCGATGACATACTCCTCTGTAGCATCACAGAGCAGCATTGCCGGCAGGATACAATTGCTCTGCTTACAACACTAGCACAGAGAGGGTACAAAGTAAACAAACAAAAACTGCAATACTGTCAGGAAGAAGTACAGTACTTAGATCAACTGATTTCAGCATCAGGGAGAAGAGTTACCCCAGGAAGAGTAGAGGAAATAAGAAATACTTCAGAACCACATACGGTCAAAGACATGCAAAAGTTCCTAGGACTAGTGAACTACGTTAGACAATGGGTCTTTGACTATTCTACCATCACTGCACCACTCCTAAAAGCTGTCAAAATGGCGAAAGACAGACATACTAAGATTGACTGGACACCTGAAATAACATCAGCCTTTGCGAAATTGAAAGATGAGATTACAAATGCACCAGTGCTAGGATCTCCTGACTACACAAAATAATTCTATCTGTTCACTCACTGCAATGGACAGGTCATGACAACAGTCCTCACCCAAAAGTACCCCATGGGCCACAAACCAATTGCATACTTCAGTGGCATGTTAGACTCAGTAATGAAGGGCCAGTATCTCTGTGAGCAAGATTTATCGACCACAGCGTTTGGTGTTGAAAAAAGCACCCCCATAGTTATGGGTTCCCTTCTGACTGAGCATGCTGTCTTTGTAATAATGCAAAAAGCTAAAACGACCCTTACCACACAGAGAGTGTCAGGCTACGAAGTCATACTGTCATTACTAGCCTTAAAAATTGTTAAATGTCACACTGTAAACCCAGACACGTTCTTTGCCCATCCCATTGCCACCACAGATGATGACACTCATGATTGTGCCACATACTGTCCAGATGAGTCAGGGATAGCAAAGGAGGACCCATTACCAGACAGTATAATTTACTTTGTTGATGGTTCCTCTACCATTGATCAAGAGACAGGGATAAGATACACAGGAGCTGCAGTGGTCAGAGCACAACCGAATGGCTCCTCCGACTCTCTAGACATTACTCAGCACAAGCAGCAGAATTAGTAGCACTGATTGCAGCCCTCAAACATGGAGCAGATGAAAGCATTACTGTGTATTCCGATTCTGCATATGTCACCACAACAACACATTCCAGCATCTTGAGATGGAAACGGCGTGGCTTCCTCAAAACAGATGGCACGCCTGTAATGAACAAACAGTTACTTGAAGAGCTAATAGATTAATTGACATTGCCTGAAGAAGTAGCTGTAGTGAAGTGTGCTGTACACACAAATGGCCAAGATTTCGTTTCTAGAGGTAATGCCCTGGCAGATTGGGCTGCCAAAGCAGCTGCCAGATGACCCTGGCCTGCACCATCACCATGCACAGCATCACCACAACATCACTGTGCCCCCATCCTGCTTGCCCAAGATGCACCCTTAGCAATACAGGAAGATACACAAAATACAGTTGATGACACAGGTGATTCACCACTCTCAGATACCCCTGATCCAACAATTCCATACACTATTGATGATACACAGCAATATGATCGCATTGCACAACTGCACCTCCGAGAGACACAGGAGAGTGCCCCACCTGAAGAAAAAGAGGTGTGGAAGAAGATGGGAGTGCAACAGGATGCTTCAGATTTCATTTAAAGGCAGACAATGACAGGAAATTCTGTCATGCCACAGGCACTATTGCAAATAGCACTCACTCCGTTACACCTCCCTACACATACCCCTCGTGATAACATGTCCACGACTCTGCAGCCAGAGTGGTTCATCCCCAACGCATATGAGCAGATACAACTCTTTCTTCATCAATGCCTCATTTGTCAGCAATATTCACCTAACCCAACTATGAAAACAGTTGCTTCGACAATCCCAAGGCCCAAAGGTCCTTTTAGAGAGCTCCACATTGACTACGTAGACATGATTGACAGGTGCCAGAATTACAGCTACCTCATTGTGGTAGTATGCCCATTTTTGCAGTGGATTGGGGCTAGACCATGTGTCCATTGTGACGCAAAGGCCACAGCTACATTCCTGCTTGGTGAGGTCATCTCTCCCTGGGGTTTACCGGACGCCATTCGTTGTGACAATGGCAGCCATTTTTCAAACGCTATTTTGACATACTTACCACAATGTTAGGAATTAAACATAAGTTGACTTCAGCCTATCACCCACAAAGCAATGGTATTTGTGAGCGCCTCAACGGCCTGCTCAAAGCTAAAATAAGTAAAATATTTGCCACAATTGGAAAGAAATGGCTCTATTGCCTTCCCATTGCTCTGTTTGCAATCAAAAACACTCCCAGTTCTGATCATCACCTCACACCTCATCAGCTTGTCACTGGCAGATCAATGAATGTGGTTGTTCCTTTCACCAGACTCAAAGTAGACACCGAAACCTCTTCTGAGATTGTGAAAGCTGAACTGTTTGATTACTTGTGTGCCCTAACTCGTGCTGCAAAGTTCCTTTCTATTCAGCTATCAAAGACAAAGAACAAGGGTCCTATTTCTGATGAACTTCCACCTATTTGCCCTGGAACAAAGATCTTTATAAAGAAACAAGTCCGGAAGTGGAGAGACCCCGAATTTGACGGACCCTTTCAAGTTCTGGACTCTTCACCCACTGCTCTCCGAATAGCTGAGAGGAAAGCATGAATATATCGGAGCCACATGAGGATCCACCCGGCACCATCCAAGGCCTAAATGATGAACGAGAGGAGGGCATCATGTTTCCACTGACTATCCAAGAACAGGAGTATGGAGATCGTATGGTGGTCTATGAACTGAGACGTAGTAACAGAAGCATCCCTCGTACAGAACTCTCATTTAAAAAGATATGTACAGTCGTCAGTATTTTCTTTGTTATATGTTGTCACAATTGCTATATTCCACTGGCTTGCAGTACTTTCAGAAAGAGAGAGATGTGCTGCCAGCAAGATTAGAACTGCCACCACCGCAGTGCACCCCACGTTCAAGACACTTCCTGGTAATAAGCGAACTGAGAGAAACACCAGTAGTAGCTATGACTCCCATGTACAGCCCACACTGACACCTCCCACACCCCCTGCCAACCATACAGAATGGGACATGGCACTTGATCTCACCCTTAATCCTCCTGTACCAGATACCCCTAAACGATCCCACAAACACAGACGAAGTATTAGATATAAATTAAATACCCAACGCAAGCAAGCTCCGACCAGGTATACGTTATGTACCCAACGTAAGAAAGCACAGGCCCCGCCAGTCTCAGACTGGGTCAGTGATCTCTAAAACACAGTTGTTTACACTTTCAACCAGCACTTTATGCCTGACTTCCACTCCCAGCACCCTGACAAGCCAGCAGGGGATCATGGGGTCCATAACGCACTATTAGATAACATGTGGTATAGGGACATGATGGAAGTTGGGACAAAAGTTACAAATGAGTCCTGCTTTGTGTGCTCCCACATTTCCCACGCTGTAGGCACAGATAAACTGATTTTCCCCAGAGAAGTCCCACCACCCACCGCTAAAAGTCTTCGCCACCTGTTTCTTTGCCGTATACATGGTCAGATTCAGCTTCAGTCGGCTGAAATAGACGATGCATATGTAAACTCTACAGAATGGGATAACAACTATGTTACATTCACAGTTGTTACTGATCGACAGGAGTATGAAAGGGGAATGGAAGTTTACCATAGCATGAGAGTGCCTATGAACATAATGCAGGTTTGGGAACATACCTTTAATACATTAGGGTACTTCACCTTCCCCACTCCTCCATCAAAGTGCCACACAAATCACCATGATAAAGTCAACCATACTATTGCCAACTGCCCTTGTCAGTGGAGACCAATACTGCGCCTAAAGGCCAAAATTTATTTTAACAGCAAATGGAATGACCCACATGAATTAATATGTAAGGCAGCCTCCATAGGACACCCGATTGCAGGAGAAGAGCACAAACATGATATTGACAGGAACATTGGGGAAGAGTCATGGGCACAGGAAACTAGAAGGTACACATTCAATCAGGGCACGACTTACAAACCAAAGAGAGCATACAAGCTAAAATCTCCTCTTCTTTGCTTCCTAGGTAACGGTACAGTTCCTGTGGGCGGAAACACTAATTGTAGCAACACCATTTTTAATTTGGACCTCCAGTACGGCACCTCCAGCCTCATGGACATCTATTGAGCCTGAGGAGAACACATATATCTGCAGCTGCCTCCCCACTGGAGTGGACTTTGTTCACTAGTGACAATGCATGAACTGCATCTGGTCGTCCCAGCAGCGAACGTTTCCCACATTCATGCCCACCCGATGACAGGCGATATCACCCTACTCCCCCACCAGAGAAGGGGCATCAAGAACTATTTCTCAGATGGCCCCTTTCACGAGATACCACAAGAATTCCGCCTTTTCAACGACGCTGAACTTTTTTTCGGTGGCGCTATCCCCCTGTTCCAGACTAAAGCAAATGCCCGCTGGCTTCAAGTGACCCGATACAAACTCATGCAACTCGTCAACAACACCCGTGATGGGTTCAACGCCATGAAAGAAGAACTGCGACCTTTGAGACTTATGGTTCTGGAACACCGATATGTTCTAAATCAGTTAACTGCAATGAATGGTGGCGTATGCGCCAGAATTGGGAAATCCTGCTGCACTTTCATCCTGGCTAATGATGAAGACAATGGCATGCTTACAAAGGCCATTGAGGACTTGGACAATTTGGGGAAAAAGATGCATGAGGAGGGAGGTGCTGAAGCAGACGTTTTCTCTAATTAGTTCAACTTTGATTGGATGCCTTCATGGCTGTCTGCTGTACTGAAATTCATAATGCCTATTTTTTGTGTGTTGTTATTAGTGTGTTGCGGTGCACAGGTCCTAATCCATTGTGTAAAGAAATTCAGCTCTAAGGTAGTTGGAATGAACTATACAGATACAGGAACATACTCAGGAGTATGCAGGGGCAGGGAAATAGGGAGGAGATGGCTATGATAAATTTAGTGGAGCTCACCATCCCTGACTCTAGCACATCACAGGTCCCCCTTGATCGCCACTACCAGGTGCCTAGTAGCCCCCCACTTCCCTCAGGGAGAGACGTGGTGCATCCATTTGAAGCAATGACTGACCAGTTGGGGGAAACGATGCGACATTAAGAACTGACCTAAATATGAACTACAAACAGTTGCCCCTTGATGTCACACCCTGGCCACTACCCCCACCACCAGCTAGATATGCTGTTCGAATGGTGTTCAAAAATGAACAAGAGGAGGGAAATGAGAGAGGGTCCAGTTTTACCATATAACAAATACCCTGTCACTCAGCAAAGCATGAACCCCTGCGTAGGCCCTGCCAGCCCAATTTGTAGGCCTTCTGTTAAGTTGACCAAAGTCCTGCACCCATCTTTACTGAACAGCAGGCCCTAGGCTTATCTGACCAAAATCACTGCCAGCCTCTCTCTTTGCGAGGCCTCCTGCTCCAAACTATAGAGCTCCCACCCTACCCGTGTGCGAAGAGTTCACAGTTTCTCTATTCTGTCGACATATGGCACATCACATCCTGGGTCTGTACATGAGAAATAGAGAAGTTCCCACCGCAGCAAACGGTCGGCCCCCATCAGACTCGGCTCCAGTCAGACCGGCGTGATGAATGTGGCAATCCAGACACATATATCTATATATATATATATATTATTCCTTTGCATTACATATTTTCTGCTTGCCCTATCCAATTTACGATGAGCGCTTTGCCTGAGAATATAACCTTTTCACCTAGTCTACGTTCCGCATTTAGTGGGATAGAGACGACACGTCTGATAAAACTTGCAGACCAAGCTTTAAAGTAGACTGACATAGGTAGAAGTGGCGTGAGATGACGTTATTGTAGGCGCTTCTCATAGCCTAATACCATATAAAAGGGGAGCTCACACAGTCCTCAGTGGACTACCTCCCTGTCTGTATGTAGGTAACAGGCTGTGTAGGTTTTCCCCAAGAGCTCTTGTTCAGTTTTGCTTAAAGTGTCTTTTTCTGTTTTACTTAAAGTGTCTTGTTCTATTTTACTTATATGAAATGCCATGTTATGTTTAACCATTGTTTTCTCCTTTTCACATTTAAAATGTCTATATTGTAATTGCAGGATTGCTCACTCTTAGGTAAACTTGAGTATTCCTAGATAAAATGTGTAATATATTCTGAGAAATGTTTTCTTTGAATTATACTGTTTTCATGGTGCATTTATAAATGTGTGTTTGAGGTTTAGTCTCTCTCTCTCAAACAATACAAACTTTTTAATACAGAAATGCCATCTAATCCATGTGACTATCTGTGAATGCGGAGCCACTAGATTCTGTATTCTGTATTTTTATGCCTTTGTCTTGCAGTTTTTGAAGTTGCATCTTCTTAATAAAACTGTCAAAAACTTTCAGCCTCAGTTTCCATGGCTCACATGCCTGTTTCCTTCATTTTTAGAGCGAGCTTTCCCAGACACCCCGGCTCAAATTAAGATGCCTAACTCACTCCCCCGATCATACGGTGAAGGTTCCCTGAGCCCTGCGCTCAGCCCACTGCCCTCTTGACCCTTAATAAATATCCCTCCAACATTGCTCCGATTTTTGTCCCTTAATAACGTTTCACCCATTTGACAAATCTCTGCAAAAAGTTGCTGACCTGTTACATCATTTGCATTGTTGGAGGATTGAAGGGTTTGCAGCATTTGGTCAAGGGGGTGCAAAGTAAAAAGGGGGTTGCAAAACACAATTGTATTCTAATACATTTTACATAGACTATAGTATTTCACGTAGCATGGAAATCGCAAAATGGACTTAAATCAAATCTGGCAGGATTAGACATTATGGAGCACAGATGATTCTTTTGTGTACTCCCACTAAGTACAGTAAGTATTTTTCAAGTTATAAGGCTTTTTAATGTAGTGCTATCCGTTGTCGCAGTAGTACTGAAGTTGTACTGAGGTACGTACCGATGATACGATATTATATGATTTGAAAATGTATTCTTTTACAAAAGATCAAGGCAGTCATCTTTGTCTGTGTTCAGTGGTATACCTTATCATGAAGTTGATTATTTGTTTTTGTATTTTCCATTATCTATTACCAATTTAGTAAAGTGGTAATAGGTAAGTAAAAATATTTTAAAGTGCCTGTGTGTTTTAAAAAAAAAATACGGAGTACAGTCGTACTACCATGGACGTTTTTAAAGAGTACTGTGGTACTTTAAAAGCTATTTTTAAAAAGAAGGCACACATTTTGACTGTTACTGACTTAAAGATTAGGTTGGCTCTTAAAAGATCCTTTAGTTTGAAGATTTCAAATTTGAAATTACATATGATTTCGAACCCATTGTCGGATGTTACGCAGGAACACATTATTGCCATGAGAGGTTAAATGCACACCATCATGACGATATAGATAGGGTTTGGAAAAAGCAATGGTTAAGTGATATATGGAAGACATGCTATGATCTCTTAGGAATGCGGACACAATATTGTTAATGTGTCCACGGCTTTTCTCAAACTTTCCAGCATTCACACATAAACACTTCCATTTTATCCATAGACAAATATTTGAAAACACAAAATGGTTATGAGGAAATATACTCATTAAAGACTGAAAAATCACTTTCATCTCTTTCCTTATTCTAACACAAGTGAGGTGACCTATATCATTTCCTCCGCAATGAATAATTATAACCTGTGGATGCTCACAACCACTAAGAGATGAAAGCAAAGGTAGGAGGTTATCTCACTTCAAGCCTCTTTCAGCCACTCATATTATATCAACATTTTGCAAACCTAAATTACTGTCAACACAACTCTTTTTTGCATACGCCCTGGACCAAAATATGTAACTGCGTCCAACTATCCAGACATGAACCATGTTGTTTAGACACTACCAAAGACGTTGCTCAAATACTCAATGAATTTAAGTACTATATCTATCGTTCTAGGGTAGAAAAGTCTCAAAATGCATCATAAATAACACCTAATAGTTTTGAAACACACTGTGGTTGGTTATATGTTATATCGAGTTACTACCATAGCCCATGCAGTACTGAAGAAGCAAGATTCAATAATAAATAAAGTAGACTGCATTCCTTAATACCGCATGGTCCCCATCACCACAACACCTCTATAGGCCCTGGGGACCCATCCCACATGGTCTATATTAAAAGGGAGGAGGCACGCAGAGGGGGTATTTTTTAAAGCTCCCACCAGCTGGAAGTGGACTTGGTGCTTGATCCCACTTGGCTGGAGGTTTTAAAATGCTCAATCAAGAGCATACATAGGATTCTCTGCCATGCCACTGCGGGCAGGGAAGCCGCTATGCCACTGGCGTGGGTTCCCTGGGACTTAGCCTGTGAGCTGGCCCCAGAGGGAGTGGGGTCACCGGAGCCATTAATGGTTCAGGATGGGGGGCTGCGTGGCCCCCGGCACTTCAAGTAATCAGCCCCGGGGATGGGCTCCCTGTGGACTTTTGAGGCACAGGGAGGGGAGCCATGTGGCGTCCTCCCCATTTTGTGAAATTCCAGCCCTGCGAGTGGGCTCCCTGGGGCCTTTGGAGGCACAGGGATGGGGGCCGTGCAGCCCCCTTGCAGCCCCCCTCACTATATACACAAATATCAGCCCCGGGTTTGGCTCCGCAGGGCCTCTTCAGGCCTGGGGTGCTGGGTCACATATACCCTAATTTCTGACCCAAGGGTAGGTTCCCATGGGCGTCTGCAGGCCAGGGCATAAACCAATGAATGCGGCCCAACTGTAGTTTTAATTTTTTTATTTTCGATCCAACAAGAGTCTCGCAGGATCACAGCTTTTTTGCAGTCTTCTTTCTTCATTTTGAGTAGGAGGGGTTTCCTCGGGGTACCCCCATAGGGCCTAGGTGGTCTGGGTATCTCTACCCAGTCCCCTTACGTATATACTTTTTTTAAGTTCATGTCAAGGGACTTAGCCCCCGAGTCCTGTGATGGCTGCAAGCAACACAAGAAAAATGGTCGCTCGCTCTTGCGGGAGTCTGACTCCCGTATGAGCGAGAGGCCCAAGGGAAATAAAGTTCCCTGGACCAATCAGAACACTCTGTTTTTGAGTTGGCCCTCCCGCAAGAGTCTCTTCAGACTCTCGTGAACCCAGCTGCCAAAATATGCCATTATTATTCACCCTAAATATCTCAAAAACTACTGAACAGATTTACACCAAATCATAAAAGGCACGGGGCGTGGCCAGCAGCCGATCTAAATGGCCGCCGCTTAGAGGAGCTCCGACGGCGGAGTAGCTTTTCCCCATATATCCGGCGTATAATCCGGTCACTTATCCTGGCATGGAGGTAGACGTGCCTTGAAGGGTTGCTGGGGCTCTGATCGCCCGTATTTCTGAGACTGCATATTCCGCAGAGTGCTCGGCAGAGCGCACGAAGCAAAGCGGCCTACGTAAGTGGCTGCGACCGGGGACTGGCCTAGACCTGGAGCCCGGAGTGGAGGCTCGCGGCCCGGAGTGCTGGTGAAGAAAGGGCGGTGATCGGTGCAAATTTGTTATCAGGTGCGGGAGCGGTGACTCAGGACCTGTGGCTGCCCGGCGGGAGCTGGACATCCTCCCCCTGCACGGTGAAGCGGACTTACCGAGGGGGTGCCGGTGGAGGAGACACCGGCCAGGCCTGCAGAACAGAGTGCCCTGGGAAGAAGGAAATTCGAGGGGTCATGCGAAGAGGCTGAGCCTGGGAACACATACTTTCAGGTGCGTCACAGCAACCCCATAGAACAGCAAGCACGCATGGAGAGGAGTGATCAGGAGTAGCGGGCCGCCTGCTCAACCAGCGGGGACCCGGGTCCCACAGTGAGGACTGACCCACTTAGTGGTGTGCAAAAACTAAGCAGTGGCGGCTCATATCTCGGGTATACCGGTGCTGCAGCAGGAGGCTGAGCACAACCACCGGCCACTAGTCGACGGGCAGCAGGGGACAGGGTCAGTGCCCTGGGGGAATAACTTGGGGTGGCAACTCCCTGCACGGCAGTTATCTGGATACCAACACCCATTGAATGAAGACCGGGAGGTGATTGTGGACATAAAGTCGGTCGTCGGCCGGCTGTTTATGAAACCGTGGAAGCTGGGGCACGTCTGGTGGCTCGCCAAGTCTAGGTAAATACCCCCTCACTGCCCATATATTCTGACAAGATGGGAAAACCGACAGGCCGCGCGGATCGGGAGGTCTTGCGGCAGGCGGCGGCGACTACCGCTCAGCGCGACCGTGGCAGATTCGAAATGGGGGGCAAAGGACAGCTCACAAACTCGCAGCTCAAGCTGGATAAGTTTGCTTCTGCCAAAGAAACTCCTGCGCAGTCGAATCGTACAGCGGTCACAGACACAGCCCTTTTGGGGGACGGAGCAAGCAAAGTGACATTGGATGACATTATGGATGCGCTCACCAAGGTACAGTCGACGGTGGGTTCCATCTCTACTGATGTTTCGTTCCTAAGAGCCGACTTCCAAAAAATGACTGCCAGGGTCACCGAGGTGGAACAGGTGACAAAATCTTTATCTACAGACTCGGCCATGCTAATCCGCAAGGTCAAACAACTGGAAGCCGAAAATAAAATGATGGTGACGAAGCTGGATGACCAAGAAGGGTGCTCGCGCCGCAATAATGTTAGAATCACGGGTATTCCCGAAAGTGAAGGGAGTCCAGCCATGGACCCTATACATTGAAGATCTTATTAAAACCAGACTGCAGCCCAGAGGCCTCTCGACCTTATTTTCTGTTGAAAGAGCGCATAGGGTGCCGGGGGGCAGACCCAAACCTGGTCCCCAGACCAGTACTGGCCCGTATTTTTAATTTCTGTGACAGGGATGCCATTCTGCAAACAGCGCGAGTGGCTCTGACGCTACGCATTCACAATTTAACAATATCCTTCTTCTCAGACTTTACGGCGGCGGTAACCAAACATCGCAGAAGCTTTCTTGAAATAAAGCAGGAACTTAGACGGAGGGAGCTGTCTTATTCCATGCTGTTCCATGCGAGGCTAAGGGTAGTGGCAGATGGCAAGGCCTGGTTTTTTGATACGCCAGAAGAGGCCTACGAATGGCTCGAGGGTTGGCGGCGAGTGGATGGATCCAGGCGATTGGAGAGACGGCAACAAAAGCGAAGGGAGGAGGTGGACGCCGGAGAACGCAGTTCCGCACAGGAGGAGGATGCTTCACGGAGACCGGAGGTCGAGGAATAAGGTTAAGTGGACTCATTTACTTGGGACTCACCGAACTCGGCTGCAGAGTAGATCACTTGGGCGAAGTAATACAGAGGGCCTTAAACGCGGATGGGTCGAGAAGGACCAGACGTCCCCCACCTCTGCCCGGGGGGGTGCGGCAGCACGCGGCGGTGATAATGCCAAGAAGCTCTGGTGATTCTTTGAGGGGCGATCGCCTCTGGGGTGGGGATGGACTGCGGACTGCCTCGACTCCTCGCCCTCACACGCAAGTAATGTTCAGGGGTTTGGGGAATAAGCACTCTGCACGGTTGGGGTGGCGGATAGTTTGGAATCCGTCTAGCAGGGAGGCAGGGAGGGGGGGGACAGGGAATGGTTAGATGGTTAGAGCTTTGTTTTCTTGTTGATTTTGTAAGGGCACACATAGTCGAGACATCCCTGGACTTTGGTCAACGGGGGCATCAAGTCATTGAAACAACATTATCACTTATACAATCCCACAAGTATGGCGGACCTAGACTCTTTAGTCATTGATCAGGGGTCAAGTCCTATGACTCAAGTGGCTCCCTTAACCCTTATAACGTGGAATGTGCGTGACCTGGGGGACAAAATAAAGAGAGGCTTAGTTCTACAATGCCTAAAACATAGCTCCCCGGTGGTAGCCCTGTTGCAGGAGACGCACCTTACGGGTGCCTCCTGTAGGGCGCTGGACATGTGGGGTTTAAGATGGTAGCACACTCGGAATTTTCCTCAGGCTCCAGAGGGGTGGGTATCTTGGTCAGAAAACAGTCACCACTAATAGTACATAAAATAAAGACGGATGGTTACGGTCGTTTTGCGGCCATTGCTGGACAATGGGAAGGGCGAGCTATTTTTATAGTGTCAGTGTATGCTCCCCCGGCCCTACATGCTGTCACACTTCTGGCTCTGAGTGACTTTTTACTTGACTTTCCAGAGGGAGAGCTGCTGATCGGGGGGGACTTTAATGCAATTATAGATGGGGGCATGGACCAATGCCCTGTGAAAACACACCACACGAGTAGTTCGCGCTTGGGGAGCTTTCTAGAGGTGCTGGGACTCACTGATGTATGGAGAGGTCACCACCCAACAACACGGCAGTTCAACTTTTACTTTGGGGTCCATAACAGTCTATCTAGAATAGATGATTTATTCGCCACCATGGGCAGTTTGAAAAATGTTGAAAAAGTAGAGATTAGACCCAGGGGCATCTCGGACCACTCCCCAATGTTGTTGACATATACATATCGTCACAAAGAGCGGCAGCGTGTCTACCCCATCTTTCCAGGTTATCTACAGGTTCCTAAGATCCGAAAAGCTAGCATTGCGGTGACGAACACTACTTCCAAGAAAACGAGCACTCGGTCCACTCTCCGACTACCCTATGGGAGGCTTATAAGGCAGTTTTCAGGGGACATGCCATTGCGGCCATCACAGGGCACAAACGGGAAAAACAACAGGAACTGAATGATATAGAGCTAGAACTATATAATGCTGAGGCCCGACACACAGCCAACCCAACACCGGCTACTTCACAACACTTGCGTTTAATGCAACAACAATATAGGGAGTATCTTAGGGAAACAACTAAGCTAAGAATGATGGCCACACAGCACAGGGGAGAAAATGGATAGGGCGACTCCGAACGACG
The DNA here is from genome assembly GCF_964204655.1 of Triturus cristatus. NCBI lineage: Eukaryota > Metazoa > Chordata > Amphibia > Caudata > Salamandridae > Triturus > Triturus cristatus. The sequence continues at coordinate 1,174,679,163 of NC_140591.1, read as the reverse complement.
GAAGGGCAGGAAACGGCTGATCCAAAAACGATAGCACATACCTTGGCGCAACACTTTCAGCAGGTATATGAGTCTTCATCAGCAATGTCCGCGGATGAAGCATTATCCTATATAAAAGATATTGGTATACCCAAGCTCACACCTGAGGCGGACTTGGCACTGGAGGATGATCTCACGGTGGAAGAATTGTTAGTGGCGATTAGCTCGCTTCAATCTGGGAAAGCGGTGGGACCTGATGGTATACCAATAGAGCTGTATAAGACGGTGGCTGGAACCGTTGCCCCGCACCTGTTACATATGTATAATGATAGTTTGCAGGTGGGTGAACTCCTGCTGGACCAGCGAACAGCCGCTATAATAGCAATCCCAAAACCTGGAAAGCCCCCTGAGGATTGCGCCTCATATCGCCCGATATCCCTAATCAACGCAGAGGCCAAAATTCTTGCGAAACTCCTTGCGCTCAGGTTGACGCCACATCTGACGACACTAATACATCCGGATCAATCCGGTTTCATGCCAGGCAGAATCACGGCTCTAAACCTAAGACGCCTGCACAGGGTGATGGCCCGTATCCCATACATTCAGGAGCCTGCGGTCATACTATCGTTAGACGCATGAATGGCATTTGATATGGTTGAGTGGACTTACCTATTCGCGGTGCTTCTACATTTGGGCTTTGGCCCTAAATTTTGTGCTTGGGTCTGTCTGCTATACACCAAACCGGTAGCACATGTTACGGCCAACGGCCATATTTATGGGAGCTTCCCGTTAGCACGGGGCACGCGTCAAGGCTGCCCTCTGTCACCACTACTATTTGCCCTAGTGCTGGAGCCATTGGCAGCATGGATCAGGTGGGAGCCGATGATCCGGGGTATCCGATGGATGGATGGATGGGAGGACCGTATCTCCCTTTATGCGGATGACGTGTTATTATATATGACCTCACCCAGGCGTTCCATACTGGTATTCCTAAATATTTGTGGAATCTTTGGGAAGGCTTCAGGGTACAACATAAATTGGTCTAAATCGGTCCTGTTTGTTCTACATGGTCCACCACCGCATCTCCCAGAGGGGTGCCCATTACAGATCGCAGAGGACACATTTAAATATTTAGGAATATACATAACACCTAGCCCGGATAATTTCTTTAAACTGAACCTCGTGCCGCCCTTGGAACGTTTGAAAAGGGATGCGGTGCATTGGGGAACACTACCACTGACACTACTGGGCAGGGCTGCGCTTTTTAAAATGATGGCGCTCCCTCGCTTCTTATACGCACTGGAGAATACGCCGTTTCCAGTGCCTTCCAGCTACTTGATAGCAGCACAAGTCGCCACTCTAATGTGGAGGACCAAACCAGCACGCATTGCACAGGACAAGTTCGTTAAGGGCTGGTATGACGGAGGGATAGCACTCCCTAACATACAGTTACATTATAGGGTGGCCCAATTGAAAGTCATTAATCAGTGGATACACGCCCCTCAGGCGGACCCTGCCTTTCAGGTGGACAGATCGGAACTGGGAACAGACGATATGCTGTCAGCCCTTTATAATAAAAAGCAGTCCCCCTCATTAATAGGGCCCACAAAGCATACAGTTACAATATGGCACACAGCGCACGCTAAACTGAGATGGCAGGGGGTCATAACACAACTCACTCCGCTATGGGATGCGCAACAGTTGGGAAACCTCCGGAATTGTAAGGGGTTCGCACGGTGGGACGCAATTGGTATATCCACAGTGGGGGACATGTGGCACAAAGGAAAAGTAATCACATTCGAGCGTCTTCAACAGCAGTACAAGTTGACACCCTCCGAAGCGTTCCGATATATGCATGTGAACCACGCACTCCAGGCGGCCTTGACACTGGGCGATGAGGTCCCGGAGGCAACCCCGCTGGAGGACCGGCTGTTGACAGATTACATGCACAAACGGGCGATCTCTCTCACATATCGGAAACTGGTTAATAACCTGCCTGATCCCACCAAGAGACTTCGGGAAAAATGGGCTTGGGAGGTGGGAGATCTGGACAATACTGAATGGCAGGAGGCACTGGCTTCACCAAGGAAGGTGGGAATTTCTTCAAAACTAAGGTTGGTGCAGCTTAAAATACTGCACCGAACCTACTACACGAGGCTCACTTTATACAAAATTGGTAAAGCACTGAACCCGTATTGCCTTCGGCGATGTGGGGAGGAGGGCACATTTTATCATACCATGTGGCAATGTCCAAAGGTCACAGAGTACTCGGATAAGGTGATGAGAGCAATATCGCAGGCGGAGGAAGTATCACTAATACCTGAGCCAAGGAGATGTTTACTAAATATTTGGGAGCCAAATGATCTTACTCGTACAGCGCAGAATTGGGCTACATTGGGGATAATGTTTGCTAAACGGAATATTGCTCAAAAATGGGGCTCAGCAGACGTACCAACACTCAAAGCTTGGTGCAAAGATATGGACTCCGCTATGGTGGCCGAGAAAACTGTATATGTCAGTCGTGGTTGTCTGCAAAAGTGGAACAGAGTATGGGGAAACTGGAATAAATTCAGGGGATATATATGTGAACCGCCAAAGGTAATGGAGGATGAGGATATTGATGATGGAGGAACAGAAATTGGAATGGAGGACTGAACGTGGGAGTGCCGATAATAACTATGATGGGAGGAATGATGGGGTACCAACGCTTCAGGAATGTCACTTACGGAAATGTAACAATTGTGTTAGATGGGTTTATGACGTGTGTCTTGGTTTTAAGCAATATAATAAAAAGAATATATTAAAAAAAAAAACATAAAAGGCACAATCTTTGGTCCAAGATCTAGCTTCCTGCCAACTTTAGTGTAATTTCCTTCAGCAGTTTTTGCTTTAGCCCGTCTTATAGAAGTCTACGGAAAATGTATAGGGATTTTGCGTTTTGGGATCTTCCTTTTTTCTCAGCACCCGTTTGACAGATCACCCCGAAACGTTCCAGGAAGTAACTGAGGTGGCTGAAATTTTTTTGAGAAAGTTTTATGAAGGTTCGTCATATGGGGCCAAAGTTACTAGCAAATAAAAGCTGGGGACCCTGGGAAATTGTCCATCTTGCCTTAAAACGTCTCTAGTATAATGGCCAAAAAATGATGGTATTAAATTTGATTCGGTGACTGTGATTCATATAATCGTTCCATGCATCACTTTTTTCAACCAGAAATGTGACACAAATTAAGTCCTGTACAAAAACAAGCACTTTATTCCATTAAGTGAAGTCATTTTATCTTCCACCGCCTACATGGACCAGCCCAAAATCTGAATGCGTGAGAAAGTAATCGTTTGTAAGGAAGGAAAGTGGACTAATGTAGACAAAGACAGAGGCAATGAGGGAAACGAGGCTAATGATAAGTGGTTTAAATAAGTCCTGAATGTAAGGCCTTTCAAAAGAGCAGCTCCGCATTTTGCCTGGACATTGATTAATGCTAAATTGGAATGGAATTCCTATGGTATCCCTGTTAATACCGCCCGAGGTCATGGTGATTAATGGCTGCTGAAAATATGTTGATGACAGTCTGCAGGATGCAAAAGGCAAACATGAGAGGAAGAAAAAAAGTAAAAGCCTGGCATTGTTTAATAACTAGACTTAAATAAATGCACGTTGTGAAATGGAAAGAAGAACAGAACAGTCACTACATTAAACGAATTTTGCAATCGGCAAAGCAGTGAGGTTTATGACAGCGTTGAAGAAGACAATAAAATATCTTGGCATCGGATTCCATTGTGAACAGCAATTAGTTGAAGGGGTTCGGCCTCCCTGGAGTAAATTAGCCACAAAGCACTGATGAAAGCAAACATATACATGTGTACTGTTTCAATTTTCTGTCCCTTTTGTTTCTCCTAAAAGAAAAATAACAGTGAGAGATTTGGGCCAAAGTAAAAGTTTAAAGGAGAGACACTGTTGAATACAGAAACTACAGCGGGATGGTTGCCTAGGAACGTTAAAGTGAATGCAGTTTATTTAAAAAACAGGTTCAACTTAGATCTAGAAGCACACTTTCCTGAATGTAACTGTTCATTAAATGTGGATGTTCTCCAGAATGAGTGGGAGTGAAAAGCAGACATTTGACTTGTCTTTTTAGTCAATAACAGTTTACGTGCATAAATGTATGCCAAAGAGTGCTTTGATCAAAGTGAAACTACAAGTCCCAGAATGCACTAGGTTGTTGGCAAGAAGCCGGAACTGAATGAAAGTGTCATGCAGGACAAGGCGCTGTTTAAAATGTTTTTTCTGTATAAGTTGAGTCAATGGGAATTCGAAAGGGCCACAGTGATAGCGGATGATATTTGAAGGTGGGGGCGGGGGAGGGGGGCATAATACCCACCAGAAATTGCAGCATGCAAGTGAAACAAACAATGCTCCCTTTATCCAGTGGGGTTCAGAGTAGATTCTTCCACAGGAAACATTTTAGAACAAGCATTGGCAAAGCCAATAGATCTCGCCTATGCAAGTGCTATTGGCTTTGGCAATGTGCTTTTGCCAAGTTATACACTAGTGTGGCTGCTGTTCAGCATGGCAAAAAGTTAGTGGTGTGGAGTGTCCTAGAACAGAGTGGAGGGAGTAGACTGTCGTATACTGGATTCGTTGGAGTAAAGTGTCGTAGAGTGGAGCAGGGATAGCAGAGTGTTGTAGAGCTGAGCAGAGGAGATTAGAGTTTAGTGGCAGAGAGTGTTGTAGAGTGCAGTGTCACAGAGTGCAGTGTTGTAGAGTGGAGTGGCATACACTGGAGTGCCTTAGAGTGGAGTGGGGTGGAAGAGGGTAGAATGGATTGGAGTGGATTGAAGTGGGGGGGTGGAATGGATTGGAGTAGATTGGGGTGGATTAGATTGGGGCAGAGTGGGCTGGATTGAGTAGAGTGAAGTTGATTGGATTGGGGTGGATTGGAGTGGGGTAGATTAGATTTGTTTGGGGCGGGGTGGATTGATTGGATTAGAGTGGATCAGATTAGAGAAGGGTGGGTTGGAGTGCGGTGAATTAGAGTGGAGTAGAGGGGTGGATTGGATTAGAGTGAGGTTGATTGTGTTGGAGTGGGGAGGATTGGACTGGAGTGGGGTGGATTGAAGTAAAGTGTGGTTGATTGGACTGTGGTGGGCTGGATGGATTGTTCTGCTTGGGATGGATTGAACTGTGGTGGGGTGGGGTGGGGTGGATTGGATTGGGGTAGAGGGGTGGATTTGAGTAGCATGGGGTAGATTGGATTGGGGTGGGCTGGATGGGGTGGATTAGATTAGAGTGGGGTGGATTGAAATGGGGTGGAGTGGACTGGATTAGGCTTGGTTGGGGTGGATTGGAGTGGAGTGGGGTGGTTTGGAGTGGGGTTGTTTGAGTTGGCTGGAATGAAGTGGGGTGGGAAGGGGTGGGGTGAATGGGATTGGTGTGGGATGGTGTGAATTGTAGTGGAGTAGATTGAACTGAGATGAATTGGATTGGGGTGGGGTGAAATGGATTAGGGCGGGTGAGGTGGATTGGATTGAGGTGGATTGGATTGGGGTGGGGTGGATTTGAGTGGGGTGTGGTGGGTTGAGGAGGAGTGGAGTAGATTGGATTTCCTGGATTGGATTGGGGTAGGGTGGATGGGATTGGGGAGAGGTGAGGCGCATTAGATTGGGGTGACGTGGATTTGATTGGAGTGGGGCGGATTGGAGCAGATTGTTTTGTATTGGAGTGGTACAGATTGGAGAGTGGCAGGTTGTTTTGGATTGGAGTAGGGCATATTGGAGTGGAGCGGATTATTTTGGATTGGAGTGGAGCAGATTGTTTTGGATTGGAATACGGCAGATTAATTAGGTTTCAGTGGGGTAGATTGTTTTTGATTGGTGTGGAGCAGATTGTTGTGGGGCAGATTGGAGTGGAACATGTTGTTTTGGTGTGTAGTGGATTGGAATGGGGTGGACTGGATTGGGAGGGAGTGGGGTGGATTGGATTGGAGTGATGTGAATTGGATTGGAGTGGGGTAGATTGGATTGCTGTGGATTGGAGTGGTGTGCTTTGGGGTGGAGTGGGTGGATTGGGGTGAGATGGATTGGATTGGAGTGGGGTGGATTCAATTGGAGAGGGAGGGGGTAGATTGGAAAGGAGTGATGTGGATTGGATTGGAGTGGGGTAGATTGGATTGCGGTGGATTGGTGTGGGGTCGATTGGTTTGGGGTGGGGTGGATTGTGGTGGATTGGAGTGGGGTGCATTGGAGTGGAGTGGGTGGACTGGGATGAGTTGGATTGGAGTGGGGTGGTACAAATTGGAGTGCGGAAGATTGGAGTGGGGCAGATTGTTTTGGATTGGAGTGGGGCAGATTGTTTTGGATTGAGGTGGCAGATTGTTTTAGATTGAGTAGGTGCCGATATTTTGGATTGGAGTGGGGCAGATTGGAGTGGGGCAAACTGTTTTGGATTGGAGTGGGGCAGATTTGAGTGGTGAAGATTGTTTTGGATTGAAGTAGGGCAGAATGTTTTGGATTTTAGTGGGGCATATTGGAATGGGGCAGATTGAATGGGGAAAATTGTTTTAGATTAGAGTGGAGCAGATTATTTTGGATTGGAGTGGGACAGATTGTTTTGGATTGGAGTGGTGCAGATTGTTTGGGACTGGAGTGGGACAGATTGGAGTGGGGGAGATTTTTTGGGATTGGAGTGGAGTGAATTGGAGTGGGGGAGGTTGGAGTGGGGTGGGTTGGGTTGGGAAGATTGGAGTGTGGTGGGTTGGAGATGATTGGATTGGGTGAGTGCTGTGGATTGGAGTAGGGTGGATTGGATTGGGTTGTATTGTATTGAATGAGGCGGATTGGTGTGAGGTGAGGTGGGATGGATTGGCATGGCTTGGAGTGAGGTAGATTGGAGTAAGATGGACTGTGGTGTGCTGCACGATTGTGTGTGAAAGTATAAGTTCAGAAATTACACATAAGAAAGAAACAATGTCTCTTTGCAATAAAATAATCATCTTTTGAGAACAGCACCCACGAGGAAAAACAAAAGAAAACATGAAGGCAAAGTGAGACATGAAGACTTGGGAAAATGAAAGAAACTTAACTATAGAAAATAAATCTTTGCAGTTGTGTTTGTCCTGCTGAGCTCGTTTTTGCGAGTCACACGATTTCTGTTTGCAGGGCACTAAAATGTAAACATAACAAAATAGTATCTCAATCACGTCAGGAGCAGAAGATAGGCCCTGATTAAGTTGAATCAACCAGTGCTTGGTCCCTGCTCAATAGAGAGGAACAGAAATGATGTTAAGCCTGCATTGACGAGTTAAGAGGCTGTAAAGAAGAGTGCCATAGAAGCCAGCAAATCATAAGCAATGGGCGGGCTCTAAGTCCTTTTATGTATACAACAGTATCTCTCAAGCGAGACGCATGCAGTAGAGCAAGCTCCCTCAGGCTTGACCCCAAGAATGAGTACAAATAGTGCATTTCATATCACAATACCACATAAACCTGGAAAAAGCCATTTGCTGTGAAAGGCTACTCATGAAATATTTTCAATGCTTTCATGCTGTGCCAAACAAGCCTGACTCCGAAGGAGGGTTAAAGGTTTATTTGCCCCAAGAAAGATTTGAGAAAAATGTAGCAAAATGTTGCATTTTTTCTAGTTCAAGAGCTCTAAAAAATGCCTAAAAAGGCATGTCATGCAGGCATTTCAGAAAACACATTTACACTTGGTCCATAATTTTTCCTAACATCTATCTTAGCTGTTACGTTTCTTTCTCTCACTTTTTGTCTCTTGTTCCTTACAACGAGGTGTGTGAACTTCTATGAAAACTGAGAATATTCTTATAACGAGAACGGTGGAATATTAAAAGATTACACATATCTTGCAATCCCAGGTAATATACGGCAGATCTAGATAGACTTTAAAGATTCATGCAGGAGTACTGTCACTCACTTTATGGAGACTTTCCAGGTTGGGATAGTGTTACAGGCAAGGGTTGCAGATAACAGTACTGAATATTAATCCAATATATGCCTAAACATATATATGAAAATGCAGTCCTTTTGTCACCAAACATCAGTTTATCCATTTCTGAAAATACTTTCCCAATAAAAAAGTACTTTTAAAAAAATAGGTGTTTGGTGCCCCTGTACTGTGTGGCTTGACAGCATGTGAAACTGGTGTAGAGACTTTTCTTTTGCCAAGTTAACATGCTGATCAAGAATGCACGCTAAGGCAGAGGTCTGTCCATCATGATTTTGAGGTTCAGAACCTGTTCTGTGACCAGGAGGGCAAACCACGAATGCCCTCTGTCTTGCCAAGGGATTACTCTACATGTCTTGGGATGATGACATGAAATGGTGGTGACAGTACTCCGGTTTTTGTTTAATATAGTACTGAGCAGATCTTTTTCCTGGTCCATGATGCCAAAAAATGGTTCTCTAATGATCTAAAAATCCTCAAACTGGCTCTTCACCAGTCAGAGCACCAGTAGAGGCGCAACTATTGCCCCGCCCTGAGGGACCTATATCGGTCCCGCCTAGCCAACTACAAGAGAGCGATCCTATCAGCAAAATCTGATTATTTCTCTGGTAAAATCTTACTAGCAGCCAACAAACCTAAGGAGATTTTCTCCATCGTCCACAACCTGGCCGCATCTGACAGAGTCAATCCCAACCTTACTCCTTCACACACTCTCTGTCTGTCTCTTAATGATTATTTCTTTGACAAGATCACTACTATCAAATTAAATATCTTACCACCCTCTTCTCAATTTCACCCTCTTTCTCCTCCCCCTCTGACCTCTTCTCTCACCCATTTCCCCCCCATTTCAAAAGAATCCTTTTTGACTCTGCTCACGAAGGTCAAATCGGGCTCTCCTGCCGACTGCGGACCAGCTCGTATCCTTAGAGAGCTGCTCGCTGGCTGCCCTGACCCCCCCGTTGGCCCTCTTAAATTCATCTATTTCTCAGGGAATCGTGCCGTCTCAATTCAAATCAGCCACGGCTATCCCCATCTTAAAAAAACCTGGATCCGACCCTACCCTCCCTTCTAACTTCAGGCCTATCTCTCTGCTCCCGTATTTAGGCAAGGTTCTTGAGAGTTACATCACCTCTTGCCTGTCTACATACATTGAGGACAACCATCTTTTGGCTTCCCATCAAGCTGGTTTCCGCCCGGCTCATTCGACCGAAACAGTGGTTCTCTCTGTCCTGGACGAGCTCAAGAATAAGGCGGATTCCAACAGCCCTCAAGCCTTGGTGCATCTTGATCTTTCCGCCGCCTTTGACACGGTCGACCATTCCATCCTTCTCGATCGCGTCAGGGCGGCGGGCATCCAGGGCACCGCCCTCTCTTGGTTCGCGTCATTCCTCCAAGGCCGGTCGCAGGCTGTCCAGCTCTCTGGTTTTCTGCTCCGCCGCGCACGGTGTCCTGCGGGGTCCGCCAGGGCTCCTCTCTTTCACCTCTTCTTTTTAATCTCTACATCTACCCCCTCATTGCCTCTTTGCTCAAATTGGAGGTCTCCGTCTATAACTATGCGGATGACCTCCAGTTAATATTTGATCTTTCTTCCTCTTCTAACCCCCTTCCCAATTTCAAAGCACACTTGTCTTTATTTCTGACTGGATGAGTCTAAATCATCTTAAACTCAATCCAGATAAAACGGAGCTGATCCTGACTGGTGGGGCCTCTAGCCCTTGGTCCTCCGCCTTCTGGCCCCCCAGCCTTGGCTCTCCCCCGGCCCCCTCTGCCTCAGTGAGAACCCTCGGCATTAAAATCAGTCAGGACCTTTCCATGCACCCTCAGATCAGCTCCGTTGTCTCCTCTTGCTTTCTATCATTCCGGATTATCCGTAAGATTTCTCGTTTCTTTTCTCTGGATGACGTTAAAATTATTGTCCTAGCCATGGTCCTCTCTCGCTTAGACTATGGCAACTGCCTTTATGCGGGTGTCCCCGCCTACGAGCTGCGACGCCTCCAGACCATCCAGAATCAGGCGGCTCGCCTTATCTACCAGCTCCCCAAATTTCATCACGCCTTCCCCCTCCTTAAATCCCTTTACTGGCTCCCCATTATGCACCGCACCCTTTTCAAAATGGGATGCATAGTTTTCATGGCCCGGGCGCACACTGCCCCACTCTTCATCAACTCGCTGGTCACTTCTTACATCCCTAGTCGCACTCTCCGCTCTTCCAGCCAGGCCCTTCTCATCATCCCCCGTTTCCGCAAGTCGAGAGCAGGTGGCACCAGGTTCTCTGCCTTGCCCCCCGCTTCTGGAACGATCTTCCATTTTCAATAAGATCTATAACCTCCTATTCACACTTTAGGAAGGCACTCAAGACTCACCTGTTTACCCTTGCATTCCTCTCTCACTGATCCGCCCTGCCCCTCCGTCTGCTCCGTGTAATCTACTAGCGCCAGGAAACCGCTTGGTCGCAGCGCGCTTTATAAGCATTTTCAACTTCAACTTCAACTTCAGACAAAGGATATGCCTACGATCCCCACGCCTGTAAAGTTCCACTTATTTGTGACACCCTGATCCCCTCATTGAAACTCTGTCTGCATGATGAATGCATGTGTGCACTGTATGGATATTAGCAAGGCTCTGTGTTGTGGTGAAAGTGTGGTTGCTGAGACCAGTGGGATCAATTTTGTATTGCCCCAAATTTTACATTGCACATGATGGACCCCAAACAGTGGAAGTGTATTGTCTGTATTTCTGGAGCTGAAGGGCTGAGCCCTAGAGACTGACATAAGGTAGAATTGAGGCAGGGCTACCTTTAGAAATTCTTCAAGGACCTTTTAGTAGGTGGTTGCTGATAAGTGTTGCCTGAGTACTACCATTTGGTTGATGGTGTGAATGGGGACAGTGAGTCAGCAAATTAAGAGTAGGGAAATTTTCTAGGCAGGGCCTGCCCTTTTATCATTCCTAAGTGTTACTTCAGAAGGTCTAATGACATCCAGATTCAGAGTCTTCAGACTTCTTTGTGCTTGTTTTTTGGATACTGCTGCTTTGGCCACAACTGTCATTACTTGATGTGAGACCCATCACCTTCCTCAAAGACTGTGTCTGCACTGTAGCCAGAAAATTAAATTTGAAAATGAACCACCCAGACCGGTTCGTGGACTTTTCACTGTGGATTGACATCACCTGTCTTTAAAATGAGTATTAAGATTTGCCTCAAGGGGGGAGCCAGAGAGCCAGTGCACAAGATAGCTGCACCTCGGTGAGGCTGCCGCAGCCGGGGACATGATCTGGCAGTATCCGCAATCTGAGGGGGCGGCCGGCCAGCATCTACATTGGCAGAGGCAGCGGCATGAATAAGAGTGGCCATGAGACATCTCTTCAGCCAGGAAACAGCAGCAATTTGGTGCGGTTTTGGTAGCTGTTGGATCGGCCATCTTGCTTTAATACTTGGGAAGCAAACTAAGCTCAGCTGAGTGCCTTTGAGGCTCAAGAATGGCCCGCCGATCAACTTTGAAGGTAGGAAATAGACCGGCAAGCGAGAGTGCTCCAGGCCAAGTGCAGTGCACAATTGGCTGGGGACATGACTGGGGGGCTGGAGGCAAGCGGAGCCACCTTTGGGTGTGAGGCAACTAGGAATCGAAAGAGGAACGCATGGATTAGTGGTGATTGTGGATGGGTTACCCAGGGAAGAGCAACCCATAATCAGAGTGGGACCCCCATTTCTTAAGACCCAACACCACTCCCGGCGATCCAAGAAAGTATTGGGGGGTCTCCTGCCCTGGTCATTTGTCCACCCGTGCACCCCGCAAGGCGGCGCTGATATGCATTGGATCCTGGGGCCCCCTTGGCCTGCATGTGTCCCCCTCCAGCTGATGGTACAGAGAGCAATGTGGGAGGGGCTGAGGCGGGACCAATGGCAGTGTTGTGGTGGGGATGACCCTGAGCAGGGTGACCCCGATCTTGTTAAAGGGACACCAGTCAATAGTAACAATGGGACTTGGTGACACTCCAGCACCCTTGACATGTATTGGGACCCACACAATAGCCTCCCCCACAGAGCACCTAAATCTATTGCCCTGTGGAGATGGGGAAAATGACAGATGACAATAAAAGCTCCAATTTGACGGCCACAGGTCGGCGAGGGCAACAGATGCAGAGCCCTCTGCATCCTCAGTGCAGTCATGTATACCAACCTCTATGGGAGAGGATGACGCCGATTTAATATATCTCCTTCAGGGCATGCAGGCCAACAAGGCATCCATTGAATCTAAAATGGATGCACTGGGGTCCAGAATGTCTGCAATAACGTTTAAAGTATAGTGGCATGATACACAGTTGCAGGAATTGGAACAGCGCATATCCAACACAGAGGATGCAGTGGCAGCCAAAGCCAAATCTCTCTTAAATATGGAAAAGATCCTCAAAGTAATAGCTGCCAAAAATGAAGACCTGGAGTTGATATCATGCTGCAATAAAATACATATTATAGGAATCCTTGAATCTACAAACATGGACTGAATGGAGGAAAATATTGAATGCCTGCTGGGGACCTAATTTGATTTCCCACAACATAGAAGCCATACATGTGGGCCGGAGCACATCGAATTAGTCGCACAAAATGAATGACTGCATAGAAGCGATTGGTATGATCTTTTCCCACCAGCAGTTGGAGGATTCATTCCTCCATCGCTCTGAGCAGCCAAACATTCTCATGATGGTTTGATTAATCACTGTCCTCAGTTGAGGTTACTACATTCAGGGATAATCCAGTACAGCGCTTTGGGTCAACTTTGCGCCACAGGATGCTCTTATCTCATTTTACTTCTATTGAAAAACCCAATCTCAGAGAGCTTTCAACTGCATACAGAACGGCTCCAACCCAGAATACCATACTGTTACACACATGTTCTGACTGGGAACCATATACTCTAGATTCGGATTTATTCCATGCCACTCCTGTGTCCCGGCAATGGGTCAGTATCACTAGGAAGTATCTCCTCATTCATCCTATCAATCGGGCAGGTGCTTTCCAAACCTGAGTCCTGCTGATGACCCTGTCTAAATTGCATGCATAGGATCTAAACCTTAACGCAATAATAGTGTACTGTTTTTATTTGATTCTGGAGCATTTCACTCTGTGTCAGAGTGTGTGCCAACCACTTTTGCATCCTGAATCAGTCACTATTCATGTTCATCGACTGTATAGCACCAGCGTACTTTACACTCACTTATTTCACCTGCACTGCGCCATTGCACTGTTTGGGATCACCTTTTTACTTTTAATTTGGCTTGAGTCTAAAAATGCAATGATTTTTTCTAATATTGAACAAACTGAATGAAACTATCTTGTTTAGAAATAGAACCAATCTTTTGATGGTCAAAATAATTTTCTCCAGGGAAGTAGAGGTTCAAACTGCTCTTGAGGGACTCCGGTTTCTCTTTATTATTACGGGACCTTATTTGAAGCAGACGCATTCTTCCCAATGCTTTTGGTGGAGAGGGCACATAGATCTCTGGATTCCTGGCTACCACCCAGGACACCAACAAGGCCCATCATAGCTCGACTCCTCAACTTTAGGGACCATTACACAGCCCTCCAGATAACCATAGAAAAACGTACATTGGTGTTAGAAGGGCATATAATATTCCTTTTTCAGGACTTCACAATTGCTGTGTAGGAGGTGAGGTGTACATTCACTGCTGTCAAACAAAAGCTTAAACAGCTAAACAGACAGTATTGACATGCTGTCTCAGGGGAAGCTGCGCATATATTCGGGGAAAACTCAAAATATTTCAAACACTGCAGCAGATTACCTAGTTTCTGCGCATACTCACACGAGAAGAATGCCAGCTAACTCCTTTGCCTGGTAACTCGGGGACCTCTTCCTCAGTGGTTGATCCAGACTAGCATCAGGGCTTGACACACCATAAAGCCTTTACATTAAACATGAGCCTCCAGCTAATCTCTTTCACACCTGACTGTTCCTGCTTTATGGCTTGCTTCACAAACAGGAGATGCTCATGTTTATTGGGGCCTATCGATATCTGATGTGGGATCTGAGCCTCGCTGGGTAAATAATTGTGGGCTGGTTGAACAGGAATGTGGGATTGTCACCATGACTCTGCCTTTTCTTTGAAGCCAAAATATGTGAATGACCACTTGTAAAACAGGGGCGGTGTTGCCCAAAGCGTAATATTCTGTATAAAATAGAAGACTGGTTTTTGTTCTGCAGACTGCCTCATTCAGTTGCTAAGGCTTCTGTGTGACGTAGTCTCACTCATTTGAGTTTAATAAAGATGTCTTTTTCATATTTCAGCTTCTTTTGCCAAGTTCTTTGTTACATTACCATGAGAGTGGTCTTTTATAGTACTGCAGCAACAGGATAACCCGAAGTCATAGGGTGCTATCCCTGGCACCGCTGGGGTCTTAAAATCCCCGGTACTTCAGTTGGCGCCCAACGTTGGGCATCAATACAAGTGACTATCTGGAGGAGCGATCTTGTCAGAGGACAGAAATCTACTGGGGAGAACAGGACTGAAATCCACTAAGCAGGTACCGAGGTTCTGGGGGATTCTTTGTCTCTGCAGCCCAGTATATCTCTTATCTTTCTGACTTTGACTCTCCAAAAGATGTCACTCCCGATTAGAACCCTTTTTGGCGTGAGTATTATAAAAGACGTTTTGTTATGAAGAACTTGACAGTTAGAATTTGGATAGCCTTTTGATTAATAAAAGTAAGAGTTAAGTATAAGTGGGTCGCTCCCACTCCTTTGGTTCTTTGGGTTTTGATTTGGTTATCGCAATTACCAAAGCCGAGGGGTTGGTTTCTTGGTTTTTAATTTGGTCATTGCAATTACCATAGCCAAGGGTCTCGTATATTTGCGAGTGTATTAATAGAGATAACCCCTTGAAGTTTGAAGTTAGATTAGTGAGCTATAAGATGCCTGATCTTAGCAAGTTTGAAATGTAGAAATTTGTGTTGGCCAACTTTTGATTTGTATAGGTTTGGATGTGCAAATTGCAATTTGTGTAGGCAGGTAATGAGGAGATATTTCTCCATTTGGTTTTTATAATACTTGCGTTTTCCGCAGTATTTTTGGCATGCCTGTTTGTAAGCTCACATGGAAAAATGTGTTGCTTTTTTGGACGGTACCATAGTTAAAATCGGTTAGATTTGAAAACATATTTCTTCCTTGGTGATTTTGTATCCCCAGGGAATTAAAATATGACATAATACAAAACAAGGATCCTTCGTTCTGCGCAGTTTCATGAATAAAGATATGCAGAACGATTTTGTGTGGTGTTCTGCTAGGCAAAGCTAGTGAATTGAGCGCACTCACTACTTCTTGGACATACATCTGTCTGTTGGGCTGTTTATGCAGCCTTTTGGAATACTATTGAGAAGCGTTTCTTGTAAATATGACTTACAACTAGTATTTGCAAATGGTTTGGTTCAAGTATAGTCTGTGAGCTGTTCTTTCTTTCTGTCATGCGCATTGATTTGCAAGTCAACTGTGTGTTTAAATGTCTATGTGGTTTTCTCATTAGTGCAACTTCTGTAAGTAAATTGCGATGGCGCTATTTATGAAAAATGGCTAAAGCACGCTGTATTGTCTGTTTGACCCCCCTTTCCGTTTATGTCTGAAATGAGCTCAATGTGTGTTTGTGGGTCTTCTGATGTTTTCAGTCTGTTAAGCAAAATGTTGGTTAATTAATGTTAAGTAGAAACTTAGGAAAAATCCAGAAATGAACAATGTGATGTGCTAAAATAGCTATGTGTTGCTATTTAATTTATAGAATGAGCAGTTGTGCACATATACAAAACTGCCGTTAAATGCTTCAAGGATAAAATTAGAACCACATTCAATAGATATAAATAAGGCCCCAAAAACGAAATTATCTATTTTTGCAAAAGTAAATAAATTTACAGCATTTTCCTTAGATGCATTGTATTAGATGTTCACAGGCAAACTTTTCAACTGCAGTATATTTGATAGGAATGTTCATTCAGCCAGCACTTTCCCAGTTAAACACGGGTGGAATTTTGCATAACCGTCCTTTTAAATGAAAGTGGCGCAAAAATGTGACGCGTTTCGAAATGGGCTTATGCGCTTAGGCTTGTGAGTTAAATGTGTCCAAAATGATAGGCAAGGGATGCAGCCTGTTTTTTATACATGGAATTATCAAAAAAACGAATAATTGGGATTTTTTTTTTTTAAAGAAAATTATTAATCATGGAAAAATTATTAAAACAAATAAGTGCTTTTCAAAATCGTTTTTTGATATTTATAAAGCTTAATACTCATACTATGGCCTCCTAGCATTAAAATTTGATTTGAGTTGTGTTGCATCACTAAAATGGCAAGCATTCGTGTGTACAATTTTCCCTTGGCGCAGGCGCAAACAAGCTCATTTTTGTAAAGTATAAGTTATTATTTCCAATCCCTGACTCATGGGTTATGTAATGGACATGCTGGTAATGCATATTATGCAAGAAAATTGTAGGATACTCATTTTTTAATACCTAAAATATCAAAGTCAAATTTGGGTAAAAGCGCTGTTTTAACTGCATTTTCTTTCATTCAGAGTACTTTTTAAAGTGTCTCAAGCTTCAGTAAATACATACATTTAGGTTTGATATATATTTACAGGTTGTGCCTTCTAATGATTCAATGAGTTAATATGCCAGTACAACGGCTTGTTTTAATATCAGGGTTGAAGGTTCTAACTTCAGCTGGGCCTACTGAGAAGTTCATTAATTTAAAGTTGATGAAATGTGTACCATTGCATAGGATTGCAACAAGCATTTATTCTAAAAACTGGTATGTGTGTTATTAAGTTTTGTGAATTATTCACAGTACATGTAGTTTAACAATCTGGGAATAGGGATAATTTTTTTAGCGCCTAAAAAGGAGAAATTATTTTTTCAAAATAGAGTGAATTATTGTAAGTTAGGAGGAATTAGGAAGGCCTTCTGGCTTTGACAAATTCAGAGTGGCAGAAGCTGGGGGCTGGGAGAGCTGCAGAGGCTGGCTCAGTCACGCTGCTGAGATGCTATCTTTCCCGTAAACAATGGAGTTGACATTTATGACCTTTTAAATTAGGGCCTTGCCTCTGTGGAATGCAGAATGACCTTGCTACACGGGCCTCTAAAGCTGGGGTTTCTGGTTTCTCCATAGCAACATCACTAAAACTAAAGAACTTAATTCCAAAGGGAAAATATAGAAAAGGGTTTTTTTCTTTGAAAGCCCAAACATCATGTTAAATGCTTTGCAGAACAGATACATTTGTGTTATTTAACAGAAAACGAAGTGTTGCATTAAGTCTTATACAAAAAATAAGATACAGCCCACTTCTAAAATTTTTAAGGCTACATGCCTAAGTGAGAATGTATCGCCAATTAATACTTCTTTTTCACAGTGGAAATTGTAGGTGCCAAATTAATATGGAGTGTCAGTGTAACGATTTTTATTTTTAGAAAGGTAAAACTAAAGTGGCTGGATGTTGCAAGGACTGACAAGAGGGTAACAGTTAAGTAATGGAAATTTATTTTTTGTGTATTTGGTTCTATCATGAATTGTTCTTGCTGGTCCTGTATGTTAGAAGAGAGACAGTAAAGTTATATTTGACAGCAGATTTCCATTGCCTGGTAATCTACTGTCAAAAAGGAGGGTAAGGATTTTAAACCTGATAAATTAAACAGGCCCGTATATTGGGTTTTGGGCTGCAGGTTTACAGTGCATAAAAGTACATGACATGGTGTTGTGTGTCACCGCTTATTTACATATGCTATTGTTTTGTCTATGCTTTTTGTGCTTGATATACAGCAAGTATATCTGATGGCTTGACGTTTTGTGCGTTTTTTTTTTTTGTTGCATGTTTTCGTTGTTTTTGTTCCTGCTTTTGATACTATTACAAGTTTACCTGTGTTCTGAGGGGATGGTCATGACGATGCCCATCGCTAAGCAACAGTTGGTTGAACTTGTTCTGGTTACTAAATTCCACAGCTAATGATATTTCATGCTGTGAACATGAGAGACAGCACTTTACCAGTGCATGTCTATTTGGCTATAATTGTATTGAAGGGAAATAAAAGAGATATACAGGATCAAAGTGTGTCACCTGTAGTTAGTCACAATACTGCCCCTTCCCTTAAAGGAACAGGCAGCCCTACGTTTATGTATCCTTGATTGGACCTAAGGATGAAATTATAGATCTGTGACTCAAGGTGGCCTAATTTCTATATTACATTAGTTAATGATGTTCTGTTTCCTAAGTAGCATATGGCTCTTGATCCTTAAAAGAAAAACCAGGTTTTCATATTTTTCCCTGAAGAAGGAACTGGAACATTACCTAGGGTTACCGTATATGGTGTAGTCGCCAGCGGTAGAGTTAAAATGTATGTAACTTTGGCCTTTGTGTCTCACCCATACTCTTGGTGTTGTGTCACATGCCTGACTATCACCCAAATAATTTTTGGTCTTCCTATAGATTTTTTTTTCCTTTTGTTGCTTCTCCCCTGACCAATGTCGCATCATGCTTAGTTATTGGGGATTTTAGTTGTGTCCTAGTTCCAATTCCCTTTTCCGTATTCCTTTCACCAGTCAGCCCATTTATTATTGTAGGTGTATTGTTCAGGTACACACTTCCAGACTGCATGTTTATGTATAATTCCCTTTTGTATGGCCAGACTGATTTCCAAGAATTTTCCTTAGGCCTGCTTCAATGTTTTCCAGCCTGACTGTCAGAGTAGCGATAGACTGGTTAACTGACTCAATATTATAGTAAGACAAGTTTTCCATCTCAAAAGGAGATATTTTACGTTTACTTTTTGAACATGACGAATTTTCAATGTTCATTTTTAATGTGGTTTTTACCCTTTTGTTCCTGCTGCTTTAATTTTTGGTGGGATCAGATGTGTTCTAATCATGCAAATATCAGGACCCTCTAGTTCTTGTCTTTTGTTTGCATATTTGACTATTAGCCTGTGTATTGCATATTGCACCTGATGTGAAAGTTTTCTACATGCCCATGATAATCTGTACCATGTGATTTCTCTATTGAGATGCTCTAGATAAGGAATTTAGGAACACCTAGATGTAAACATTGAGAAAAAAATGTGTTTGCCCCATTACACAATGCCACCATATGTGAAGACATCCATGTAGATAGAATTCTCGTGTAGTTATCTACCCTTAGATGATGGAGGTTCTCGCATGGAAACCCAATTGAAAAGATTAGAGACGCTGTTTTACCTACTGCCTTTATATTTGTATTGCTTTTTAAGAATGACAGTGTATTCTAGACCAAAATTGTCCCATGGCGTGTGGCCACTCCTTTGAAAGACCGCAGGCCACCTGTTTGCAGTCCCCTTGTTATACAATGAACTGTTTAAAGCATCGCACTTGCTTCATCAGAAGGCGTTCAGCATCAGAAAAGAAGGAGGAGCTGGTTTTGCCACAGAAACAGAATTTCAGTGCACAAGAGCGCCTGTCATGTGCTGGTAACCTCTGACAGTGTGCAGTCACTTGAGCCCCTTGGCCTGCGTTTTTGGCCACACCCCCCCCTCTTTTTCCTTTGCTCCAATGGAAGTGCAGTGCACCGGCGGATCCAAGATTGACAAAAGGCACTAATTCTAGGGCCCATGAAAGAGCAGCCTGAGCGTCCTCTGACACCGAATGATGAGTGTTGGATCCTGAGAATGGTCCCGGGTCTGCACAAGATGATCTGTGCCCATGACCAATGAAGAGCATATTATTTGTAGTGTCTGCAGCAGAGGAAAGACACAGGTGCACTGCCTTGAGACATTGAGACTCTCGAGTGAGCTGTGGGTGTTTGCCAGGAGGGCACTCCAACTAAGCAGTACTTTTCTCATGTAAGGCTTGAATGAAGAGGCCCATGCAAAAGAAAACAACAGAAGAAGATTTGATGGACAATAGAAGCCTGCCAGAGAGGCTTTTTGAACGGACTCTGGGCATAGGTGGTTTCACAAGAGGTTTCCGTGTGATTGTATAGAGTAGGTGTTAAGGAGACAGATTGTTTTGCTGGCATTGTTTTAAAGTACTATTCTGTTTAGTATAAGCAGAATAAAGTCCATTTTCTGTGGAAAGAGTACCCCCTTTTTCACCTCAGAGCATTGATGAGGGTCACCACTGTTTCACCTGAACATACAAAACAAATCACTGAATTGCATAGGAGCCCTAAAAATGTTACTAGATAGTTTTAGGATTTGCTTTCTGCTTACGGTTGTGAAAAATTACTATTCCATTTGTAATAGTGGTCACTACTTTCTCCCGTTGTCTATATGTTCTTAATAACGTGTTTTCTAGTCTCTTTTTTAAACATGACGTTGTCATTTATGGGTGGGATTGTTTTTCTCTACCCAATTGACTTCTGCACCCGCTTCCCAACCTATGTCTTTTCCCACTACTGTTTTTTTGCACTCTTTTCACCCTTTTCCTTAACATGAGCAGGATAGAAGATCAGAATTTGTAAGCAATTCTTTTGTACAGCTTCTGCATCAACACAAGTTAGTAATGACCATCACTAATTATTGGGTGTGCGATCTTATGCCGACTACTACAGACAGAGGTATTCCTTATTTTGTCCTGCCATATGTGGCCTTTGTGCTACTACATGTGTAAGGAGACGTGTCCCGTGAGAGTTGCTAAGTAATAAGATGATGCTACAGCAACATCTCCATGACTTCATGAATGTAGACCTGGACTCGGATTGATATGAGTATAGTTATTGCCTATGTAAGGGCAAAAGGAGGGTCTGTCGTACTTTAAAATTTGGGACCGCGTAGGAGGCAGGGCCCTACCCCTGTCTCTCTTCCGGTATTAGCAAACCGCGAATGGCCAATGCGGTATGTACAAGTGCTTTATATAACGTTTCATTGATAAATGCACTATGTATACGATATTATACATCACTACGTGGGTTCCATCTTAGAGCGGTGGCCATCTTATGGTTGCCCTCACATAGGCTACATATCATGAAGCAAATACGGGCATTTTAGAGCACATGTGCTTTCCTTTGACTTCTCTATGACCCGGGCAGCTTGGCTCTGCTGCCCCAGGTCAGTCCGGTCTCACGAGCTCCCCGTCCTCTGGCCACCTGTGATTAGCATCAGGGCTTGACACACCATAAAGCCTTTACATTAAACACGAGCCTCCAGCTAATCTCTTTCACACCTGACTGTTCCTGCTTTATGGCTTGTTTCCCAAACAGGAGATGCTCATGTTTATTGGGGCCTATCGATATCTGATGTGGGATCTGAGCCTCGCTGGGTAAATAATTGTGGGCTGGTTGAACAGGAATGTGGGATTGTCACCATGACTCTGCCTTTTCTTTGAAGCCAAAATATGTGAATGACCACTTGTAAAACAGGGGCGGTGTTGCCCAAAGCGTAATATTCTGTATAAAATAGAAGACTGGTTTTTGTTCTGCAGACTGCCTCATTCAGTTGCTAAGGCTTCTGTGCGACGTAGTCTCACTTATTTGAGTTTAATAAAGATGTCTTTTTCATATTTCAGCTTCTTTTGCCAAGTTCTTTGTTACATTACCATGAGAGTGGTCTTTTATAATACTACAGCAACAGGATAACCCGAAGTCATAGGGTGCTATCCCTGGCACCGCTGGGGTCTTAAAATCCCCGGTACTTCAGACTGATCCAAGAATGGTGACATTGAGATACTGGCACAGAGTTGTCCGAGGAGGAGACCTACGTATCTGTCAATGGAGGCGGTAAATCCCAGTATCAATGATCAAGTGAGAGAGGCCGGCTGGCTCGTTTATGAAACTGCATGTGGAGGTGGTGGAGGTGTGGCTGAGGCGCTGGTGGGGGCTGGGAAGATGCCCTGGTGCTACCCAATGGGTTAATTCTGATGCATATTTCAAGCTATTGGTATCATATTGGAAGTTTGTTGCTTAATTGCATTGGTGGGATCGAGCTGCAAGGTGGGTGCTTGCACAGATGATCAAGAACGATACGCCATCACATGGGGAAAATTGGGCACCTCAAAGGTAACGTTTGTGAATTGCTATGACCCGAATGCGGATGAGCCAGAATTGTTTGATAGACTATGGGGGACGGTCTTGGCCACAAACCCACATGCATTGATCTGGGGTGGAAACCTCCAGAGTGTGCTGCAAGAAAGAGCCCATAGAGCACTTAGAGCACATATCCACCAGCTACTGCTGTCTAGCCTCTGCACATCTGAACAGCATCATAAGGGAGGGAACACCATCTAATTGATATCTGGAGAACTAGACACCCCGAGGTAAGGGAAGTTACCGTCTACCCTGGGGTAGATGGGGGATAGTCTTGACTTGATTACTGGTTGGTAACAAGGGAGATGGCTACATGGACCCTTGGCATTAAGCATATTGCATGCACCTTATAGGATCACTCTTTGCTATTGCTGAGACATAGGTTGCTGAATGCCATCTCCATGGCATTCTTCTGGCAGCTTGCCCCCGATACGCTATTAGATCTGGTGTTTGCGATGAACTGCAGGGGGAAATTATATAATTCTTCGAAAAAAATGAAGGGACAGTGGACTCATTTGACACAATATGGGAAGCCCTTAAAAAAAACATCAGGGGCAAATGTAGCCAAACATAGGGGAGTCCTCCACTCTGTGGGTAGAGACTTAATACGACAAGAGAGGGAATTAAGAACTTTTGAAATGGAATTGGTAGGGGAGCATATGGGGACTTCTTAGAGCAAAGTAAAACTAAGGTTACTGAATTTCAATAAGTGGCTGAATGGGAATGCAAGTATAGGGGCAGATATGCCAAGTCCAGGGAGGGCACTAGCCTCAGTGCCTAGGCACCCAAGAACTATGAACGGCATTAGATAACAAATGCATAAGGAGAGGCTGTATATGAACCAACTGCCAACTTTCATGTGTTTGTTGATTACTATAAAGCGCTCAACACCTCCACTGATTTCAAAACCCTCTCATGCAATATCTATACACAGTGGCACTGTGCTGGCTCAGAGGTGGGCATGGATTATATCTGGAGTAGCCCTTTACGCTATACGAGCTCTCATTGTTTTTGACTCACTGCCTACCTGTAACGCACCAGGGTTGGATAGATTTCCAGCAAAATTGTCTATGAATTATGTTCGGCAACTAATCCCTAAATTGCTGGTGCTATTTGAGGAAGCTAGACAGAAGGGTACACTGCCACAGACAATGCGGGAGGCAGTGATCATTACCCTCTTGAAACCCGGTAAGCCCCTTTCTGCACGTGACTCTTACCATGCTCTGTCGCTGCTTAATGTTGGTGTGAAAATATTAGCTAAATTGGTGGCTAATAGACTTGGGCTACTTATGCCTCATTTAGTTCAGCCAAATCAGTCTGGGTTAATTTCTGGGTACTCCACAACACATTGGGGCCGATTCCGATCCTGGAAAAACCGGGTACGAATCGTCGGACGGAGCGTTTTCTCTGTCCGACTCGTACCCGGGAAAAATACCTTACAAACATGCAAGTACGATTCGTACGGAAACACCATTTCCGTACGAATCGTAAAAAACACCGACCGGCAAAAAAATACATACAAATCGGATCTGGGACACCGCGTACGCGACATTCGCACGGAGTCAGGCAGCGTTTTACGGATCAGCAAGTACGATTCGTACCCACAGCACTTCGGACGGCAAAATTTTTACGGGATCCCAAAAGTGTCAGAAAAGCTAAGTACGCCGCGATGCACGACGAAAAGGGGGCCCGGTACGCACCGTACCCCCATCCCTACATGTCTGCACCGTACCCACAGCCCCCCCATGTACGCACAGTCCCCCACCCCACCCCTGTAGGTACAGTGCGGACCCCCACCCCCGTAGGTACGGTGCGAACCCCCACCCCCCGTAGGTACGGTGCGGACCCCCAGCGCGTAGGTATGGTGCGGACCCACACTCCCGTAGGTACGGTGCGGACCCCCACCCCCCGTAGGTACGGTGCGGACCCCCAGCGCATAGGTACGGTGCAGACCCCCACCCCCGTAGGTACGGTGGTATGGTAGACCCCCACCCCCGTAGGTACGGTGCGGACCCCCAGCGCATAGGTATGGTGCAGACCCCCACCCCTGTAGGTACGGTGCGGACCCCCACCCCCATAGGTACGGTGCGGACCCCCACCCCCCGTAGGTACGGTGCGGACCCCCACCCCTGTAGGTACGGTGCGGACCCCCACCCCCGTAGGTACGGTGCGGACCCCCAGCACGTAGGTACGGTGCGGACCCCCACCCCCGTAGGTACGGTGTGGACCCCCACCCCCCGTAGGTACGGTGCGGACCCCCAGCGCATAGGTACGGTGCAGACCCCCACCCCCGTAGGTACGGTGCGGACCCCCAGCACGTAGGTACGGTGCGGACCACCACCCCGTAGGTACGGTGCGGACCCCCACCCCCTGTAGGTACGGTGCGGACCCCCACCCCCCATAGGTACGGTGCGGACCCTGCACCGTACCTACGCGCTGGGGGTCCGTACCATACCTACGGGGGTGGGGGTCCGCACCGTACCTACGGGGGTGGGGTGGGGGTACGCACCGTACCTACCGTGGTGGGGGTCCGCACCGTATCAACGGGGGTGGGGGTCCGCACCATACCTACGCGCTGGGGGTCCGCACCGTACCTACGGGGGTGGGGTGGGGGTACAGCACATACATTGGGGGGCTGGGGGTACAGCGCGTACTTGGGGGGGTGGGCTGGGGGGGTGTTCGGCGCGTATGCGGGCACATGTTTGGACGTCTCCATGGTTGACATGAGAGTTCGCTCCTTAGGGTTTTTTTTCCATACGGTTGTGCATTCGGACGGACGGGACGGATTGTACTTGCGCGCTCGGACTTCAGTTTCCCGATTCGTACGTAAAACTGTCCGGGGACGTGTCAGACACTTTTTCCGACCCGAGGACGTGTCTGGGAATTTTCCCAATGCGATTCGTATGGATTTTTTTACATACAAATCGTACTTGCCAGTTTGTACGGGACTTGTACAATTCGTACGTAAAAAAATTCGGATACGATTCGTACGGGGAATATTTTTAACGGATCGGAATCGGCACCATAATTGTGCACTCTTTTTGCTATATCGCAGATGGAGCTGAACGTGGCTGCTATATTTCTTGATGCCACAAAGGCATTCAAGTCCATGTAGTGTGCCTTTTTATTTGCTATCCTCGAGAGGATTGGTATGTCAAACCTTTTTTTAGGACAGATAAGGTTACTGAACTTCAAACCTTTGGTGAGGGTTCACCTAAATGGAGTAATATTCGAAACCTTTGCATTGATGCAAGAGATCCATGCAGGGGTGTCCCCTCTCGCCACTCCTAATTGCCCTAGCAATAGAGCCACTGGTGACTAAGCTCCAGAAGCCATATTGTGAATATGCCCTTAGATTCACCAGCAGACATATCTTGGCATGACTCTACGCGGATTACATCATGCTGTATTTATTGCAACCCGGAGACAGCCTTAATGTCATACTATGTGAGTTAATGTGATTCGTCGCTTACTCTGGTATGTGGGTTTTCTGAGAGAAGTCTTGAATTTGGTTGTTAATGGCCTATACAGCGCAGTTCACTCCAGACTTTCCACAGCGCTGTCAAGCTTAAATATGTTTGTATTTAGATATATAGTTCAGAGATTTTAGCATGGTGTCTGGGATCAAAGTAAACATATCCAAATCACAAATATTAAATCTCTCAGCTACCCCTGCAACAGTGGCGGCCATAAACACATAGTTTCCTTTCACCTGGGTCAACGACCATATATAACATCTAGGTATCTCACTGGCACACACCCCCGAAAAAACGCTAACGGCTAATTGAGGCCCACTCCTAGAGCAAACCAATAAAACTTTAGCTACCTGGGGAAGAGCGGGCCTCTCTTGGGTGGGAAATATCGCTGCAGTCAAAATGACGATTATGCCACGTTTACTATATATTTTTCAAACTATTCCCCTCTCCTTACCCTTGGCTACACTGCGCTACTTGCAAAAAGCCACCAATCGCTTCATATGGACCAGGAAACATCCACATCTCAGCCATCACCAGATTACACAACCTAAGTCGGGCGAAGGTATGGGGATCTCGTTGGTATCAAGATATTTCCAGGCGTCCCAACTACACTTTATCCTGTAGTGGAATCACCGCCTTTCTGAGAAACACTGGTCATTTGTGGACCAAACCATAGCAAGGGCGAATATATGGCAGATAATCTGACTCCCACATAAACATATGGCATGGGGGCTCTACTCTTCCCCAATAATGGCGACTACCCAAAAATATGGGAAGCAACAGCAATTCATCACGGGCTAAGCACGTTCCCCTCCCCGATGACCAAATTGGTGAATAATCCCAATTTTCCTCCAGGATGCAAGTTAGAACTGTTTCAGCGGTGGCGTGAGAAGGGATGTAAGAGGGTAGGCTCGCTATACGACCAAGATATGATTATCCCATTTGGACAGCTCCAGAAGGACTATGCACTCCTGCCGTCTGACCTCTTCACATACAATCAGGGTTGTCACTGGGTAAACTCCCCAGAGATGAGAGAGGGAGCTTCCCGCCACCTGACAAAATTTGACAAATGACTGGTCACTAAAAAGGACGATAAATGTATCATATCAGAATTATACACTTTTCTTTCAGTGGAGAACATTCCTATGAAGTCCAAGGGGCAGCTGAGATGGGAGGAAGATTTGGGCAGAGCACTCACAGATAAAGAATGGCAGGACATTCATTACAGAACCCATCACACAGCACATGATATCCCTGGCACAGAAGTTACATATAAAGTTGCGCCCTATTGATACTTAACGCCGGTCGGCCTACATTGTTGGAACACGGATCGCCCGGCCTCCTGCTGGCACGGATGTGGACAAACAGGCTCACTGGTGCATTTACTATGGCATTGTCCCAAACTAGTAAGACATTGGAACTTAATTCTCCAGGATATAAATGAGGCCTTTAACACTGATTTACCACGCTTTCCGGCTTATATACGGTTAGGTCTCCCCAATCCCCTAACCTTTTCCTTGAGACAAATAGCACTGGCCCTTAATGCAGCCAGGCTGGAGTAACTTGTTCACTGGGGCTCTGTGTTAGTTCCAGACCACACAGCATGGCTAAGGCGACTGTGGACAGTGCTTGCGATGGAGCGCTTATCTATGATAGCAGATGACAAAGCTGATGCATACACGGATCTGTGGCCTCCATTCATCACAATATTGAGCAAAGAATTTAGGGAAATTACGTGTCCCAGGATCCTAAGAACCCTACGTCTCACCTGCACTATAGAGAGAAAAGATACACAGAGTAGGGATGAACAATAGCCCTAGTTGGAGATACACATTTATAGCGTGATATGGGAGTGGTGTTTGGTCTGGAGGAGTTAGGGGTCGGGAGGGGAGGTAGAGGGGAGGGTCCTTCACTTGTGTTCAGTGAATTTAATTTACAAGTTAATATATGGTTCTCTTCTCACGTTTATGTTTTCCCTTTCTTCTGCCATTGATTATTTTTTCTTTTCACTTCATGTTCCACTGGATCTAGCTTGAACTTGGCAGATTGCCTTCCAATGTCACGAGGCTTCGTACACACACTCCTGATATCTTTGAACTTGCTGCCGGCCCTTGGGGTGGTAGGTGCATAGCTGTGTCCTTCTTCGTATGCATATCATGCAAATCATCCAGTGATTCTGGACATCTTTGTTGTTGTAAGGTTTTGCAAATGAATTAAAAATATTTGTTCCATAAAATATATGTAGACTGTGTTTGCTTTCTTGTGTAAAGTGTCTGAGCTAATCAGCTAAAATTACGTTTTAGACTCATTCAAACTTAGGTAGCTCCTTATTTGGATCTTGCTAAACATTCCCCTATTCGTTTCTTATCATTTTCTGATCCCAATGCTAGCTTGAACGCCACTTAGGTGTTCAGGAATTCAAACCAGAAGCAGATTAAATAGGTGTTTAACAACTTGTCACCTATTCTGGTGCTGACATCATTCATCTTATACAGACTCCTTCCTGCTCATCCAAAACAAATGAGACAAACATTGTGGTCTCCCTGACACCCTCATCACTTCTCCCATTCTTGGAGTAACAGTAGTTCGGGCAAGAGTATTGAAAGGTTCAAAAGATATGCAGGTCCTCAGCCTCTCGCTCCAGAATATCTATGACATAGGTATGCACAACTGGAAAGACAATATCTGTCTCAACTACGGGCATATTTGCAACAGGCAGCGATAATTATCGTTGACCTTGTATACCGCATTTTTTTCTATCAATGGAATATTTTGCCAGGCTAGCGTTGTATTAACAACGCTTAGCGCCATGGCGATGTATATTCCAGCGATAGCACCCTTTTCCATGGAACATCGCTGGTTTTCCAGCGATGTTCCATGTAAAACGGCGATATGCTTGATGATACGACCCTGTGGTCGTATCACATGAATCCACCTCCCATGTTAGGTATGCCTTACTCAGGAATTTAACAGACGTTAAATTCCTGCGTTAAGGCATACTTAGCGTGATTAAAGTAATTGCTTCCCCACATTGTAAATATCGCGAAGGCCTTCACGATATTTACCCATGTTGTTTCCACAGACACACCTACTTTGCATCTCATTAGCGCTGCAAAGTTAGGCATGCTGTAAACGGGAGCAAATCAGCAAAACACGCGATAGCATGTCTTTGCTGATAAGGCGATAAAATTATCGCCCCTTCTCTGCCAAAAACGGCTGCAAAAGCGGCGATAATTTTCTATTGCCGCATTGTCAATATGCCCCCTAGTTCTTAAGTCTGATTGAACCTCACTTAGGCAATTACCAGTCTCTACATATGCTAACGATTGAAGAGTAGTATCTGTAATAGAAGTGAAATGCATGTAATTGGATACAAATTTGTGGGTCCTGTTTTACCACCTTGGGTATATCCCCTGACCCAAATGAAGAAAGTACTTCATTAGGTATTGATGCACTATCTTCTGTGCACTCAGTGATAAGTTTAGTTTTATTTAGATAACCAGGACGCAAGGTTTAAAAAATGTTGATGTGGATGTAATCTCATTACTAGAAACCTCATCAAAAATTAAAAACCATCTGACATTTTTCTTCTGATAGGTCTCTTTCTGTACTACTTTATTTACTATGTGAACTACAGACATAACAAGTGTTTCTGTTATTATCAATGACATGTTGAATATCAACAATGTTTTCATAAAAAAGTTTTTTTTTGTGGTTTTCCATTCCCAAGAGCTGTTTTGCTAAATGACACAATCAATTGGACCTGCTAGGAACTGTATTGTATTAAATAGTTCCTCTGTAGATTTGTTGAAGTTCTCAATTTTGTTAGAAAACTATTGTTTCTTCTGCTTAAGATCACCTTTTTATATTCTTTTGTTATTTATTTTAATGACTGAAAACTGTTCTTGTTTGGTTTCTTTGGCCATTTCCTTTCCTATTCATTTCGTGCCTGTAAACTTTGTTGAGTGCCTGCTATTTGGTTTACATAGGACCATGCTTTTCTTAAGGGTAACGCTATCTAGATAATTTGAACTTCAAGTTATATAAACACATATTGAAACAAGGCTTCCGTCACATTCAATGCACCAACTATTGCAACAGTCAGGACTCTGCCCACCCATTAACAGGTGAACCTCACTGCAACATCAGGCATGAGATGTGGCCTAGCAGCTAGAGCTGCTGACCTTGGTACATGTGACCTATATCTCAATCCCGGCCTTAGTTCAACATCCTATGACTCTCGTCAAATCCCTCTCCTTCTGTTTAAAAAGGAAACACTAGGGGCCCCATTAGGATGTCGGGTGGACCGCCACCAACAGGCCGTTGGTGAGCAGCTGCACGACACCCAGAGAAACGGTCCAACACCGGATTAAGATACCGGTGGTCAGAGCACAGAGGGTAGGGGGAAAGGCCACTCCCTATGACAGGCTCAAGTCAAGTCAAGTCAAGTCAGAGAATTTATATAGCGCACTACATACCCAGAGGGTCTCAAGGCGCTAAGGAGGGGGGGTGGATTACTTGTCAAATATCCACGTTTTAAGTTGCTTTCTGAAAGCTAGGTGGTTCTGGGTAAGGCGAAGGTGAGTGGGGAGTGAGTTCCATGTTTTAGCAGCCAGGTAAGAGAAGGATCTGTCTCCCATGGTGGTCTTGTTGATGCGAGGTACGGTGGCGAGGGCTTGGCTGGAGGAACGTAGTTGGCGGGAGGGGGTGTAGAAGGACAGTCTTGAGTTGAGGCATTCTGGTCCGATGTCGTAGAGTGATTTGTGTGCTGGGTTAGCAGTCGGAAAGTGATTCTCTTATTGACGGGTAGCCAGTGGAGGTCTTTCAGGTGACCAGAGATGTGTTCGTTGCGTGGGATGTCTAATATGATTCTGGCTGAGGCGTTTTGGATTCGTTGGAGTTTCTTTTGGAGTTTAGCGGTAGTTCCTGCGTAGAGGGTGTTTCCGTAGTCCAGTCGGCTCGTGACTAGAGCATGGGTGACTGTTTTCCTGGTTTCGGTGGGGATCCATCGAAATGTTTTTTTGAGCATGCGAAGAATGTTGAAGCAAGATGAGGATACGGCGCTGACTTGTCTGTTCATTGAAAGTGAAGAATCCAGGATAACGCCTAGGTTCCGTGCGTGGTCTGTCGGGATGGGTGCTTTTCCAAGGGCTTCCGGCCACCAAGAGTCGTCCCATGCAGAGGGGGATGTACCTAGGATGAGGACTTCTGTTTTATCTGAGTTCAGTTTCAGACGGCTGTGTTTCATCCATTCAGCAACTTCTTTCATTCCTTCGTGTAGGTTAGTTTTGGCGGTGCTGGGGTCCTTGGTGAGAGAAAGGATCAGTTGAGTGTCGTCCGCGTAAGAGATGATGTTGAGGTTGTGTTGGCGGGCGATGGTCGCGAGGGGGCTCATGTATACGTTGAAGAGGGTGGGGCTGAGAGAGGATCCTTGTGGTACGCCACAGATGACTTCGGTGGCCTCGGACTTGAATGGTGGAAGGCGGACTCTCTGGGTTCTTCCGGTGAGGAACGAAGTGATCCATTTAAGTGTTTTTCCATGTATTCCGATGTTGGTGAGGCGTTGTAAAAGGGTGCTGTGGCAGACTGTGTCGAATGCAGCAGAGAGGTCGAGGAGGATGAGGGCGACTGTGTCTCCATTGTCCAGTAGAGTTCGAATGTCGTCTGTTGCTGCGATGAGGGCGGTCTCAGTGCTGTGTTTTGCTCGGAAGCCAGATTGTGAGGAGTCGAGGGATTTGTTGGCTTCGAGGAAAGCGGCGAGCTGGTTGTTGACAGCTTTCTCGATTACTTTGGCCGGGAATGGAAGGAGCGAGATGGGGCGGTAATTTTTGAGTTCGGTGGGGTCCGCTGTGGGTTTTTTCAGAAGGGCGGTGAGTTCAGCGTGTTTCCAGGTTTCCGGAAAGGTGGCGGAGTTGAAGGAGCAGTTGATGACGTCTCGGAGGTGCGGTGCTATGACGGAGTCTGCTTTGTTGAAGATGTGGTGAGGGCATGGGTCTGTGGGGGATCCTGAGTGGATGGAGTTCATTAGGCGGATGGTGTCCTCAGTGGAGATTGGGTTCCAGTCGTTAAGGGTGTTCGCGGGGGGAGAGTGTTCAGCATGTGGTTGGGTGGGTTGGGCTCCGGGTTGGTTGTCGAAGCTGTTGTGGATGTCTGCAATCTTGTTATGGAAGAATGAGGCTAGGGAGTCGCAGAGGGCTTGAGAGGGGGTGATGTCGTTGGAGTTGGCCGAGGGATTGGAAAACTCCTTGACGATGTTGAAAAGTTCCTTGCTGTTGTGGGCGTTGTTGTCAAGTCGATCCTTGAATGCTGTTTTCTTGGCCTTTCGGATTAGTTGGTGGTGAGTGCGGGTGGCGTTTTTGAAGGCGTCCTTGGTGCTGGTGGTTGGGTCTTTTTTCCACGCTTTTTCAACGGTGCGGCAGAGTTTCTTGGACTTCTTAAGATCATCGTTGAACCATGAGGCCTTCTTGTTGCCAGGTTTGCTTTGACGTTTTTTCAGTGGTGCTAAGGTGTCGGCGGTGTTGGATAGCCATAGGGTGAAGTTGGCGGCGGCTAGGTTTGGGTCCGAGGAGTGGGCTGGGGTGTTTAGAAGGAGCGATGAGGAGATCTGGTCGGTGGTGATTTTGTTCCAGTTTCTTTGCAGAGTCGGTTGGAGGTGGTTG
Organism: Triturus cristatus; assembly: GCF_964204655.1. Classification (NCBI taxonomy): domain Eukaryota; kingdom Metazoa; phylum Chordata; class Amphibia; order Caudata; family Salamandridae; genus Triturus; species Triturus cristatus. The sequence goes on along the minus strand of NC_140591.1, from coordinate 1,174,647,052 downwards.
GTGGGTTTGGGCTTGTTGTAGGTGAAGTGAACGCAGCTGTGGTCAGTCCAGAGGAGATCCGTAGTGTGGCTGAAGGAGACTTGATTGCTGGAGGAGAAGATGGGGTCGAGTGTGTGACCTGCGATGTGGGTGGGGGAAGTGACCAGTTGTTTAAGTCCGAGGTTGGCGAGGTTGTCCAGGAGGGTGGTGGTGTTGCGGTCGTTGATCTTTTCAAGGTGAAAGTTGAGGTCTCCCAGAAGGATGTATTCTTTGGAGGGGATCGCGTGTGGAGTGATGAAGTCCGTGATGTCTTCACTGAATTTTGCGCGGGGTCCTGGTGGTCTGTAGAGGAGGGTGCCTCTGAGTGTGGTCTTGGGGTCGATGTGGATCTGGAAGTGAAGGTGTTCGGAGTTGGCGAGGTTGGCGTCAGAGCTGGTTGAGATGCGGATTGATTTCTTATGGACGATAGCGATTCCTCCTCCTGTGTGGCTGGTACGGTCTTTGCGAGTGATCTTATAGTCTTCAGGGATGGCAATGGTGATGTCTGGGGCGGAGGAAGCGTTCATCCATGTTTCCGTTAGGAAGGCGACGTCCGGGGAGGTGGTGTCTAGTAGATTCCATAGGTCAATGGCGTGTCTGTGGACAGATCGGGTGTTGAGAAGGATGCATTGTAGGTGGTTGGGGTCGGGAATCTGTGGTGTGGTTGTAGCGGAGATGTTGTCGGTGCCGATGAATTTGCAGGAGTAGCAAGAGAAAGGTTCATGGGTGTGTCCAGGAGCGGCTTGGACGCAGTTGGGGGCGCGACCGGGATTAAGGGCTAGGAGGGTGGCGGCATCGTAGGTAATGCGGGAGGGCTGGGCAGCGCGAGGGGCAGGGGGTCTGGCGCTGGGCGCGGTCCAGGCGCGGACGGGCGTAGACGGGCTTACCTTTGGCGCACCTTCGGCGCGGGTTGGGCGCGATCGCTGCGCGTGAACGCTGCGCGCGGGAACTGTTGTCATATATGGGTAGTGGAGGGGGAGGTGCGAGGGCGTCTCAGCTGGGAGGCGGGGCGGGCTAGAGATCAGCACAACAACAACAACACAGGCAAAATGGAGGCGGAGGGGGGAGCCCAGCGGAAATGCGCAAATGCTGAAAAAGCGGCGCTTTTAAAGTACAGAAATGCAAAATGTTCAGCGCGGCAACCAGGCACACAGCAGGCAGCAATAATGAGGCAAATGAGCAGATAGGCAGCCAAGCAACGATACCGACTGATGCAGGAAGACACTGGGGAGCGACCACTCAGCCCAAGGGACAGGAGCGAGTCACGGCGCTTTCCGGTGTTGGAGCGCTGTTCTGGTCAGTGGGAGGGCGTCTCAGCTGGGAGGCGGGGTGGGCTAGAGATCAGCACAACAACAACAACACAGGTAAAATGGAGGCGGAGGGGGGAGCCCAGCGGAAATGCGCAAATGCTGAAAAAGCGGCGCTTTTAAAGTACAGAAATGCAAAATGTTCAGCGCGGCAACCAGGCACACAGCAGGCAGCAATAATGAGGCAAATGAGCAGATAGGCAGCCAAGCAACGATACCGACTGATGCAGGAAGACACATCGGGTTGGCAGTAGGACTGTAATTCATACAAAGAAGGTGGTGCCTGCACAGGCACCACCGTAGGTATTACGATGTCCATTTCCCAAAGCCTTTTCATGGTGGTCCCACTGCCATCAAAAGGCTGTCAGAAAGGGACTTTGAGGGCTCCTAGCAAGGCCCCTCTGCTATGTGGCCAGGGGGATACATGTGGTGCCCCCCAAACATCAATACACCGTGTGCCAGGCACCATGTTGTGCCTGGCACACAGTGCATGGATGTTTAAAAACATGCCTTTTACTACTGCAGGTTGTGCTGCAGCTCTTTTTCGGGCCATATCACAAGCTGCAATAGTAAAAGGCATGTTTCTGACAACCTACATGGAGGTTAAATCATAATATGGCGGGTGGAGCGGCCGACTACTTGTTGGCCCATCTCCTTCCCGGTATGATGGTGGTTGGACGCTTGTTCGACCGTCATCGTAATGATGCCGATACTGTGTATCATATTCTACTTCTATTGCAAAGTGCTTTAATACCCTTAGGCCAACTGCGCACCCAAAAAAACTTCATAAGAAGAATGACACAGACTTCCCACATAAGACAGCGAGACACAGGGCCCAATTTAGATGTTGAGAGAGAGAGTGAACTCAATCGCGACATCAACGGACTCCCCGCTAACACAGTAGTCCTCTCAATTGATTTTTAATGTGGGTGGATCATAGATTTGACTATGGCGAGGACTGCTCTGTCACCGCTGTGGCCAAACTTCTCCGATGGCCTGACTGTGTAATGGCTCTCAGAGAATTGGCTATATGTCTGTCCGCCCAATTAGGATGGGCAGACATCTAGTCATTTTCTTTCGGTCCATCACTGCTAGGAAAACCCTGGTGGTAAGGACAGTTAAAAAGAAAAATGACGCCCATGATGAGGGGGGCATTATCTTTATTATTTTCAAAAAGAAAATCCCACTTTGGGACATCATTGATGATATCACGCTTATTCCACATGCAGTGGGGTTTTCTGAATGAAGAGTGGCCAACCCCACTGTGCACTTTAGCTGTGCACAACAGGGATTGGCCACAGTGCCTGGCCAGTGGCCAGGCTCAGGCTCTGGCCCAATTCTCTAGGAGAAGTCAACCCCTGCTGCGCACTGCCTTTAGACATAAGTCAAGGGGGTAGTCTTCAGAGGCCAAGTCCCAACCCCCTGGGATCGGCCAGCTCCACTGCACATGGCCTTCAACCATGGCCACCCTTGACTAACCCGCAGTGTTTGGGTGCTGACCTGCACATTGGCAATTGACAGCAGAGTCTGATCTATGAAAAGATCCTTGTATTTTTTTAATATTTTTGGTACAGTACCACAGTGAATGTTGTGCTAGTTAGCATGGTATCAGGTGCTGGTACCGCAGTTCTGGCAACCAAAAATAATTATATATTTTTGTTATTTGATTTAAGGGAGGGTCTCACCTGTCCCTCAGAGTCAGGATGCCCTCACCCTGCCCCCAAAAACGGCCTGTCATTTTTTTCAGGACTTTTGGACCTTATAGCAGGTCAGGGTGCATTGTGCAGAGGATACTCTCATCATGGGGATGAGATGGAGACGGAAAACAGCTGCCTCTCAGGAAAGAGCTTTGGTCACCTGCAGCCTGGTTACTTCTTCTTCACCCTGCCACTTCTACTTGAGGTCCCCCATGTTGTGTCCCTCCAAACTCAATGCATTGAAGGAGTCTGCAAACTCCTGACATATGGCCACCTTTTCTGCTCCTCTGAATGTGTACGAAGCACAACTACAGTTCCATGTAGTGTCCTGAAACATACTTACCTACAAGGGCTCTTTACTCTTCGGTAAAGTTCCTGTTACACTTGAGAAATACACTCAAAAAATGACTAGCTGAAATGTAGCATAGTTACTACAAAGCATAGGAGTAACTCAACACATTAGTAAATCTATTTGTTTATCTTTACCTTTGTGAATAGGCCACCATGCATTCAAAGGAGCTAGGCCCTGATTTATCAAGGTTTTGTGTTAGCCTTGCGCCACACAAGTGGGCACAAGGGTGTCACAAAAGCTTTGCGAGATTTATAATGCCACGTAGGCCACCCTGAGTGACCCTGCAAGCGCTTGATAAATCTAGACTAACGCAAGGCACTGTGAGCCACTGCCTTGCGTTATTCTGCAGCAAGGAGGTGTTCTGTGGGTGTAGTGTGGGTTTTCCCATGTATCCACCCATGGATGTTGGTGCATTCCCAGATTTACCATTAGTGGTGGACATGGGAATGCTTCAAAATGCTACGCCTCCCTAGATGAGGTGTAATGAGGAGAAATATAGTTATTTCTCTTCATTTTTTCCTCTTTCTGCATGTGCTGCATTATACAGCACACATAGAAAGAGGAAAATACCTCTGAGGATTGTTTTTGTGCAGGAAGGTGCCCTTTCGTGAACTAAAACAATCCTGCCGACAACGCAGGCACCCTTGCACCATGACACAAGGGTGCCTGCATTGGCGCTAGGCAGCCAAAGATGTGACAGAGCTAGGAAAGGACAGGAATGAGCCATATAATGTTAAAAACAGAGCCTTCCTGCCCTTTCCCTTTCAAACAGCACAGGGCAGCTTGTTGCGTTGCGCTGCTTGAAAGAATGATATGCATGCGATTGGAAAATTATTGCTATCCTACCTCCCTTATTCTTATTGAGAGGTCTGTTAACTCTTAACAGTATCATCATTTTAGCATTGACCTGTTGAAAAATGAGGCCCTGTTGTTTTATCTAGCAAATTTCTCCTTTTTAACACCAAAGGAAAATACTTGATGACCTTCAGGAGCTAAATTAGTGCACGTGTTACATATGTGAATAAATACATGCATTGCATGTGAAAACAAGCTGGTGCTGAAGTCTTTCTCGAAAAAAGGTGCTAGGCTAAAGCAAGATAGGACATTTTATATGCATCATTTCACTACCACTGGTTTCCCCTTATTTAATAGGGAGGCTGAGGACAGTAAGGTTCAACAGTAGCATCATGTAAAAATACTAGCAGCATAAAGGTCTCTCGCAGAGAATTAAAAAGCTTCACAGAGACAAACACAAATGGTCCTTCGGGTTTTTGCGTTCTTCAGTTCCTACCGAGTTCTCACTCGTGGTAAATGTCGGTAAGGGGTAAAGGCGTACTAGGAACACATATTTTATCTCAAAGCTTTAAATATGGGCAAACTGAATGTATGGTTTATGGTTACCATACAATTTTACATTTTGTGTAATGATCAAAGGAGCTTCAATGACATGTCAACATGTCAATAATGTCAGTGCTTTAGGAGTATACCTGTGTTGCTCAATAACTTTGTTTGACCAAAATAAAATGTTATCGGCATTACCAAAGCTTTCTATTTGGATACTGGTCTACAATGCTGATGATATCAGTGCCGCTCATGATCATGTCCCAAAAAACACAATATCACAGTTTTACCTGAAATCCTCCTCACCAACTTCCCAGTGATATCTGAAGTTACTATGTGGGATGTGGGTCATTTCTGTTGGTATTTTTAGAGTGAAAAGTGATTACTGTTTTCTCTTGCATGTTGGTATGTTTGTTATTTTCAGTCATTTTTAGCTGTTGTTGAACAAGATTAATCTGGCAAATTTACTGGATGAAGTATTACCACATATTTGATATTACCACATACAGGACACCGCCAACGTTGTAAATAATCAGAAACAGACATTTCCTGTAGCAATTCCGATTTAGTTGAAATTTGGCCCTTCCGCATAGCCCAAGTGAGGGCTACAGCGTTGTTTTTCCTTGGAACTTTGCAGAGGAGGCGAGGGACTTGTCTGATACACACTCACGAGCATCCTTATATGCCACAGACATGAGGCGAGAACATACAATGCAGGTGAGAGTCTCAAATTGAAGCCAACGATACATGACACATTATAAGTGACAGGAATAGCCCCAGATGCCATATGTGCCTTTTACTTTCATTCATTGGAGTCTTTCCAATGAGAAATTCTCACCGCATATGACGTGGAATCTAGGTTTAGAATGCAAATCTATATTTAATGATATTTATGTACATTGCATGTGAGTTTATTGATACTTTCCGAATCCTGTGCAGGAGGGTGTGGAGAAAATTGTATTCTGTGGCCTGATTATGTGCATGTATCTTGAACATGAATTATGGCACTGAACTGTGGTTCGATCTGCTCCCAGGTATCAATAATTTACTCTGGACAGAGTAATTTGCTATATTATTAATAATATGTAATATAAATGTCTACTCCAGTACCATGAAAGTATATAACATATTGATTGCAAAATGTAAAAATCTGCGAGCAAGGGTTGCTTTTATATCCGGAGCCTCAGTGACAGCTGCAGAGATGAACAGGCCTCTGTGGCTTCTTACAGTCGTGCAGCGATCTCCATTGTCACCTGGGCCCGGATTTATCAATATTTGACAAAGACAATGCTGCAAAACAACTTGCTCTGCTGTGCTGCACTGCATCAAATGGAGAGAGCAGGAATACCCCATATTTACTTAAAAATTGTACATTCCTGCTCTCTATCTGTGCTGCCTAGCACCAACGAAGGCACCCTTGTGCCATGGCGCAAGGGCGCCTGTGCTGCAGGCAGGGTTGTTTTGGAGCAAGAAGGAGCACCTCCATGTGCAAACACAATCCTTAGAGGTGTTTTCCTCTTTATAAGTGTGCGGCAGAATGCAGCATGGTTAGAAAGAGGGAAAAAACGATGAGCAATAAAGATATTGCACCTCAATCGAGAAGGCATACAATTTTGACACATTCCCATGTTGATTTGTCCTGGTAAATCTGAGAATGCACCAAAATACATGGTTGGATGAGTAGGAACACCCACTCTCCACCCACACAACACCTTCCCAGTGTAGGGTAACGCAAGACAACAACGTGTACTGCTTGGTGTTACTCCAGATTTACCGCTCTGCGCAGTGCCATGCAAGGTGGCTTTGCATGGTTTTGTAAATCTGACTCAAGGATTGCGTTGCCCTTGAGTCACCTTGAAAGGGCTAATAAATCCTTTAATAAATCTGGCCCCTGGTTTTGTGTGTTTAGGAGAAAAATAAAACTAAATTTATGCCACATAGACACATTTCATAATAGAAACAGAAGAAAGATCACTATTTAATTCGCACAGGAGGATGTAGGAGGTGGATACTGAGACTCATCTTCAGAAAACATGGCTTATTTTTCATTGTCAGAATTTGACTGAAAGCAAGACAGAGAAAGGCAGTGAAGGAAAAAGGAAGGGAGAAAGGAAAGGCAGGAAAAGTGAGAGGAAGAATAGCATATTACACAGAACACAACTGTTGGTTGCTACATTGTTGTGAGACTCTCACATGATGGATAATTGGAATGGTCTTATTGCTGTTTGCCAATGGATTCAATTTGAAAAATATCTAAAATTAAGGTTTAAAAAAAGATTAAATCACTGACGTACCATCAAATACTGGAGAACATAATACTGAAAGACTGCAGTTCCCCTGATGGTTGAAAATGTCCCTTCAAAAAGTATGAACAGAAGAAAGTCTACAGCATCAAATACAGTTATTAGATAACTTTGCGAACAGTCAATGCAGAAGGAAAGTTCCTCTAGCTTGGTCTGACCATCACCTTGTACAGCAGTGGCCCATGCAAGTAAGAGTGGTGGGGCGGTGGGGCCTGGTGGGGCCTGGTGGGGGGGGATTTTGACAGATGATGACGAGGGGAAATTAATTATTTATTTCAATTTCCCTTATGGTCGTCTGTTGCAATCCCCTCCACCCGGCCTCACCGCTCTTACCTGCACGGGCTGCTGCTGACCTTGTACCTTTTCTCTTAAAGTTTTCCCCTCCACAGGTATCCAAGAATAAGCAGGCAGTCATTTATCGGCCTTGGCATTACATCCCTGACCCAGCCTTGAATATGCTATGCACATTAATGGTGAATCAGTCAGTAGATATTGACACTGCTATCACATTGTTTGACCTAGACCTCAAGGTGAACTTTGATAAAATAGTTCCCTTGTAAAAGAATAGAAGTGAAAGGACTTCCACTGAAGCTCCTTGGATTTCCGGCATGCTGAAGGGTAAAAATCTTAAATGTAAAAGCTTAGAGAGGAAATGGAAAAGTAACATCGCAGAGGATGACAAACTTATTTATCAAGCTGTTCTTAAACAATTTAGGAAAAACATTAAAAAAGCAATAGCTTGCCAGCTCTTGAAATAAATTGCAGAAGCAGATAAGGTACCTGGAACTGTTTTGAAAATTGTAAGCTCCTTTCTGATTCCCTAAGCAGAAAAACAATCCACCCCGTCCTCACAGCAGTTTGTCAACTTTTTTTCATGATAAGATTTTTTTTTAATTCTTTTTATCGATGACATAATATGATAAGATTTTTGATATCTACTCTAAATAGAAGGACAATAAGTACCACGATTCCCGCTTGACTCTCAGGATAACACCTCTCAGTTATTGAATTTGAGTAGATGTTTCTAACTGACTCTGACGCAATAATTCTAAGAGCTATATCTGGCTTTCCATTGGACATATGTCCTCCACATATCCTGACACGATCAGCCAACTCCTGTAACCCACAGATTTATCACTTATTAAATATTTCCCTAGAATCCGGCTCTGTGTGTATACGTTGGAAAAAGGCACTGGTGCTTACACTCTTTAAAAAAAGCCAATCTTGATCCACTTAATCCAGAGAATTGCAGACCTATTTCTCTTTTCCCTGTCCTAGGGCGATGTTAGAGTCTTTGGTCAATCATCAGATTACCAGGTTCATTGGTAAGACTAACATTCTACATCCCTCGCAGTTTGGCTTCTGTGATGGCTGCAGCACAGAATCGGCCCTCTTAGAGGTAACAGATTTAATCTAAACACAGCTTGACCTAAGTAAAAATCTATAGTAATACTGCTTGACTTATCTGCCACTTTCGATACAGTGTCTCCTGACATCTTATTACAGCGGTTGGAAAAGGCTGGCATAGTCAGCACCATTTGTTCCTGTCCGGCAGAAAGCAAGCAGTATACTTACCTCCCTACACTTCGGGATAAAGAGAGGTTCTCTTTACTGAAATCACTGAGAAAGACTCTTAAATTTCTGTCAGAAAACACTCAGAAGGACATCGTTTATACCCTAATTACATCAAGGCTGGACTATGAAAATGTCCTTTTTCTCGGGTCTTCTCAAGTGCTGATCAACAGATTACAACGGTTACAGAATACAGCAGCGCAATTGGTTTTGAATATTCCAAAATTAAACTCGAATCGGAAGGAACTGAAAGCCCTCCATTGGCTACCCATTAGCTAACTAATAAAACTTTAAGCTCTTATGCTCACTCACAGGATGACACAATAGACGGCCCCTGCCCACATTCAAGATAAGATCAAAAAGTACAGACCCCTTAGAACCATACGATCGGCAAACCAAAATTTGCTGTGTATCCCTAGGGTTCTCAAATCAAGAGCTGGCAGCTGCTCCTTCTCTTTTCTAGCCCCTAAGATGTGGAACATTCTTCCTGACCACCTCTGGAGTGTCTCCTCAGAGTCCACCTTTAAGGCTCTCTTGAAGAGTGAAAGGACGCAACAACCATATACCAGGTAAGATTTATTGTCCTTCTAGGACAGGCATCACAGGCAGCAACTGTCGTTCTCTAGAGTGTCCACATTCCTCCCACGCTCCAATGACAATAGCATTGGAGCATTGGCATGCAGATCCCAACACATCCCCCTTCCTTCCAAAATACCCACCAAACAAAGATGATGTGGATACAAATTACATTGTACCTTTGTGGAACACACTTTTACGCCCAGAAGTTGTTTGCCATGGCAGAACCACTCATAGAATACATCACATCACAAAATCATTGAACTTGTGTGAACACACTAGTGTCGCCTTGAAGTTGGGTGACACTCTGGAACACAAACAGTCTCCACCGAACCGTGAGGCAAAACCACCCACATTCTTTCAAACACATAGTTAGCTTTGGATTTGGGTACCACTACCAATTTGCTCTTATTCCCCACTTTACCGTTCCCCAAAACCACAATCTGGTTCCTTACCTCCTTTACACAGTGAGGAGCTGAGAACCTTGACTGGCTCTTATGAACCTGCCTTGAAGTTAGTATCCTCACTAAGGGGTCTATTAGGATGGCGGATGGATGGCCGCCGCCGGGCCTGCGGTGCAACCGCCGGACCGGCGGCAGACTTCCGCCCGCGATCGCAACCCTGAAAACCGCCGGTCCCATTAGCATGGTGTTGAAGACTGAGGCGGTGAGAATCTCCGCCCACCACTTTTCTGCCGGTACCAGTCCACACGCATGCCTGGCAGGCGGAACTGGACCGCTACAATGATGCCGGTGCAGGGCCAGGCTCCGCCGGCATGATTACGGTGCCGGTAGTAGCCAGCCTTTCCGCGGCGGTGGAGCCGCAATAGAAAGGCATGCGGAAAATGTCTCAGGGGGCCCATTGCGGGCCCCCAATGTGTTGGGGGGGGTGTGGGTGCACTGTACCCCCTACATGTCCCTGTACCAGGTGGTAGGCACTGTGCAGTGCCTGCCATGCAGTTCAGTGACATGCATGACATGCTCCTTTTCACACCGCCGCGGTCGGATTTCGACTGTGGAGCATCCTAATTGGGCCGGCGGTTATGCCGTGGTCCTTGTGGGTGGTCTTTTCCCGCTACCATGGCGGCCGGGGAGAACCTCCGAACGCCATCCTAATAGGCCCCTAAATCTCCCACTTGAACTTTACATTCCCTGCCATTGTTCCCTCTGGAAGCATAATTCTCTTGGACACATTTTTGCACATCCAGGACACGATTCACTTTCTCCATATCCAACTCCTTTCTATTAATCCATTCCGTGTTCAGTTGTGAACCTGCCACTCTGTCTCTCAACAATGAAAAAGGAGATACCCCAGTAGTAACATGTGTGGAGGTTCTAATAGCCCACAACATGTACCTCATGGCATCTTCCCAATTTATGCTGCTGACTAGGGCTAACTGAAGCTGGTCCTTCAACACACAATTCACCCTTTGCACAAGTCCATTGCTGCCGGATGGTACAGTGATGTTCTTATATGCTTGATGCCACAACACTCCAAAAAAACTACTTGTTTTGCTGGACATTAATTGACTACCATTGTCGGTTACCAATTCTTCCAGGAAAACCCTCTCTCAAGAATGTGATCTCTAATAAATAAATAATTGTTCTATAATTGACTCTAGTGATGAATTTAAATTCAGTCCACTTAGACATATAGGGAACCAACATCAAAGCGTATTTGGGTGAACCGCCTAAACCCCTAAAGCACCAGACACATCAAATGCCAACTTGTGCCAAGGTATCCCATTACTAACAATAGGAATGAAAGGAGACTGTACAGTGGCCTGCACTTTATCAACCAAAACACATGCACTACATTCCCTCACACAATGTTCCATAGCTCTGTCCATTCCCGGCCACCAAAAGTCCTGTCTCACTCGGCATTTCATAGCACGTATCCCCACAATACCTTCAGGTGCCAATTCCAGAATCTTTGACTTCATTTCCCTATGAACCACTAACCGTTCACACCTCAATAAAACACCATTAACAATAGACAACCCGTTGGCATTTCTCCAATTCAGAATCAAATCCTCCTTCATATCTTGTGCCCTGGGGCAACTGTTTATAACACATTTAATCACATTTTGCAACTCTTCGTCTTTTGAGGCTGCAGCTTACAATTCTTCTTCACTCAACATCCCCAAAGTGACTACACTCACTGCACACACAAATTCCACATCCTCATCATCACCTTCATCATCGTTCTCACACTCTACTGCTGGTAACCTTGAAAGACAGTCTACCACGAAATTCCATACATCTGGCATGTACTGCAAATTGTACTGGTACTCTTGCATTCGGTACTGCCATTTACCAATGTGTGGAGTAGCTCTACCACCATTGACTTTGCAAAACAAATCTATGAGCGGCTTATGGTCTGTGCACAGCACCAACTGGCTCCCCCATACAAAGTTTCTGAAATACTGCACACACCACTATAAACCAAGAGCCTCTTTTTCAATAGTGGAATAAGTTGTCTCTGCACCCTGAAGTGCTCTCGATGCAAACCCCACAATTTCTTCTTTTCAACACACCCTTCTTTGGATTAGGACTGCACCTAAACCATGGTTGCTGGCATCACTACTGATAATGCATTGATCACGAGTGTTAATTGGTTTAAGGGGTTTAGCACACACAATGTTCTTCTTTATCGACTCAAACACAGTGCCATGCGCTTTGTTCCATATGCACTTTGTATTTTTTTAACAGTTCCCGTAAACTGGCTGTTTTTAATGCAAAATTCTTCACAAATTCTACATAATACTTGCTCAATGCTGAAAAGGACCTGAGCTGATTCTTACTGATACGTGCAGGTGCTTGCTCAATTGCTTTCAAAATCTTCATCTTGGGTTCAAAACCTTTGCTAGACCCATGGTGCCCTAAATAATCTACTACATCACACGAAAACCTGCCTTTGTCTTTCTTTAAGGTTACGCCTGAACACTTCAAAATGTCCAAAACCCCTTCCAGTCTAGCATCATGCTCACATACTGTTTTCCCATAAACCAACACATCATTCTGGAAACATGTCACACTAGGCACATCAGTAAACAAATTGTTCAATAGTCTTTAGAACACTGAGGATGCGGAGGCAAGTCCGAATGGCATACGCTTATAATAGAATGCTTCTTCAGGGTTCACAAAAGAAATCAAATGTCTCGACTCATCAAATAATTCTATTGGGTGATATGCCGCAGACATGTCAAGTGTTGTAAAGATTACAGCACCCTTTAGAGTGGACAGCAGCTCATTGATGTTGGGGAATAGTTGGCGGTCTACCTAGATATTGGATTTAAGATCACATAAATCCACACATAAATGCAAGGACACGTCTGATTTCCGCATCAACACAACTGGTGCCAACCACTCTGAACTCTCAATGGGTTTAATATTCTTCAAATCACAAAGTTTCTTTAATTCCACCCTCAAATTGATGGGAACACGCCGCACCTTGTGGACTTTCGGCTTTGCCTTATCACTCAAAATGATGCGATGTTTGAAACCTTTCAATCGACCAAGTTGATCTGTAAACACCTCAGGATAAGCACTAGTCCATTTATTCTCAACCACATTGCACACGTCACCATTGCACATTTCTAACAGATGTTGTCTTGATCGCACTAACTCTGGATGGTTGGGATAGATAATTATATACAGATCCCCTTGCTCATTTCACCCTAAAAGATTAGACCCGTCTTTGGCTACATACACAGTGCCATTTGAATTATTGTTCTCAAAACCTAAACTTGCGTTGAATTTACCTAACACCTCCACCCTTTAATCACCATAAGCAAAACACTTTTTGTGCAACTCCTGGAGGTGAGCAATATTTAAGTTACCAAACTCTGATTTGCCAATCAAATTGAATGGCGAAAAAAGAATCTGCCATAATTCTCACTTTAGGCCAATTAATAGTAATATCACATGACAAGGGTTTTCTAATTTTACCCTCACACATATACTCCACATGGTTTGCCACATCACCTTCAACCGGGTCAGACCGCATTAATATGACATTTTCCTCATCCTCAGACGTGTCTTCTTCAATAGACTTCACCATAGGAGGACTAAAATGTTTCATATACAATCTTCAAATTCTTGAAAAATGACCCTTTTTCCACCCCTGAAACATGTCTGGTTGGCAGCTTGGCAATTTTTACACGAGCTTACATGTAACTTACTACCACACTTAAAACATGACCCCTCTGCCTTGCCACCTTGCGGAGTGACACCACCCCGATTAGCACTGGAAATAAACTTGTCCATTGAAGGTTTGCAGGCTCTCTTGACGACTTATTTACTTATGGCTTTGAGTTCCTGCTCTGAAACACCCTTGCCCATCTATTTCATACAATGCTCAGAATGCTAAATACTTATAGCAATAGTTTATGCAGCTTCCAAACTGGGATCCTGAATGTACAACAGTCTTTCCAGGATTTTGCGACTGTTTATTTTTCCATTAACTGGTCCCTTATGATTTCATCTTGGAGATCACGATAATTGCACGTTATAGCCAACTTACAGAAAGCTGACACAAATTCATCAATGGGTTCCCCTGGTGCTTGTGCACGTTGGAGAAACTTATGACATTCCAAAACCAAATTTTTCCTGGGGTTGAACCTCTTGTGTAAAGTATATATAACTGAAGCATATTCATCCATCACTTCATTATGTCCATCTTCCCCAGTTCCTATGTGTACTATCACAATTTCCAATGGTAGATTTTTTAGGATATTCCTACCCTCAGTTCCAAGATTGTAGAGTAACAATGCCTTTTTATTGTTAGACGTAAGAGATTCACCAGATATACCTTCCAGATTGGATTCAAAGGTCTCATGCCATTGCTCCCAACAAATTGAAGGTGTCCCTGGGACTGCAAAAATGGTGGCGGTGCAACCACTCTATCCATGACTCAAACCCCTTATGTTGCTACCTTGCCCAACATTTAAAGTATTTTGTCTTAGTTGTTCTTAATATATTGTTACTTTTATTTTCCTTCTTTACAATAGTGCCAAAAACGCCTGCAGATAACCATGTTATTCAAATGAATCCTTTTTCCTTTTTGAGTGACCTGCAGACATTCAGCTGGAAACGCTGCACCTTTAATTTTCCAGATACCACTATGCCACTTGAAGATGGCCGCCGTTCCAGATTACACACAGCAATGGTTTCTATACGGAAGTGTGCCTATCACCGTTGAAGACACAGGCAAAGCGCACTAGTTTCAAAATGGCCGCTGCTAGCATGCACTAGTAAGCGGTTAGCAGTTCAGCTTACACGGCCAGTCTGTTACTGCATGCAACACGATGGCACACCAGGAAATGCTATACGACTGCTCGCACTCTGCATCTTAAAGCCGGGACTCCAAACGTTGCTCCTCAGATGACCTTCCCAGAGAGTATAAACGTCTAAGCCCAGAAATCAACTGCAGCCCATTTTACACTCTGCATGGCCGCAAAACACAGTACGGCCGAGATATACCTCGATGTCACGACTCAAGCTTTGAGGAGATTACGGCAGGGTCTGGGATGACCTCCTGCATGCTGGGTTCACCCGGTGCTGGATCGAATCCAGTGAAAGGGCGCATCAACCATATACCAGGTAACATTTATTGTCCTTCCAGCACTGGCATCACAGGCAGCATCTGTCGATCTCTAGAATGTCCGCATTCCTCCCATGCTCCAATGCTTATGACAATAGCATTGGAACATTGGCATGCAGATCCCAACAAAGACACACCTCTTCAAAGAGATATGACCCTGGTTGGCTGTTCTTCCCTGACAGGAATTTTCAGTCTTCATGCTTCTCTTTTTTTTCTCTCTTCAACCTAGCACCCGGACACTCTGGTCAAAGCAGCTGTTATGTTTCATAAAAATAATGTCATTCATTCATTCAAGGTTGCATTACTGTTGTGAGTTAATAGATATTTTCTCAAAGATCCCACAGAGAAGAAAGGCTGCATTGCCAGTCTCAATTGAGAGTGTTTCTCTCTATAGAGAAGAAAGGTTGCATTACCACTGTTATGCTAATAGATGCCCTATCAAAGAGGCCTCAGTACCACTGTCAATTAACAGATTTCCTCAAGTTATTACAAATGGGAGAAAGACTATAATTTTAAATTCAAGTGTTTTTCCAATAAAATTTAATGATATTTTGTATTTTGCTTTTTCCTGTAGTGCTAACTAAGCCATACCATTGTGCTGAAGTGCTCTTGAACTAGAGTGGGAAGGAGAAGATGGGAAAAAGAGATGAAGGAAATAGACTTGTACTGAGTCAATTCTGCATGCTTAGTGAAAAAGATGGCTCTTCAAATTTGATATTGGAATTTTGGTAATATTAAATTCAAGGGTCATGCTAATCCTGGGACCTCTCCCAAAATGCTAGTCGGTAACCTGGAGCAGGGAGCGACAGTATTGAGAAGTCAACCTTAGGCATCTTGCAAGGTGGCATGGCTACACTAATGACATGCAGTGGAAAGGCTACCATTTGGCTAACATGACAACTAACATTACTTAATCACATTATTGATAATATCACCGTTTAGCTACAACACTGCATGTTTTCACATGTGGTACAACATTCTAAATACAGGGGGAGGTATTCAAAACAGTAAATTAGGCAAAAATGTAAGTTTACAAAATAACTTACCTCAGTTATACCAGATAAGAATTCACAAACAGTCTCTTCACAGGATTAAGCCCATTTACTTGTGCAGAGATCTCCACCTCAAGCCCAGAGATCTCTGCACCCGTAAATCCAACTCCAGAGATTGAGAGTTTCTGAGATGTGGTTAGTCTTTGAAGATTGTGAAATCACCAAACTAGCATTTTTGTCGGCATTCACAAACTCTTAACATTTGTCTTTTCATGTCTAGAAAGGGTTTGAGATATAGGCTAGCCAAGAGGTGGAGTAAATCCCTTTTGAGGATAGAAAATTAAATGAATCAATTCTACATTCTAAATTGGATGTGTCTCCACAGGAAAACATGTTTTCCCTGCCTGAAAAACAAAATGAAACATGTGTATCTGCACAGGAATCTCATACCCCCTGTGAGACATTCTCTGATATGGAAAATACCATACATAATGAATTGGATCTGAAATAGACAAGGTGCAGCTTTCCATATGGGTTCCAGGGAGAATTCAAGAACTTCAGAAAACAGTAAAACAACACTCAGATGTAGCTAAGAAATGCAGAGTTTGCTCTACTACTTTCTTTTATAACTGGCCCCAAGATTAATTGTGCTTATTGATATAGGAGTGAGCGAGAGCTATAAGAATGTGTAGGAAAATACCCTTTTGGCATAATCACTCTCATTTTTTTGGACTGATGCTGCCTGTTTTTTACTCTGTGCACTGGGACCATGCTAACCAGGCCCAAGTGCACGTGCTCTGACCAGTATAACATGTGGAAATTGACTATTCTCCTGATTGGCATATTTACATTTCACTGCAGCACATATTGTGCCACCACTAAAGCAACCTTGCAAAGAATGACTCCAGGCCTCCCCCTGCAGCCTGGGTAGGTGGTTTTAAAACTGGCAATTCAGCCTGGCAAAACGAAACCTCAGGGCTGCATTATAACACCGTATAATGTTTAACTTCAATTTGGGAGTAGTTAGAACAATTAGTAAAGGACTAATTTTATTAGTAATTTAAAATCCGTCATAATGATCAAATCAGACTATATATTAGTAGCTTGAAAATTACACTTTTAGAAAGTTGTCTTTTTCCTGCCTGAGCCAAATGTGCCTTTCTGCCAGTGTTCACTATTACTCAGGAGCTAAATGGCTAATTTATGAGGTGCTCTAAACAAAGGAGAGATTGAAAAGAGACTGGAAAGCCCATCCTTCTTCCCTTATTTAATGTATCCAACACAAAGATCGAACTGCTACCATGCCATTCAACTCTCATTCATGTCATTTAACTGACATATCAGAAAAAATATATTATGCTTGTTAAAAGAACCCTCACCCACCAACCAAGCTGGTGGCATGCTTCATTATTGGGTTCCCCCCACCTAAGATGCCAAGTGCATATTAGGGTGCCACAACGCCTGATTCCAGCGGAGCTGGTTTCATTTTTGTGATGTGGTGAATTTATGAGTGAGTTTTAAAACTACCTCCAGGATATTCACCCTTGAGGGATACCTTTTAATAGTGGAATCCTTGGTTAGGGTTAAAAACAGTGGTGGATTTGCAGTGAGAAATTAGTGGTCTCCCACATCCTGGTGTTTGGTCTACATGTTTCAGCCAATAATGCATGCTGATTGAGTCGCAGTGGCTTTCTTTGGGCCCTAGGTGCTAGGGACAAAACCCTATACAGTGAATGTACACTCACTGTGGCATGCATTTGTGGGTGGGTTTTGTCATATCTTAGTATTTTCACCCAACTTCTTGTAGTATCTGAAAAGATTGACTGACATTATGCATAAAAACATGGTAGGTTAAAAGCACTGATGAAGATAATGCAGAGCTAGTACAACATGCGTGTGTAGTGTAACATGCTCATCATGCAACTGGGTTAACGCTTCCAGTTTTGTATGCACACATGTTGTATTCAAGATGCGTGCAATTGTATAACCACTTATAGGTCTGTGTGTAATATTCCTGACTCATGCCATTTCCAGTGTGTATAATCCTTTGGAATCTCAAAGGAAAATGTAATTTCAAAGTGCTCTTTTTCCTTTCATTTGCCACATTCCACTAGTTGCGACAACGAGCACCTCCTGGCTACATGTGCCCATTCCATTAAAAAGTAGTCATAACCGGTAGTAAATTCAAGCAGAAAACAAGTGTTGCGTAGCAACTCAAATGCAAAAACAACAATTGATGGACAGAATGCAGAACAATGTCATACATTCACCCCAGTACAGAGATCTGGGCCTAAATCCATCGTTTTTTTGCTCACCATGCCTTTCCAGTTTGAACCCAGCCATATGCAAATCAGTCTTGACCCTGTGCCTCATGGGAACAGTCCAGCCCGAACTGCCAAGCCAGGTCCTCCCTGGACTGGAAACAAGCATCCTAGGACCGGTTTCGGGGTTTCACCCCTCTTCAGCCAGGATAGCTTGATTCCAGTGGCATGGAGAGCACGGGACCCACGTCTGGGCATACCCTTCCCACTCGGGGTGACAAATGCAAAAACAACAATTGATGGACAGAATGCAGAACAATGTCATACATTCACCCCAGTACAGAGATCTGGGCCTAAATCCATCGTTTTTTTGCTCACCATGCCTTTCCAGTTTGAACCCAGCCATATGCAAATCAGTCTTGACCCTGTGCCTCATGGGAACAGTCCAGCCCGAACTGCCAAGCCAGGTCCTCCCTGGACTGGAAACAAGCATCCTAGGACCGGTTTCGGGGTTTCACCCCTCTTCAGCCAGGATAGCTTGATTCCAGTGGCATGGAGAGCACGGGACCCACGTCTGGGCATACCCTTCCCACTCGGGGTGACAAATGCAAAAACAACAATTGATGGACAGAATGCAGAACAATGTCATACATTCACCCCAGTACAGAGATCTGGGCCTAAATCCATCGTTTTTTTGCTCACCATGCCTTTCCAGTTTGAACCCAGCCATATGCAAATCAGTCTTGACCCTGTGCCTCATGGGAACAGTCCAGCCCGAACTGCCAAGCCAGGTCCTCCCTGGACTGGAAACAAGCATCCTAGGACCGGTTTCGGGGTTTCACCCTTCTTCAGCCAGGATAGCTTGATTCCAGTGGCATGGAGAGCACGGGACCCACGTCTGGGCATACCCTTCCCACTCGGGGTGACAAATGCAAAAACAACAATTGATGGACAGAATGCAGAACAATGTCATACATTCACCCCAGTACAGAGATCTGGGCCTAAATCCATCGTTTTTTTGCTCACCATGCCTTTCCAGTTTGAACCCAGCCATATGCAAATCAGTCTTGACCCTGTGCCTCATGGGAACAGTCCAGCCCGAACTGCCAAGCCAGGTCCTCCCTGGACTGGAAACAAGCATCCTAGGACCGGTTTCGGGGTTTCACCCCTCTTCAGCCAGGATAGCTTGATTCCAGTGGCATGGAGAGCACGGGACCCACGTCTGGGCATACCCGTCCCACTCGGGGTGACAAATGCAAAAACAACAATTGATGGACAGAATGCAGAACAATGTCATACATTCACCCCAGTACAGAGATCTGGGCCTAAATCCATCATTTTTTTGCTCACCATGCCTTTCCAGTTTGAACCCAGCCATATGCACTGGGGGAGAATGTCTGCATTGTCAGCATTCCGTCCATCATTTGTTTCTTGTAACGCTTTTCGCCCTAAGTGGGATGGGTATTCCCAGACGTGGGACCCGTGCTCACTACGCCACTGGAGTCAAGCTATCCTGGCTGATGACGGCTGATAGCCAGAAACCGGTCCTAGGATGCTTTATTCCGGTCCAGGGAAGACATGGCTTGGCAGTTCGGGCTGGACTGTTCCCATGAGGCACAGGGTCAAGACTGATTTGCATATGGCCATGTCTAAACTGGGGTGGCGTAGTGGGCAAAAGAACGATGGATTTAACCCAGATCTCTTGACTGGGGGAGAATGTCTGCATTGTCAGCATTCCGTCCATCATTTGTTTCTTGTAACGCGTAGCAACTCAAGGCATGGGTGGCCTGGGGGGGGGACATTGTCTCACCCGCTGTGTTATTGCCTTACATATATCTTATAGCTATTAAAACATCTGCAACACTATCCGAACTATGAGTCATGCCATCCAGGTGTAAGTTATGAGAGAACCAATTCCTCAATATACCACCCACTCGGGTTGCTGCTAATTAGGGCAACATGGATCCGGAGCGAGGTGGTGCCTTTAGTCACACTCTAAAAAAGGAAAAAAGAGTATTGTCAACCCAAATCCTTTGTAAATAATTAAAAAGTAAACTGTGCAGGGCCTGTAATCACTCCCCAAAAGGAAGCTACCTCCATCTGAGACCCCATCCATCACTGACACTTGCATTGTCACGGTCAATACCTGCCACAGTACCTACTGCAGTCCTGTTTGGGATCTGGATATTACTGGGAGCCCGTCCCCAGCTGACTAAATAGTGGTGTCGGCGTCTCAGTGCTTGTTCACACAGTAGTCTGTTGTCAAAGCAGCTTTCTTATTGGGCCATCCTGTCCTGCCCCTACTAGGTAACCGCCTACCACAGAACTTAACCCCAGATTGTCCTTAGGTTCCATGGTTGGTGTGCCGGGTGTGCTGAAGTGAACAGGTGATATATTTTTTTTAAATGGGACGTATGTATAAATATTCTGCTCAAAATCAAAGGTGCATTCTTTTGCACCTGGGAAGGAATTCATCCCATTATTGATATTAATTCAGCATAATGAGGTGCCAATTGCATGTAGAATATGAGATAATCTTTATCGAGTGTAATGGCTTCTCATAGTTGCTGGAAATAGGCTAGTCCCTAGTTTTGGTGTGGTTTATTGTGTGTGATGTATTCCATGGGAAAAGCAGAAAGTTGAACAAAGAACCCAACCACCTTAATGAATGACAGTTGAATGGCATGGTAGCAAGCTCATAATTTATTAGGTGTACAGAGACTGCCAGAGCTGAGTTAAAAGGAGAGGGGTTGGCCTTTTCCTTACAGAATGGCCAAATGGGCTGTGTTCAGGAACTTCATTAACTTCAAATTATGCCTGCTCTTTCACAGGCAGATGCAGCTCACAGCTGGGCCTGCTCCCTCCATTGTCCTGCTAGCTTGCCTGGCAACAATCCCAGTGGGAGAGAAGATGGACCTTCGTATGGGTCTGGGTAAACATCCCATTAGGGACATCGCAAGATTACGGCCATTGCTTTTCTGGGTCCGCCTAAGACGTACCCCTGAACTGGCTAGTTATGCCGACGCCTTGGATGAGATCCTCAAGATAAACACAGGCACTAAGATCAAATGGATCTCCAACCTCAAGCGTTTGGTGACTGATATTGGCTATGGCGAGGCATGGCTTAACCAGACCCCACCTCCAAAGCAAGTTATTAAAAAAGCATACTGGGTCTGGATAATGGGAGAGGAAGCAAGAAACCCCAAGAGAGGTTCTCTCACTAACTTGTTTCTTTAGCACAAGCTGGTGGCAAAAACTGAGCACTACCTTGACTTCATCCAATGCCCCCGTGATAGCACGCTATATATGAAGTTTAGGTTTGGGTCCCTCCCCCTGAATTCTTGGGTTGCAGTGTGGAATTGCCAGTCCCCAACAACTGCTGACTGCCCGGGGTGCCCTGCCCCTAGCGAATTCATCCCCCATTTCCTCTTTGCATGCCCATTGTACAGGGCGGCCAGGAGGAAGTGGCTCAGACCCATTTGCAGGAATCTGGGGTTTGAGAATTACAAGGTGGCACTCCGCTCCCTCTCAACTGATGCCTCGTCCATGGTGGTGGTATGCGGGGTAGCCAAATTTTTGGGATGCGCCTGGATGATCTGCTGCAAACTGTTAAAATCCCATAAGAGCCAGGTCATTGAAGAAACACGAGCTTTGGTCCCTGTTTTATCTTGAACTGCTTTAATGTTTTACTTTCTGTCTACAATCACTTTAAAAAAAAAAAAACTTTTTTATCGCTTTTAAATCATTGTTGTATAAATGGATTTTAGGATGCTTGTAAATGTACCTACTTTTATGATATTTTTTTATATCGAATAAAGTTATACAACAACGTATTTGAAGTGGCCACAAGGGAGGGTTTACAAATTATTATAGCCACACCTCTGGGTGGTCACCGAGATCTCTGAAAAGGGAAAGAACGTTTCTGCCATGTTGGTTTTAGGTAGAGAGGGGCAAAGTGGGATAGTTTACAGTGAAACGCACAGAAGGTGCTGCAAATGTGGGTAGGGTCACCCCAGGGAACTTTTACCCTATCAGTTAAGGAGTGGCCAGGAGTTTCACCACCCACAGTCTGACACTGGGCATGAATGTGGCACATCAGAACACTGCTGGACCTGTGGAAGACAGAATAAGGACTGCCCCTGCTGGTGTGACCTGAGAGGAAAAGCCTAAGGATTAGATCTGCTCCCACCTGTACCCAGGATTAAGAACTACACTCCAAGAGTCAGTTAGAGGACCTCCTGTTAAGCTACAACAATTCAAAAGCAGGAAGAAGTTCACTTTCCTGAAGATCCCAGCTGAACAGTTCAAACTGGACCTCCCTGAACCCTGATGGTAGCTTCTGTTGGAGTGAGTCTTGCCCCCAAGTGCTATTCCTATGGTCCTGGAAGTCTTGATTAGTATTAGAGTGCACTCCTCCTGTTCAAACAGCAAAATCTGGGACTTAGAAAACTTTTGCTAACTTTTTCTCTGAAGAACCGGCTGGACCCCATGACCGCCATCAAGCCAAAGCTCTGGTTGGATACAATTAGCTGGTTTGTCCTGCTGAAGGAGATTGGATTCCCAGGAAAGTTTTAAAGTCTAAATGCAGAGGGTTTCACTGAGAGTGATGGTGAGCTGATGCAAATCAATGTCAAGACATTCCTAGGCACGGATGCCGGACTTCACCCACTTGGAGCTTTCCCACTTTTGTCGACAACTGCACCGGGACCCCGTTCTTCAGCAACCTGCCATCATTGGCCCCTGACTCAGATCCAGCTTGCGGCCTGCCCCGCTGTTGACTTGTCAACAACCACCTTTTCTCCAGAAATATTTCTAGATCCGAAGGAAAATCTTTGATTGGGGCCAACATGGTCCTCATATCCGACCAGCACAGCATCGTGGTTGGCCTCTAACCTAACCTTTGTCCCAGTTGACCACTTGCCTGTGGTTGGCACTTTGTACATTTGAGCAGTATTTGTATTTAAAACTTTACAAATTCATATATTTTGTTCTCTTTATTGGATTTCTGTTATTTTGGTGTCATCTTCTTCAATAAAGTATACTCTATGTTTTCAAATTGGAGTAGAATTATTTTCATGTGATGTGTTTTTAATCAAAAGCTTTATTTCGATAAAATTATATCATAAAAGCATACAAACAAACATAAAAATGCAATAAAAATCAGAGCGTATTCAATGAAGGCGAGAGAGTGATACAAATGTCAATAGACGGAATACTGGATAAAGATACATTACTACATCCTTTTTCCACTCCCCCCTCAACCTAACACAGGACATCTAAAAACGTTTAATAAATAAGTTTAAAAAAAACAGTCACAAAGTTAAAAAAGTATTAAATTACATTTGATACAAAAAGAGAAATGTATCCCCTGAGCATTTTGACATGAAGAAAAAAAAAAGAAAAGGAGAGGCAATATATCATATTGTAGGGAGGCAAAAAGAAGCATGTTACGACAAAGGACCCAGGAGCTTTGATCTAATCAACCAGGACCAGGCAAGAAATTTGGCCACCCCACATACAAGCAAAGCACTAGTATCCGATTGTAAAATTCTAAGCGCTACACGATGGTTCGCAGTGCCCAATTGTCTGCAGACGGGACTCAACCATCTTGCCCTAGGATTTTTGTAGACTGGGCACTCGAATAAGAAGTGCGCTACAGTTTCCGCCTTCGCTTTGCAACATGGACAACTTGCAATCGTCTGATAGGGGGGTTTCCATTTACTTGTACGCTCCCGAATTGGCAGCGTACCAAATCTAAACTCAATATACAGTCTCCTGTCTCTAGGCTTCTGGATAAGGTCAAGGTAGAACTCCAACCTTGTCACTGGTTTGTGTAAATAAAAGGCCTCAGTTAATCTACCAATATTCACAGCAGTGTTCTCTTGGTTGTCAATCCAAATCCAATAAGCCTTATTTAGATCGGCCTTGCTTAAGTGCATTCCAGACTCCCAGACTTCTCTTAAGCCCATTGCAAAGAAGGACTTTTTTTGGATGTTAGACAGCCAAGTGATCCTATGGAAACCCGACGAGCTCATCACTTTTCTAAGACCCTCAACATATTTGGAGAGCTCGGTGGTACGCCATAGGCGGCTCCATAAAAGCAAGGGGCGTAGTCTGGCAAGATCCCTGAATGAGCGCTTGCCCATATCTCTCATAAGAGGCTTTAGCGGGGTGCCCATAGGGAGCGAGACCAGATCCCTGAGGAATTTGTTCTCCAACATTGAGATTTCATTAACATTATCGAAGCCCCAGAGTTCGGCCCCATAAAGTGCAGAGCTTACAGCTTTTGCAGCATAAACCACCAGTGCGGGAGCGACGGGCCTGCTCTGGGATGAGCGATGTTCCTTCCCAATAGCCCCCGCAACTCTCTTGTGGTTTAGGAGCATTTTATCGATGTGGGGTCTCCAACTAAGTTTGTCGGAAATCCTAATTTTGCCTTTTCAACTATTTAGTACCTCTCGATACTTTACATATTTTCTCAAGGGAAATCTGTCTGCTTGTGCCAATGCAACCAGGGGTTGAGCTCATGTTTAAATTACTGACATTTTTGAGCACGGGGCCAAAAACCCAGGTGACCCCCTTTGCAAAACCAGGTCGTTTTGTGATAGGCAATTTTGATGTTGCCTCAATACGTTTTGGGCCCTTGCCTGTCGCGGGTACTTGGGCCTCCCATACGAGTGAGGCACCATTTTTATCGGGAGACCTGGGGGAACGCTAGGTGGTAGGAAATTTGTGTCAGACCAGTGATGCCACAACTTTCCCACACAAAAATGTGTGGAAAGGTGATTTTTTCAGCTAAATTTGAGGTTTCCAGGGGATTCTGGGTAAGAAAACGTTGGATGATCCACGCAAGCCAAACCTCCCTGGAATCCCCCGGTGTCTAGTTTTTAGAAATGTGTTTGTTTGGTAGGTTTCCCTACCTGTCCTCCGAGCACGGGGCTAAAAACTCAGGTGATCCCCCTTGCAAAACCAGGTTATTTTGTGATAGGCAATTTTGATGTCGCCTCAATACCTTTTGGGCCCTTGCCTGTCGCGGCTACTTGGGCCTCCCACACGAGTGAGCCACCATTTTTATCCGGAGACCTGGAGGAACGCTGGGTGATAGGAAATTTGTGTCAGCCCGTTGGTGCCACAGCTTTGCCACACAAAAATGTGTGGAAAAAGGGATTTTTTCAGCTAAATTTGAGGTTTACAGGGGATTCTGGCTAAGAAAAATTTGGGAGATCTACGCAAGCCATACCTCCCTATAATCCCCCGGGTGTCTTGTTTTTAGAAATGTGTGAGTTTGGTAGGTTTCCCCAGCTGGCCGCTGAGCACGGAGCCAAAACCCAGGTGACCCCCATTGCAAAACCAGGCAGTTTTGTGATTGGCAATTTTGATGTCACCTCATTACGTTTTGGGCCCTTGCTGTCGTGGCTACTTGGGCCTCCCACACTAGTGAGGCACCATTTTTATCGGGAGACCTGGGGGAATGCTGGGTGGTAGGAAATTTCTGTCAGCCTGGTGATGCCACAGCTTTCCCACACAAAAATGTGAGGAAAAAGTGATTTTTTCAGCTAAATTTGAGGTTTGCAGGGGATTCTGGCAAAGAAAAAGTTGGGAGATCCACGCAAGCCATACCTCACTATAATTCCCTGGGTGTCTAGTTTTCAGAAATGTGTGTGTTTGGTAGGTTTCCCTAGCTGGCCGCCGAGCACGGGGCCAAAACCCAGGTGACCCCCATTGCAAAACCAGGCAGTTTTGTGATTGGCAATTTTGATGTCACCTCATTACGTTTTGGGCCCTTGCTGTCGTGGCTACTTGGGCCTCCCACACGAGTGAGGCACCATTTTTATCGGGAGACCTGGGGGAATGCTGGGTGGTAGGAAATTTCTGTCAGCCTGGTGATGCCACAGCTTTCCCACACAAAAATGTGAGGAAAAAGTGATTTTTTCAGCTAAATTTGAGGTTTGCAGGGGATTCTGGTAAAGAAAAAGTTGGGAGATCCACGCAAGCCATACCTCACTATAATTCCCTGGGTGTCTAGTTTTCAGAAATGTGTGTGTTTGGTAGGTTTCCCTAGCTGGCCGCCGAGCACGGGGCCAAAAACTCAGGTGACCCCCCCCCTTGCAAAACCAGGTCGTTTTGTGATAGGCAATTTTGATGTTGCCTCAATACGTTTTGGGCCCTTGCGTGTCGTGGCTACTTGGGCCTCCCACACGAGTGAGGCACCATTTTTATCGGGAGACCTGGGGGAATGCTGGGTTGTAGGACATTTGTGTCAACCCGGTGATTCCACAGCTTTCCCACACAAAAATGTGTGGGAAAAGTGATTTTTTCCAGCTAAATTTGAGATTTGCATGGGGATTCTGGCTAAAAAAAAGTTGGGAGATCCACGCAAGCCATACCTCCCCATAATCCCCCGGGTGTCTAGTTTTCAGAAATGTGCGGGTTTGATAGGTTTCCCTAGCTGGCCATGAGCACGGGGCCAAAAACCCAGGTGACCCCCCTTGCAAAACCAGGTCGTTTTGTGATAGGCAATTTTGATGTCGCCTCAATACGTTATGGGACCTTGCCTGTCGCAGATACGTGAGCCTCCCACAGGAGTGAGGCACCATTTTTATCAGGAGACCTGGGGAAAAGTTGGGTGGTAGGAAATTTGTTTCAGCCCGGTGATGCCACAACTTTCCCACACAAAAATGTGTGAAAAAAGTGATTTTTTCAGCTAAATGTGAGGTTTGCAGGGGATTCTGGGTAAGAAAACGTTGGGGGATCCACACAAGCCATACCTCCCTGAAATCCCCGGGTGTCTAGTTTACAGAAATGTGTGGGTTTGGTAGGTTTCCCTAGCTGGTCGCCGAGCACGGGGCAAAAAACCCAAGTGACCCCCCTTGCAAAACAGGTAGTTTTGCCTGTCGCGGGTACTTGACCCACCCACACAAGTGAGGTACCATTTTTCTCTGAAGACTTTGAGGAATGCGGGGTGAGTGGAATTTTGTGGATCCACACAGATTCCAGAACTTTCCACCACAGACATGTGAGGAAAATGTTTTTTTTTTTTACAAATTTTGAGGTTTGTAAGGGATTCTGCGTAACAGAACCTGGAGAGAGCCAGTCAAGTCACCCCATCCTGGATTCCCCTGGGTGTTAAGATTTCAAAAATGTATAGGTTTGCTGGGTTTCCCTTGGGGCCGGCAGAGTTAGGGTTCAAAATCTATGGATAGGCACATCCTGAAGAAAATTCAGTGCTTAGTGGGCTTTCTGCCGCCCTGGGAAGGGGGGAAATCGAGGGCTATTGTCCCGATATGCCCCAAGGAGGGCAGAAAGACTGTGGCTATTATTTTAGGGGTGTGGGGGCATTGGGATGCCCATTCTGGGAAGCCCCCACCCCTACCAATAGAAAAGCCAGCATAATTGCTGGTGCCTAGTGGACTTTCTGCCCCACTGGAGGGCAGATCAGGAGCTACTGCCCTCATCTGCCTCCTGGGGGGGCAGAAAGGCTGTGGCATCTTTTTGGGGGGCTGGGGGCACTGGAATGCCCATTCTGGCTGACCCCGACCCCGAACTTTGGAAACAAAAAAATCTTTGGTGGCTAGTGGGCTTTCTGTCCCACCCCGGGGAGGCAGATAAGGGGCTATTGCCCCATCTGCCTCCCGGCGGGGGCAGAAAGACTGTATCATTTTTTTGGGGGGTGGGGGCCTTGACATGCCCATTCTGGGAAACCCCCACCCCTACCTATATAAAAAAAATCCCTGGTGCTTAGTGGGATTTCTGCCCGCCCCCGGGGGCAGATTAGGGGCTATTGCCCCCATCTTCCTTCTGGAGGGGCAGCAAGTTTTTAGTTTTCTTTGGGAGGTAGGGTGGGGGCATTTGCATGCCCATTCTGGGCAGCCCCTACCCCATGCCTATAAAAAATATAATCCCTGGTGTCTAGGGTGCTTTCTGCCCCTCTGGGGGCAGATTGGGGGCTACTGCCCCCATCTGCCCCCAGGGGGGCAGAAAGACTGGAATTTTGTGGAGGGGTGAGGGTAGGGGGCATTGACATGCCCATCTTTGGCTGCCCCCACCCCTAAATGAATCGTAAAAAAAAACCTGGCGTCTAGTGGGCTTTCTGCCCCCCGGGGGGCATATTGGGGGCTACCCATGGGGGGCAGAAAGACTGCTATTGTGCAGGGGGGTTGGGGGCTTTGACGTGCCCATATTGGGCAGCCCCCACCCCTAATTTACATAATAAAATAAATCCCTGGTTTCTAGTGGGCTTTCTGCCCCCCGGGGGGCAGATTGGGGCTACTGCTCCATCTGCCAACAAGGGGGGGCAGGAAGACTGGAATGTTGTGGTGGGGGGTTGAGGGCATTGGCATGCCCATCTTGGGCAGCCCCCACCCCTAAATTAAATGTAAAAAAAGAAAACCCTGGCGTCTAGTGGTCTTTCTGCCTCCCGGGAGGGCAGATTTGGGGCTGTTGCCCCCATCTGCCCCCGGGGGGGGGCAGAAAGACTCTAATTGTGCAGGGGGGTGGGGGCATTGGCATGCCCATATTGGGCAGCCCCACCCCTAATTTCCATACTAAAAAAATTCCCTGGTTCCACTGGGCTTTCTGCCCCTGTCCTCATGACGGAATGGTTCCGTCATGAGCACAGGAGCACCGGTGCTCATGACGGAACCATTCCGTCATGAGCACCGAAAGTGTTAGAAAAATTATTGTTTAAATGTTATTATTAATTTTTGTTTCTCTGCCATCCAACACTTCACTTACAGTTGCACTCACTGGAGTGTGCATAGGAATTATTACCTCTCTGCTATTCAGCACTTTACCTGCTATTGCACTCATTGGAGCGGGAATAATAATTTTTACCCTTCCGCTATCCCTCACTTTCCATACTGTTGCACTCACTGGAGTGCAAATAGTAATTTTTACCCCTCTGCCATCCAGAGCTTGCCCTACTGTTGCACTAACTGACAGTTTTATAAACGCGCCTGCCTCTACTCCATGGTGATCTTGTAGCCCCAGTTTGAGTCTAACTTGGGCTGGCGAGGCAGATCTTGACAACCAAAAGCTCGTTTAAAGATTTTAGTTGTTAGTTACTGAGGATGGGTGACTGGCCCTTTCTGAAGAACCTTCCCGAATGGCGTCGTCTAGGCAGCAGTATTAAATGCAGGTTGTGTGGCTATCACTCTGAAGCAATGGAACACATCGTATGTGTATGCCCTGCATTGCTCATGGTAAGATGGTCATTATTGCGGGATCAATGGATCAGGTTGGGAGTTCGATATTGCCACCAAGCAGTAATGGCTGCTCTAAACGCTGACAACACTAAGTTGAACATTGGGCTTACGAAATTTGGCCGCAAAGCGTCAAAACTACTGGAAGCCACAACTGCAACCAAACCCTCCTCATCTTAGCATGGCGGCCGAGTTAAAAGGCTCAACAATAGAATCAAAGTCTATAATATCAGAAAACTAGAGCGAGGCCTTTCAGCAGAACATTATTAGCTCATAATGATTTCCCTAATTTTTAGTAATTTAAAACCCACCGTTTTTAAATACTTATCTTATTGTACGAATTAGTCGTGTTTTAAATTGTAATTTTTTTTTTTATTCTAACCAATCAATAAAGTTACTCCATATGTACTGTTGCACTTATTGGTGTGGGAATAGTAATTTTAAGCCCTCCGCCATACAGCACTTTTCCTACTGTTGCACTCATTGGAGTGGGAATAGTAATTTTTACCCCTCCGCTATCCAGCACTTTCCCTACTGTTGAACTCACTGGAGTGAGAATAGTCATTTTTACACCTCCGCTATCCAGCACTTTCCCTACTGTTGCACTTATTGGTGTGGGAATAGTAATTTTAACCCCTCCGCCATCCAGCACTTTCCCTACTGTTTCACTCACTGGAATGGGATTAGTAATTTTGACTCCTCCGCTATCCAGCACTTTTGCTACTGTTGCACTACTGGAGTGGGAATAGTCATTTTTACCCTTCCCCTATCCAGCACTTTCCCTAGTGTTGTCCTCACTGGAGTGGGAATAGTAATTTTTACCCCTCCGCCATCCAATCCTTTCCCTACTATTGAATTTATTGGAGTGGGAATAGTAATTTTTACCCCTCCGCTATCCAGCACTTTCCCGACTGTCACACTCACCGGAGTGGGACTATTAAGTTTTACTAATCCGCTATCCAGCACTTTCCCTACTGTTGCACTCACTGGAGTGGTAATAGTCAGTCAGTCAGAATAACTTTATTTCGTGATCACAATCAAGGCATAAAAAGTATACTACACATAAAATATTTCAGCATTGCGATAGACTTAAAATACAAAAATTACAAATTTCCGGCACCAAATACATGTTAAAATACAATAGTCTCATTAAAAAGGTAGAAAAAATATAATTCATAAACACGCACAGTTATTGGATCAATTCGATAGATCGGTTCTTATGTTAAATATAAAATTCATCTGATTAAACGTTTCTTATTTAAAGCAGATAAAAGATAAGACGCTACTGAAAAACATGTAAAAGGGTCAGATAATGTCCGCAAAAAGTAGAGGACCACACAACACTGTTTAAAATTCATTTTACGCAACAGGGGGAAAATAAAGCTTTTTCTCTCATCACAGTAATATTTACAAAAAAACAGGAAGTGCAAATCATTCTGAATAGATCGATCATCACATATTCAGAATGAGAGATCGGAAGCTACATAAGTATTTCGTGGAAGGCCCAACATCAAAGGGATGTGTTGTAAATTAGTGATGAACGATAAATAAGTTAAATTCATATCCATTTGCATAACGTCAGGAATGCTCTAACTGTCGATAACTTGCTATTTGTGAAATTCCTTCTTGCTTACAGACTAGACAATAAGTGAGATTTTAGATCTTTTTTAGAAATAGACTGGCACGAGATAGGGTCAACAAAAAGATGGCGTAACCCTGATGCTTTTAGCATAGATTCCACATAACGTAGTCAGCTGACATTACCCAAACAAACTAGTTTCAAAACGTCATTTATAATATCTGTTGTGAGAGAGAGTCTCCTTCCACCATACCGAGTGCCACATTAGAATTGGTGTCATGCGAATTTTGTCAGTTATGTAGGGGACTCTAAGTTCCATGTGGCAGTTAAAATTGGAGCATGACTTTGGTAAAGAGACCAACTTAAAAAAAAATTGTCTCCTGTACATTGTAGTTGAAAGCAGTCTCTAATGCCCCAGACGGCCGCTCCATAAGTGGCAGCAGATACCGTTTTTGCCTCATAAACTGTCTTCATTGCTTCAATGGGTTTTGAGCCAGTTTTCTAATAAATTTAAATAGTGCCCCAATGTTATTTTCCATCTGCAGCCTCCTATTTACAACCATACTTAGCCAATTGTTTTGGCGATCAAACATAATCCCTAAATAATTAAAAGAGTCCACTACTCCCAGTTTGCCTCCTTCAACATTAATTTGTGGTTGTTTCCGCTGCTTTGTACCTGCCACTAGGACAAAAGACTTTGCGTAGTTAATTTTCATGTCCAACTTGTTTATGAATTGCGTATATTCCATCACTAGGCGGCGCAGCGCATTGCTGGTACGGGCTAAAATCACTGCGTCGTCTGCATATAGTAGTATTGGGACTTGTAATGAATCAATATAGGGAACATCCGGAGTGGCTCCCAGAAGAGCAGATTCAGATCGCGGATAATGTTAATCATCTGTAAATCAATCTCCATTGCCTCCATGATCTGCCAGAGCCTCAACTGTGCCACGCAGTCAAAGGCTGCTGACAGATCCATGAAGGCAAGATACAAATGACCATTTTTGGCTGCAGTATATTTTGCTATTATTAAACTTAGGTTCAGGCACTGATCTACAGTGCCTTTCCCTTTTCTGAAGCCAAACTGACATGGGATTATAATATTTTGTTCCCGGGCCCATTCCTAAAGCCTATTTAAAAGCAGACATCCCATTAGTTTTGCAGTGGAATCTATTAAAGATATATGTCTATAATTTTTCGGAATCAACCTATCCCCCTTTTTATAAAATAGAGACAATTACTTTTGTTTTCCATGATGGGGGAGCACCTGTTTGGGCAATTTTATTAAAAACATTTGTTAAAAGTGGGGCCCAAAGATCCTGATTATCCAAAAACAGATCAATTGGTGCCATTGCACGTTTACACTGTTTTAAAGCATACTTAGTTTCTTCTAGTGTAAAACTAACCATGTTGCCCATCTCAGTTAAGATAGCAGAGGTAGGATGAAAATGTATCTTCTCATTAGATCCAAACACACTTTCAAAATGTGTAACCCATTCCTCCTGCTCAACATGGGTATCTATATAAATAGAATGTTAATCTCTTAAGAAAGGTGCATTAACAGACCAAAAGGCCTGCAAACCTTTTAATAAAGCAGCCTTTTGCAAGTTTTCCCACCACTCTTCCTTTAGGGATTTCAACCTTAGTAACCGCGCTTTTTTATGTTCCTGTGGCAATAGCTTAACCAAAGGTAAGTTACGAGGTTTGGATTTCAAGGCAATGTGGAGATTTCTTAGAGATTTATCACAGTCCTCATCAATCCAACTAAATTTGTTGCGATGACCATTGCGTATAACATAAATTAAGTTATTTTTTGCTTCTGATACAATCAGCTCAAAAGCTGAGACCATGTAATCGTTAGCAATAGAATTTAAACAGACCATTATCTCCTCAAGTCGACTGGAAACTAGATTCACCAAAAACCTCCCAGTATCTACTTTCTCCCGCTTTAGTGCAATTACATTCTCCCTTGCAATTACTGGGTTTTTCAATGAAGTTTGAAAGTAGATTATTTTTCTCATTAGGGAGGGGATAAGGAATGTTATTGCAGCATGGTCACTAAAAGCATACAAATTGATCTCGAAATGAGAAAATAGTCCTCTTGTTGGATCAGAAACCAAGACATAATCAAGGGTAGAGGAAAAAGAACGATTTAAAAAAATATATCCTAACTGACCAGTTAAAATTTCAGAGACATTTAAAAATACAAGATTATTTATCATCAATAATCTGTTTAGGGCGTTACCATACTCCGAGTGACTAAAATGGGGTACACTCTCTCCATCGTCATCTAACATTCCACATACTAGGGAATTCATCTTGTCACAAGGGCGAGCATTAAAGTCCCCAAACCAGGTTCTATTACAGGGTTTAGTACATTTATTTTGCAAATATTCGATATCTCTTTCTAAAGGGGCTAGCACCCTTGCTTGATTGCTTCCAAAGTTATTATTATAAAAGTTAATGAGGAGCCAATACTGATCTCCGTGATACTCTAATAAAATAATGTGATAGTATGACGATGAATTTAAAAAAGACTTCACTTTAAGGGGGAAACATTAGAAAGTAGGGTCAATAACCCGCCCTTAGCACATCCAGCAGGTGAAGGTATAGCAGGAGTTTGAAATGAGCGATACCCATCCAAATGTATTGGTTCAAGTTCCCAAGTCTATTGTAAGCATGCTATATCTTTAGATGTTAATAAAGACAGCCATTCAATATTTGATCTTTTTTCATTATAACCAGCAATGTTCCATGACATTACCACAGTCGACCCTGAAGTATTCTCATGTTGCATCGGTGTCAGGGAAGGATTTGGGCTGTCTATGTGCATACTTATTTGTACTTGTGAAGTAGCATCTGGGGCAGTAATCACAGATGTCCCATTTAACATTAGAATATCACCATCACCATTGACTGTAGGGCTCTGTTCAACCAGTCAATCACATATAGGCATGCCTTCCAATGCAGCAAATCTATTACTAAGAGGTAAAGGTGAATCTAAGGGAGGGAGAGACTGATTTGACAGATAGTAAAAGGGATTCTGAGCGTTAGGTGCTACAAACCGTGGAGGGTGAAGTGAGGAATAAGGTTTGTAAAAGAAACTCAGTGGAAGGGCACACATTTCAGAAGAGAATGATGGTGTACTAGGTAGCATAGATAATAGCTCACCCACTATATGTTGGTTATTGAATTTAGTACGATGCAATCACCTTTGATAGTCTACCCAGTTAACCCTCCTAGCCATAATGATATGTTTTTGCACATTAAAGTTTACACCTTTACAGTTGGATAACCAATGCTGAGACTTGTGGATTAACTGTTCAGTAGATTCTGCTAAATTTATCTCTGGTTCAGCAACGTTAACTAGAATTATAACATATGGACAGGCTGCTGGAGGAATCTAATCTTTCCTTAAATTTCTCAACTTCTCCTTGGTGCTGAGAAGCCCCCCTCCCCAAACTAGGTGCCATACTACCATCCTCTAAGATGGTAGTATGGCACATAGTGGACGGATTAGCATGGAGGTTGGTATTTACAGCCCCATTAGAACACTTAGGTTCAACATTAGGCCTGTTAATGCCAGTTTTTGCTATGGTAGTTTGGGTTGGAGCATGATGATTATTAATATGTGTACTTACTCTCAGCTTATTTGCTGAGTCACAAGCAGAACCTGATAAGTTGGTGGAAGACACTATCGCTTGTCTGAGATCATGACTTCCTGTTTTATCGGGTGCCACATCGGGTGCCATAAGAGACACCATAGATGGCATCCTACCTAACTGGAAGATCATCCTCACCTCATCTATCGGCTCAGCAATATTTCGGGGTGCTTGATTCAATGAGTAAGCTGCCTGGAAGGAAGATAGTTTCTCCTCTATTTGGGTTAACCTAGGCATTATAGGATTTAAAAGTACAGTCATCATAGTCTCAATTCTTTTCAGCAAATCAAGGTCATTCTCCAAATCCAGATGGTTAATAATATCATCTTTCTGCTTTGCAGCTCTAGTAGATGTTGGGTGTAAGGGGAGTCTTGAGTTCAGTTCCTTGTTCCCATTGGATTTCTCTGTGCAAACTCTTTTCAGTGTTTTTTGCTTTAATGGACCACCTCCCTTTCCCTTCCTAGTCTTTTGATCTCTGTGATTAGTTTCCACCTGGATAGACGGTAACTGCTCCTTAGTATTTTTAGAGTGTTCACGTGTTACATCAGAAGGTGAAGCTGTAATCGGCAATGTGACTATAGTAGTGCTTGATTCACCTATACTTTGTCCAGAAATCGGATGATCAGTTGTTAAGGCTCCTCCACCTAGGGAGGAACGTTGTTGAGCAATAAGAGTGTCCAGGGAGAGCCTTCGCTCTTTTAACTCTATTTCATGGGCAAGGACAGATTCAGCCCTCGTCAAAAATGCATCCAGGGTCCCAACATGTACAGCCCCTTGCTTTTCCTTTTGAGTCCTCCTTTTGCTCATTTTAAATTTTAATCCTCAAATGTAATTTCCCAGGTATAATATGCAAAGTCAAACAGTTAATTAAAAGATGTGAAGGTTGCAGCTCCAATTAATAAAATGAAACCAACAATACCTTTTGACTCAGTTAGCAGATGAAACAGGGTAGGAACCGAAGAGCGCGGACAGGCTCGCCCTTGGCCCTCCTCCACTGCGGGAGGTCGACGGTGCATTTATCGCGCCTCCGGGCGCAAGTGCAGCGTCACGGGCGCGGGGCTGCTGGGGGATGTAGTCCTGCCGTTCCCCTCACGGCATACAACCAGCGGAGTTGGCCATTCCCCTCACGGCATGTCTTTGGGCAAGTTGGCCATTCCCCTCATGGCAGCAAGGTAAGTTTAACGGACCTTTGGGCGTCCCCGCGCTGCGGGAGGTTGATGGTGCTTTTATCATGCCTCCGGGCGCGAGTGCAGCGTCACGGGAGCGGGGCTGCTGGGGAATGTAGTCCTGCCATTCCCCGCATAGCGTACAACCAGCGAAGTTGGCTGTTCCGCTCACGGCAGCAAGGTAAGTTCAACTGGACCTTTGGGCGTCCCCCATACAGCACTTTTCCAACTGTTGCACTCATTGGAGTGGGAATAGTAATTTTTACCCCTACACTATCTAGCACTTTCCCTACTGTTGAACTCACTGGAGCAGGAATAGTCATTTTTACTCCTTCGCTATCCAGCACTTTCCCTACTGCTGCACTTATTGGTGTGGGAATAGTCATTTTAACCCCTCCGCCATCCAGCACTTTCCCTACTGCTTCACTCACTGGAATGGGATTGTTAATTTTGACTCCTCCGCTATCCAGCACTTTCACTGCTGTTACACTACTGGAGTGGGAATAGTCATTTTTACCCTTCCCCTATCCAGCACTTTCCCTACTGTTGTCCTCACTGGAGTGGGAATAGTAATTTTTACCCCTCCGCTATTCCACACTTTCCCTACTGTTGCACTCAATGGAGTGGGAATAGTAATTTTTACCCCTCCACCATCCGGCCCTTTTCCTGCTAATGCACTTATTGGAGTGGTAATAGTAATTTTTACCCCTCCGCTTTCCAGCACTTTCCCGACTGTCGCACTCACTGGAGTGGTAATAGTCATTTTTAACCTTCCGCTATCCAGCACTTTCCCTACTGATGCCCACACTGGAGTCGGAATAGTAATTTTTACCCCTCCGCTATCCAGCACTTTCCCGACTGTCGCACTCACTGGAGTGGGACTATTAATTTTTACAAATCCGCTATCCAGCACTTTCCCTACTGTTGCACTCACTGGAGTGGTAATAGTCATTTTTAACCTACCGCTATCCAGCACTTTCCCTACTGATGCCCACACTGGAGTCGGAATAGTAATTTTTACCCCTCCGCTATCCAGCACTTTCCCTACTGTTGTACTCACTGGAGAGTGAATAGTAAT
The DNA here is from genome assembly GCF_964204655.1 of Triturus cristatus. Lineage (NCBI taxonomy): Eukaryota > Metazoa > Chordata > Amphibia > Caudata > Salamandridae > Triturus > Triturus cristatus. The sequence continues at coordinate 1,174,610,343 of NC_140591.1, read as the reverse complement.
TTTTACCCCTCCGCTATCCAGCACTTTCCCTACTGTTGTACTCACTGGAGAGTGAATAGTCATTTTTACCCCTCCGCTATCCAACAATTTCCCTACTGTTGTATTTATCGTATTGCGATTTTTTTTTAAATAGTTACATTTTTTAATTAATTATAAAATGGTTAATCTTTTATTTTAAATTATTGATATATGTATACATTTAATTTTTATATAATTTAAAAGCTTAAAAATTAAATAACGATAATATTTAAATTACTTTTAGGTAAATATATGTATATGTATAAATTATTATGTTTGTGTGTCTGTATTTTTTTAATTACATTTATTTGTTCTATGTAGTTAACATGTATATTACATTTAATTTCTCTTGTTAAAAATAATAATAATATTTAATATATTTCATTTTATGTTATATATATTTTTAAGTCGATATTTTGTACATCTATATTTTTTACTTCGATATTTTGAACTTACCTGTTTAAGCATAGGGAGTCGATATTTTTGCAGTCTATATTTTTGTCATCTATAATTTTTACATCGATATTTTGTCAGTGAATCAGGCCCTTGATTAGAGTTGATACATGGGGAAGTGGCAAAGTGGACTAGTTCCCAGAAGTAAGGGGCTCATTAGGCGGTGGCGATCGTTACGCCATCCTAAAGTGAATTATGATGGTGGTGGGTATCGCTGCGGATGCAAAGTCTGTCCGCTGCTTTTCCGCCATTCGGCAATCGATATAATTGTGGGCCAGTCGGAGCTGGGCCATTAATATGGTGGCGGTGCCTGGTAGGCACCGTCCGCCATATTAGGATGTGGATGGTTTAAAGGCCTTTCCATGGCGGCGATGCCACCATGGAAAGGCTGGCGGGGATTGGCTTTGGGGGCCCATTGCGGGCCCCCTGGGGGGTGCACTTGGGGGCACCCATGGTACCCCCCTGCAGTTCCCTGCACTAAGTGGCAGGCACCGCGTGGTGCCTGCCACGTGGTGCAGGGAAATGTTGTGCATGCCCTTTTACCATTGCGGACGGTGCTGCAGCCAGCAGCATCGTCCGCAATGGTAAAAGGACAGGATGCGCCTGCCAGTATGGGGGGCACATCCTAATTGGGCTGGTGAGACCGCCACACGTCTGGCGGTCGGTCCCATTGCCATTACTATGGCGGGCGTACATCATATAATCAGCCCCAAAGTGCCAGGTGCAACCACCAGAGAAAAGTAGGTACTGAGATTAACTCATAAAAACAGCTTTGGGAATTAGTCCCAATGTGTTTTCATTGTGTAAAAGGGGAAGGGATACCCGCGACTCACAAATACATAGGAGCAGGAATTCTTTGCAAATTCTTTAAGTGTTCAAGTTGCATTGTAGTAATCCTACAGCAGCAAATGTCCAACTATTTTAGCTACTTTTGTAAATTCAACCAAATGTTTGGAGTCTAATAATCTGCAAATGCACGTTATTGCTGCTTTACCAACTTGATCCAGACTCTATACGATGAGAATTAAATGTCTCAAGCAATTAAACTTCAATTCCCTATATAGTTATTGCATCTGAAATTAATCGGTTCCTTAGAGGCTTCCTTAAAAGCATATCAAAAGTAAAATTTGAAGTCTTTTTCAATGTTTGAAAGATCCTTCTTTAGGAAAATGATAATAGAGTATAAAACATCTTGTTTCTATCATCATGTTAGGCCTTACAATCCCGTTAAATGGAAACATATTTAAAAGCACACACCTCTTCCTCAACCAAAACAACCATTAGTAGGAAAAGAGAACATGTGCTTGAACAGGAGTGCTCATCTAGCGTAATATTACAATGTTTAGTGGTAACTGCACGAGATGTGCACATATTTAGTGGGCAAAAATGTGCACTTAATAATAAAGCTGTACAATGGGGATTATTAACCAAAATAAAGATTAAGGTCTAAATCACACAAACTAGGCACTGGTGCAAAATACGGCAAATCACTTTGGTTAGTTTTGTCTGCTTGTGCAATGCACAATGGACCAAAGAGATTTTCTTCAGTCTGTGCCACAAAAAGATTTTTACATCAGGGCAAACATAGAAGAAGTGGATCCTAAAGGGGTCATTAGGATGGCAGAAGCCACCGCCGGGCTGGCGGTCCTTTCGCCATCACACAGGAAATTCCCACCACCGAATTAGGATGGCAGCGGGAACCCCTATGTGTCCGCGGCGAATGGAAAGTTTGTCCGCCACGGTTCCGCAAGGCGGTCTTTTTCCACCCGCCTTGCGGAACTAGGACACAGGGCAGCATTGCGGCGGTGCCTTGCAGGCACCGCGTAGGGATTTCGAAATCCCTTTCTGCCTGACTTTTCGCAGCGGTCATCCCACCACAAAAAGACAGGCGGAGGCTGGATTCGGGGGCCCGTTGCAGGCCCCCTCTGTGTGGGGGGTGCACTGGGGGGGTACCCATGGTACCCCCCCTGCATTTCTATGCTCCGGTGCCTGCCACATAGTGCAGGGAAATGCAGTGCAAGCACTTTTAGCATTGCGTACAGTGCTGCACCCAGCAGCACGGTCCATAATGTTACAAGCCCTGGATGCGCCCGCTAGTATGGCAGGTGCATCCTAATATGTGTGGTGGGACCGCCGCACGTCTGGCGGGAGGTCCCAGCACCGCAATGATGACGAGCAGATGGACGGAATGAGCCCCTAAAACCATATACAGGATGTTGTACTGCTTATAAATCATTTTCATAATGCCTGAATGCTTGAATAAACTGTTTCAAAATACAACCAACCGATTTTGCAACATTTCTGCTACTTACTTGATCATTGTTAAAATTTCACGGCTGGTAATTGAAGCAAATGCATTTTACCACTTCTTTATGCACTTATTATGTAAAAAGTACAAAACACTGATCTCGTTTTGCTCCATGTTTTGCCCTACTGCAAGTGCAATTTCACATTCCAAATAACACGGTCAATGCATTTGAACTGTTTTTGCACCAAACAACGTTTTCTGTTTTTGGGGCCAGATGTACTAACCTCCTGGTTGCAAAACGTGCTCGCAAATTGTGCATCGATAGTTTTCAACCAGTATTTTATTTTGCAATAGGTCAGTTTTCAAAATATGGAAGAGCAGGGGGTTACAAGATAACATAACTAATTATTATTCATTAGGCAGTTTGCAATTTGTGAACCCCTGCAACTGGCCACAATCACGGGATGGTGGATTGCAACGGACAGCAAACCACCATCCCTGTGCTTCAAACAATTAAATAATATTTTTGATAATGCAGCCTGAGTTCCTTAAAGGAACCCAGGCTGCTTTACAAAAACACATTTTCTGTTTTGAAAACTTAAGTAAGAGAAGGCAGTGGTCCTCAGAAAGGAAGGAAGGAGGGAGGGAGGGAAGGAGGGAAGGAAGAAAGGAAGGAAGATGACAGAGAGCAACCTCCTTCTACAATGTTAGGAGTAGGAGTATTTGTGGATGGAACATTCCCAGGATAACAGGCATAAGCAGTCCACAGATAGAGCACAATAGAGTGCTTTTTTTTAACTGGACTCAATACTAGTTGGCCCAGATCATCTATGACAAAGTTACGTAAAGTCCCTAAGGTTTCACTCCATCTTCTGTAGGCCAACTCTATCTTGGCTACTGGAGGTCACCATCTTCCCCATATCGAACAATGGAAGTCGCCCGTATTCCCAATTTATGCAGAATCACTGTCACATTCAATTGATGACACGGATACAACCATTATTGCGACATTTGCCTGGGTCAAATGTCTACTTTCCACCAAGTCAAGGTTAATTAAGAACATATACAGACATATAACCAAAATAGTTTTGTCTGAATTGATGTCCTTTTAACTTAGACATTCTCGAACTTATGTCAGAAATTCCAATTTCTGATAAGATTTTGAGTATATGGATGACCACTTGTCAGAAAAGGTCCTTCACCCAGATTATTGCCAGAGAATCTGTCAGAGATGGTCTCACCTACTGCCGACACAGTTCACACTTCATAGGTGTTACATCTCACCTGAAGCTGATAACGCTGAGTCCTGGAGGAAGAGCAACTGACTGCTACCGCTTCATGCGTTTGCCCTTCATGGGGAACACTGTCGTCGCACCTCTGTTGAAACAGATAGACTTTGCTGTCAACAAGGTTTGAAGTACATCTCTTCTCCCTAAGAAACTCTAGACTGCAAGTTGTTCTGCATTTAATGCTCTCTTAAAATAGTGCATAGAAGTAGATGTTAGGTTAGGGTGTTAAGACATTGTTTAATTACATTTTAGCAATGCTAGAAATGTTCATTTTATTCTTGTTATTCATAATGTAACTTCCTAATTTGTTTATTAATATTGTGAGTAGTTGTGTTATATGTACTGTGTAACAGATGTGTTCCTTTAGTAATAAATACTTTTAACTTAAAAGTGTTTATTCTTCTCAGTACAGTGTATGTGATACAATGAAAAACAAAATAAGGTTTGTTACTGTTTCCACGTGCCCCTGATCCCTTTATGGGATTGAGAGAAACTCAAAAGCAATGCTTCTATTTCAATTACACATAGAAGAGTGTTTTGTTGAGCTGCAATAATCTTTCACATTCATCACTGGTGCATTGAACAGAGTTCATCTGTGGATGGGAAAGCGCACCTTGCTGAGTTACGCCAAAGTCGTAACTTAGGCAACTGTTGGCGCCCAACACGGGCCTTACAGTTACACCTTGAGTAGTTTTTCACTATTCACCCACATGTGAACCATTATTATGTCATTACAGAGACGTCTTTAGTAATCATGGTTACCTCCTGCTGGTGATAAGGGAGCACCTATTTCCGTAGGTTTGCCAAGCTTGACTCGTAAAAGGTTTTTCCCCATTCTGTGGGTTTTCAAATAGTTTGATTCAAATTTTCAATGGAAACCATTTATTATGATAGCACCTATTGTTATAGGAGTCAATTGGAGGAAAGCAGTTATTCAACATCTAAAAGCTTGAGGTGTGCTCGATGGGGGGCAGCTATTTTTGTAATATCTACAACATTCACCGTATGCCTTAAAGACTTTTTATGGGCAGTTTCAAGTATATACAGTGGTAGATCCACTGGCACATTATAGAGCTTACCAAGATTTGGAAATCCTTTTAACTTACAAAGAACACCAGCATTTGCTTGGTGGTTAGATGCCAAATATGCATGGAAATATCTGTTTGGGGCCTCTGAGTAATGATAAGGCTACTTGGCAACTTTTGTCTGGCTACACTCCTAGTCCCCGCCCTGGCAATCTAACACAGGTTTAGGTGATAGGGGTATTAAATTACACAGTTGCTTTTTACAGGAGACTTGCACAGTTTGTACATGCACTTTGATCTCCAGACATTCTGTCGCAGAAGGGCCCGCTGCTCTTGTAGAAATAAAAACTATGAGTTCACAGACTGTTAAGGCTCACATGGGAAAAGCACCCACCAAGCGCGATGAAATGGCTTTCTGGATTTATCATAAGACCAATCAGTTAGAAGCAATGTATCCATACACTACCCCCAAGATAAACACAGAATACAGACTATGTATCTCCCTCTTGGGGTGGTGCCTCCTAGAGAGGAGTGTAACACCTGGGGAAGCATCTTTGCATTAATTTATACCAGTATGGCATGGTACGCCATGGTATGTCTTCACTGGCAGTCCTCCCTGATGTACTTAGACAGGTGCAAAATGAGCACAGTGCTGCAACCTCTCTGGATTTAGGAGTCAAAATAATGGGGAACTTCTCTACTGTGTCCTCCTTCATCCTAAACAACATAAAGGAAAAGGTTTAAGTACTGGCTATAAATGAGAGACTGGACGCAGTTTCAGTTCAAGACTGGGAACGGGAACTGCCGAAAAGAATTACAGAAGTTTATACTTCTCTAGGTAGAGATGTCTTGGGTACTCAACCCATTAACCCACATTTCAAACCTTAAACAATACTGAGGCTTCAGTTAAACAGAAATTTGCAAAAGATGGGAAGAAAAAACAGAAAGATAATGACGTACTGGATCACCCGTTTTTCGAGAATCCGGCAGGGGTGGTTATAACAAGAGACCACTAAAAAATTAAAAACCTTACTGGTAGCAGTTATCTGACAGCCGTTCTTCACGCTCTTTTCAGGGCACTAAAGGTAAAAGAACAGAAAGGGGGAGCTGATCCGAGTACCGAAGAAAAGAGCAATACAGAAGAAAAAGTGAAGGAGGACACGAGACTGACGTCAGCGTAAAAAGGGAGGAGATAGGATTGGATGCTAAAAGAAGAATGTAGCAGGACTGTCTAAGAAACATGCCGATCCAGCTATGAGTCCTCCTGCGAAACAGGACTTGGGTGAAAGCACTCCTAGACAGTGCTGCAGAAGTCATGATAGTACATCAGATGCATCAGATGTTCCTGGATGCGAATCCAACTAATTACTTTCTATAGATCGAGACTCTAGATCAACATTTAAATCCTCCTGATACGGTTTACAACTTTAAGGGGACCTACCAGGTTTAATTAAAACCGTCATCTGGACACAATTATCTGATGACTTAGACATCATCTTAGAGGAAGAAGACTGGCCTCAAGCCTTCATTAGGGAAGCGCCCCTGGGGGAAGAAATCATAAGGATAGCCTTCTGTCTGATAGTACCCGAGTATGTCAGGAAAATGTATGCCAGGGAATGGGCCTTGAGACAAGCTCCAGCCTTATATAGAAATCAGGTGGGGTGGAACAAACACTCCGGTCCACATGTTATTCCCCTACCTAGTGAACCCCAAACATAATCACAAGAACCTTCAAAGACAGAAGCAAAACGTGGTATTACAGCAACATTTGATCAGCTACAGGTTCAAGGTATCATAGCACCTTGCCTCTCAGCAATGAACAGGCCCCTTTTTCCCATCTCTTAGCCATACGGTTCCTATACAATAGTCTTAGACTATAGAAATGTCCAACATATGCTGTACAAAACGCTCACATCATAGGTTTAATGACAAACCTAGTGCGAAAAAAATACAACCCTAGATATTTCCAGTGTGTTTTTCAGTCAAAACATAGCTCCTGAGAGTAAGTATCTAACCACTTCCAGTTTTGAAGGAGTGCAGTTTTTTTTCTGACGCCTGTTCATGGGCTATAAGAATAGTCCTGGCTTATTTTCAGAGTGAATTATGGACATCTTATAACCAGATCCTGCGGTATTGTTATACATTGATGATATTTACTTAACTGATGATGATTTGAATTGACACCTGACCCGGCAGGCAGATAGTAACCATATTAACATCACATAGTTAAAAAAAAAAATGTTTAAATCAAAGATTGCCTACTAGACGGTGACCTTCCTAGGATATAAGTTATCCAGTGAGAGCAAGGGTTTAGCTCCAGACTTCCTTCAGAAGTGTGCTGCCTTGCAACCTCCTAACACTGAAAAAGTTGCAATCACAGTTGAGATTTCTTAACTTTGGACGTTCCTCTTTGCCTCACTGTGTGACCTGATTTCTTCCACGCTTCCATCCAAACAGTGGCTGAACGTGCACACTGATATCTCTCTTGCTCTACAAGCAGACATTCATTAAACTACATATTTACCAATTAGTGACAACAAAGCCAACCTAGTTATCAGGATGATACCTTGTCACTGTGGTGACACTTGTGCAACCTACAACTCAGGACAGAATGTCCTTATTGCTTACAAGTCACATTTAAATTCCCTAGTAGAAGCACGTTTAGCGTCCATTGGAAAAATATGCTGATGGCTCTTCAAACAGTTATTTAAAAAAAGCTCCCTTTGGTGCAGGGAAAACATGTTATCATTGTTTCTCCTGTACTAGCACTAGAGGCTGCCTCAAAGGCAATCATTTCTAAAGCTTGTGTCCTACACCCGAGATGGGAAAAGTGGGTCTTTTCTTTGAGTGCAGTGGATGCAAAGTTTCAGTCTGATTCCTCTCTTCATACACAAGCTTTTCTCCAATATGTACAGGATGTTGTTCTGACTCCAGACACTCTACCTATTGAGTCTTACCAGAGCATCTTTTACATAGACGGCTCTGTCCAAGCTGCGGTAGGAACAACATATAAATACTCCTCGGCCTGCACAGCAGTACAAGGTATAATGAAGGCTGTGAATTCATCCCACAGCGCACCCACACTAAAATCTTTGGTGATAGTATGGCACAACATACAGAATAACTTGCCCTGCAATTTGCATTATAAAAGACTTACTTGTCAATTCCCACAATTATTGTGTCCAACTCAGCAATCTGTGTGCAAGGCTACAATGTAGATTGGAGGCATTGGAAATTGAATGGATTCAAGGACTAAAATAGAAAGCCTATAAAGAATAAACAGCTTTGGGGAAAGGAAGCTGTCTTACAAGACAATCTTCCATTGGTCCATATGAGGCACACTTTGGGCTATCAGCATAATGGCATTCACGGTAAAGAGACCTGAGAGCACGCCTTGGCCTAGTATAAGCATGCAATCTATGCATTTTGGTGATTTGAACAAACTGTTGTCTGTTCTATTACAAACAAAGCCCCTTTGACTTCGGTGGTTGAAGTTTATAACCTTCAGTCAAAGAAAACTGCTTCAGAAATTTGGAGGCTGTTACATACACAGTCCCCAACACATTTTGCAGATATTGTATACATGATATTTAATTTGTCCGTGAGAACTGGTGTTGTACAACTTTTTAAGAACATTGGATCTGATTTGGTGATTAAATTAAAAGCAATATTTGGACTGATTCGTCATTTTTTCAGTCATCATACTGCTAATTGGCTGTGGTATTATGATCTTTATCCTACTTCGACAAGGAAATCAACAACTAGGAGAACACGTATCCAACTGAACAAAGCTGCAGAAAGACTCTAGCATGCTACATGGGACATGCTTGGCTATCTGACATCAGTGAGCACTGGATGCTCACATTTTGCAAAATAGATGTTGCACAAGTAAAACCTGTGTTGTGGTGCATAAGCTGTCCAAATGAAATCATCTTAAACCTCTGGAGCATTCACCAGAATCTCATCCCCATATGGAAGCAGTTATTCAACCTCTGCATGAGCACTAGAAGCTATGCAGGGCAATGTGTCTTCAATGTATAAGCACAATAAGTTGTAACAGCTTCCAAGAGGAAATCATTGGAACGTTCTGCAAAATTATCTGCCATCCAGTTCAGCACGGGGAAGGAACATACATGCTCCTCGACCACCGGAGCCTCCAGCACCATTCGAGGACAACTGGCGTGCTCTTCAAGATAACTTCTCGCCAAGAATTCAGTTGCAGCCCTTCCGATGTCCCAATTCCCAAGGACTCCATGTGCTGCTCCACAGGAGTGGTATGCGGGATGCTATCTATTAAAGAGCTAAAACACCAGTGGCACTTTTTGATGCAGCTCTTGATGAGTGACTTGGCTCGCTGTTATCCTTCAAGCCCCCTGGAGAGGAGCTGCAATTACCATTGAGTGCCTAAGATGACCAACCAATTGCTGGTTCCTCAAATACCCCAACAATTGACTATGAACATGCTCTGTATGCTTTTCATAAAGATCACATGTATGCTGCATGTGCACTTGAAGATGTCGACATTTCCTCTGATGAGGAATAAACTCAACAAATGAGTCAACCAACTACAGAAATTTAGCAAATATGCCACAAAAGCTTGAATTAACTATATTCTTTTTATAAGACACTTTTTTCATTTTCATCTTTTATTTTGACTGTCTATTTTTTATTTGGCCTATTCCTATCTTCACTGATATTTTCTGATCAACAACACATGTACAACATTCTAGATAGACGACGGTATACATATTAATCATTTGAAACAATGCAATGCTTAGAAGCATTCATGCATCACTGTTATATTTATTATATGTATAACGTCTACCATTTTTTACATATATGATACATTAATTGTTTTTGTTTCATGCTTCATTTACAATTTTGATAATGAATTCTTTTTTTTAAATATTTTATACACATAGTTTAAATAAGTGTATATTTTGCTCTAGGTATTTTAGACCTCAGTAACTTGAGAGCATGGATTTTCCTGAATATTAGATGAATCCCTATTTGCTAAATACACCCACATGTCACATTCAGACACACAGGCTGGGGATGACATTAAGTCCCTAAGGTCGAACTCCATCTTATGGAGGCCCGACTCCATTCAGATTTTCTAATGAGATTTTAACATTGTTAGAAATGTTAATTTTATTCTTGTTATTTATAATATGCCTTCTTGCTGTTTTTTTTTTTACCATTCTTTGTAACTGTTTTAAATGTATTGGGAAACAGATTGTTCCTGTAGTAATAAAGTATTTTAACTTAAAAGTGTTCTTTCTACTTAGTACAGTGTGTGTGATATGGTCAATAACAAAAAAAAGTTTGTTACTGTTTCCACTGTGCCCCTGATCTCTTTATGGGATTGTTAGTAACCCAAAAGCAATACTTCTATTTCAATTACACATTGAATAGTGTTTTGCAGGACTACAACAATCTGACTTTCACATTCATCGCTGGTGCATTGAACTGAGTTCACCCATGGGTGGGAAAGTACGCCTTGTAGCGTAACGCCAAAGTCATAACTTATGCAACATAAGAAGAGGGAATGAGGTTGACTCAGATGAGCAGCAGGCTTTATGCACAAAGTTTGTGGAGGTCAAGGAGTGGGTATGTTGGTGATATGTTTACCTTTATGGGTATGCTGAGTTAGGTGGAAGATCAAATAAAAAAGGGTATTGTTGCAAGAATGTGTTGGGAATAGAACTGGGGCAGGATGATGAAAAGGATTGCAAAGGTGGTAGGGAGAGGGCGGAACTGCTGGAGGGATATCTTGAGATCCGCAATCGGATACTAATGGGGTCATATGAAAATACATATTTATCACGACGTTTTCGGGCATTACCCATGACTGTTAGCATGATATGTGCATATGAGTTTTCACCTTGTAGTTGTTGTCAATGTCTAATGTATCCTCTATGAATAAGGGCACATGGGACCTAATGACCAGATGGGGTGATATGCAAAACATGAAAACACTTTTGCACATATTGCCAGGAGAGTACAGCAATTACACACCATTGTGGTAGAGACACAATAATATTGATAGCAAAACTTCACAAATATGTTCAATGGTGTTCCAGTATAGGTTTGAACAGTGTTTCGTCTGGGCTCGAGGTATTTCAGTTTGCTGAGGAGTAGAGTGGGTTCAATAGCCATGGTTGCTGTTGGTATCAAGAGCCATCTGTAACAAGAATTCAGAGCATACATGTAAATCCTTGAAAAGGGTCAGTCCATTTGTCCAGAGTCCCTGTGTTTTTACATATGCCTTGCGATGGATTCGGCAGTGTTTTGCAGTTGACTCAATGTAGCCATTATTAATCTGGTCTCTACTTGGCCTAATTTACAAAAACATTTACGAGAATGCGTGGTACTCTACTGTAGCACTACTTCATATTCTCTTAATTGTAGTTCAATCAATCAATTAATCAAGAGCTTTATCAGATTCTTTCAAAACAATCATAAAAGCATTACATAAATAAATATCAATTAAGAATAGGTATAAATACACATATAATGATAGGTGATAACAAAATACCAAAATATGAAACAGATAATGAATTTTGTTTACATTGTACTGACTTCAAAACATTTCCTGTCTAAAAGCAAACCATAGAGCTTTAGAACTGGTTTGAAAACCATTTTGGTTTGAAATTCATAACATTTGCGACTCGCAAATTGGCTCACAATTTGCGAGTCGCAAAACTTACTGTACAACAGTGTGTTTAACACTGTTTGCGATTCACAATGGGGTCGTAAATTGTGAGGCCCATTAATATTAATGAGCCTCTTGCAATTTGAGAGCCCATTGGGAATGGCAGGCCCTCCCAGGTATGGTGGCCTGCTGGGCTCAGCAGACCACCATGTCTGGGACTGCTTTTAAATAAAGCAGTTTTTTTTTTCAAATACAGCCCGTTTCCCTGGGACCACTGCCTGCCCTTAAAAAAATATTTTCAGACCTGTCACAAAGGGGAAGGGGTCCCCTGGGGACCCCTTCCCATTTGCAACACCATTACCACCCTCTTGAAGAGGGTGGTAATTTGAGAGTGTTTTGCGACCACAATTGTGGTCACAATAGCGAGTCTCTAAACACTTTTTTGTGAGTCGCAATTCATTTGCGACTCGCACAATTGTGTTAGTACATGGCCCTTCCAATTTTAGTATGCGCAACTGGTCGCAAAATCTGGCTCAAAATGTTCCAAGGTTGGTACAGAGATCTCCTCGCGAGGGCAAACTAAAACAGATGCTTCAACATATTGGCCCAGGAGAAAAAAAAGCTGGAATCTTATAGTTCCCAGACAAAACTTATCTAGGAGTGATCTTTCCTATTGGCTCTTTACCAAGGTCAAATATAGCTCAAGGTTTTTTGTAATGTTTAATTGTTGGATTCTGTAGTAAACAACTACATTGTAACAACAAGACAGAATGCATTCAGGCATCAGAAAATGGTTCAAGGTTTAATGGCATTTGGGCAATAGTATCAACCTGCAATAGGGGTTTCTTCATCTCCTCTTGCTGCCTGGATGACTCACAGGAACTTATTTAAAGCTTTTTGGCTCAGGACATAGCTACTTTAGTTAGAGAGTGGAAAGATGTAAACAATTAATTCCATCCTATGGCTTTGGAGGTGGATTGGACAAAATGTAGCCAAGGGATAGCAATGCCCTTCTCACACTTCATACAATCTATATTAATCTCCAGAATAAGAATTGTATGCTTATTTTCCCAGACAGGGACCCAGAACAATAATGGTGCAGTCTTAATGAAATCAGAAACATAAGTAATACCCAGTTCCTCACGTAAGAAGAAGTGAGGAGTCAAATAGGGAAGGGGGGGATCTGAGCAAACACCAGCGAAATTGGTTCTCCTCTACCTGCAATTTAGTGACATTGCAGTAGCCCCAAACTCCAGCACCATTCATTGAATCAGGTAAACATTTTTGCAAATAAACCTCCAAGAGAGGCTGAATCAGTTTGTTACCTACTCTTTTTGCGAAGTCAAACAGAGCCCCAACAGAGTGATTAAAGCGTAAACATCGATTAGATAAAGGCATCCACGAGCATTAAGAATTAAATGCAATTCCTAGATGTAGAAAGTTAGTAACCTGCTCGGTACGCCTTTCCTTAATCCAAATGTGGCCCACTTTAATTACTCTGGAACCACATAGCATGGATTTCGTTTTAGAAATGCTGGTTTCCAGATTTAAGTTATCCATGAAAGTGACAAATCTATTGATTAGGGTCCTCAAAACATTGGGGGAACAAGACATCAAGACAGCATTGTCTTCATAAAGCAGAGCTGAGGTGGATATAACAGAGAGATTAGCCTTTAGCAATTGGGATCTTGTCTATAGCCTTTCTTATATTCAGGAATGATTATAGCTGTATGCCAAGAACTCGGGAGGCTGCAGATAACAACACTGTTATCCACAGTGGTAACAGCAGATACCCCAAACTCAATGTTCTCCTTATAGAAAGATCCATCAGAACCCAATCAGGTCAAGGGCCTTCCTTGATGGACTGAAGGTTATCGCCTCAAACAGCTTGGTTAAATCAAATCTAATATCCAATGGAAAAGGCTGAGGTAATTCTGCATGGCTGCAAGCTCTAAATTCTGAGTTAGAATAAATGGTTTTAAAATGATTGATATAGAGTTCTGTAGTAGTATTTGTCCCTAAACCATCAGTCTGAGCTTTAGTAATTTTAGATCAATTGATGATTTTCAAGATACCACAAGTGTCCTTTTCTGTGGTTGCTGCAACAAGCTTATCCCACATTTCTTGTTCAGCTGCCAGCTTTCTGGAACAAATGGCCTTTTTGTATGCAACTAGACAAACAACCAATTTCACCCAGTCCTTAGGGAAAGATTTGATGGCTTCTCGTAGCCATCTGTTGGCCACCCTGCATCCCTCATTAAAAATTGGACGTCAGAACAGACACATTCCAACAAATCAATTTTAGCAGGGGATCTGAGCTGCTGTCCCCATATGGCTAGGCAAGGTAGAAAATGGTGGCTAGATTGATAGCCTGTGCATCCTCAATTACCTGACTGCAGGGGAAAAAATAAGAAGCAGGGGTATCACTGTCGGTCTAAGAGACTAATTTAGACCTTTCTCTAAGCGGTTTAGGCCACTGTGAGCACAGTTCAGATCACCAAAATGCTGATAGCGTCAGTCCATATCATTACGCTGTGTCAGATTTGCGAACAGTTGCTACATAGAATGTTAGAGTCTTCTAAGTAGGAACTTGTGCCCCTGATAAAGGGGTTGGAGCATGTCCCTCCCACAAATGCCTATAGAAAAAGCCCAAAGGTAAGACGCTTATGTTTCCCTCCATATCCAAAGTCCGCGATGTTGGAAAAACACATGCCTTGCAAAGATCGGATGTAAGTTTATGATTACAGAATCATCACAAAAAAACTTTGCAGTAGGCTCTTCCAATCCACCTATTGGACCATCAGAATGCTGTTGTAATCCTAGACACTGAAATTTGAGTGAGCTATGAGCCAATGACATACTTTGTTATTAAGTTGAACAGTGGGCTCTGATTTAGATTCCTCTAACTTCGGGATGTTAGCCATGACTGCAACAAAAGGACAACTTCCAGGAGCAAGATTTGTACGTGGCAAAGAATGTTTAGAACATAGCTCAGGGTTAGAAGGTGAGTAGTTACAATCTGGTACATTGGCCATTCTGAGAGAGGTAACTAGGGGATATGCCTCTCCAGGGACCTACAGCAAGATGTTTGTGAGATGTTCTTAACTGGAGCAGGTATACTTCAGGCATTTTAGAAATGGACTCAGACATCAGCACTACAGCTGGAGTAATAGAAGAAGGAGCCTTGGTGAAGGAAGGCGTGCTATAATGTTGACAGATTCTGGTAATCTTGGAGATTTCAGCATCAAGTTTAACAAGTTTTTCCATTATGGGGGCAAGATAATTATTAAAAATGGCTACAATTTTTGAGAAAAGGGGGACCCATGCAGAGTATTCATAGGTGCTTGGGAAATTATTGACCATTGAGGCAGAGAGGCCAGAGGTGTTATTGCACGTCTTCAAGACCAGAAATAATATGCTTAGATTTCCTCTTACATCTAGCAGCAGGGGTGCTAATATGAAACGACTGCTGAGCTGACAGTTCCTGGGCAAGACCAGAAGACATGGTATTCAGTAGTTCAGTCTCATTATCCAAATGGGCCACAGGTTACCCCTGTACAACGAGCCAAGGCTAGCTGGCATGGTCATGGTTGTTGTCCAAGCTAAACACAAAGAGAGTTGTCTTTCTGCCAAATCAATTTCCTTACTAATAATACCAACAGCTCCGGCCAGAAAGGTGTCTATGGTGGCACAATTGGGGCCAGAGTGTTTATTGCATTTGGGCCTCCCTTTTTCCCATGATTTAAGCCAAAAAGCTTAGCGGCTGGAGGACCGCACTGCAAACAGAGGGCAGGTCAATGGTACAGCAAAGCGTGAAAGCAGAGCCTTCACTAAAGCCTAAGAAGGGTACCATAACAGGAAAGGGAGAAAAAAGAAAGAAAAGCAGAAAGGCACCTTACTTCTTTAGGGCCATGAATGGATAAGGTTCCTTTTTGGTCCCTTATACTGACACCAAGAGGGTTGTCCCAGCCCAGCCTCGAACAGCTGTGTACAGGTGCACATGGGTCCGCTCTTGGCCTGGGCATGTATCGAGTAGGCCTGGGCGGTAAATTCCGTTCCGCTCGCGGAATTTGCGGAATTTGCGTAATTTCGCGTTCCGCGGAGAACGCGAAATTGCTCAAAAGTCTGCTTTCCCTGATTTCGCGAAATTTTTGCCTGTTCGCGTTCTCAAAATGCGTGTTCGCGAGATATTTCTCCCCGAGCACGCAAACAGCAATTGTGAACAGGAAAAAACCATCGCGAACAAGCAATTCCGCGTGTTCGCGGAATTTCTGCGTGTTCGCGGAGATTTTTTACCGTTTCGCGGAGATTTGCGTAACGCAATTACGCAAATTCCGCCCACCCCTAGTATCGAGGCATGTCCCGCATGCGTTCAGGACTGTGGGTCTCCCACCACCTAAATGCGCGCTGGACACATTGGAGCCTCACCTCCTAGTCTCAGTGGTAAATACTGGGAGTTGCAGTCCCCCTCAGAAGCAGCAGAATGAGCGTACATTGTAATTCGAAAATGTACCGGCATAGATCTATGCCTACGCTATCCTATTTCTTGTATGGAGTCCTCTACCAAAAGTACATACTGCATACTACGTTTTAACTGTAAATGTCAGTGGCAAGGGGGATTGGCTGGACAATGGGGAATATATACTATGAAGTTTGAGGAGCAAGGGGAAAAGTATGAATGGGCACATGGAGGGGCATGCAAATACCAAAAAACACCTACAAATATTGTCAGTAACAATTTGCAAATATTACACATATGTCTACTCCTGCCATACTACTGCTACACAAACGTTATCAAATCTGTTCCAGCCAACCCTTAGAGTAAGTCAAACATAATACATTACGACTTAAAGTTAAAAGCAATGGAATCACATACAAATCAACGGTGACAGGCAGTAACACTACCTGCTCACAGAGCTACATTAAAAAAACTATAAAGAAATGACAGATTTTTTTTATCATAATCTTAATCAGTCAAAAATCCAAGCCAATAAAATTGTAAAAATATTACAAGCATGTTTAAATTAAAAGTAATACAATTCATTTTGAAATTAATCAAATCGGTTTTCCCAGTGGCTGAGATTAATTTTAGTATTCAAGCCATCATCGTGTTGTTTGTTGTAGGTGACATTCACAATGGCATTGAGGGATTGGGCTAGTAGTGGAGTTCTCTCTTCTAAGTTGCTTGTAGTAGAACCTTTCTATGTTGTTAATGTAGGCACTGCGAACTATCCCAAATGTCACAATGAAATCAACTAGCGAAGTTATGCTTTACTCAGAGACGCACAAAGTGTTATGATAGACGTCATGGGCAACTCAACTCAAATAATGCGTTGAGTAGCTATTGCAGAGCACATTATGATAGAAAGGGAGAACTCCATCTCAGTGCCATTGCCTTACCTCCTTATTGCTTTCATTCAGATGACTAAGATCAGTGATCAAGGGTATCAAACGCCACACAAATATAAGAGAATATAGAACTAATAACATTCAGGTTGCTACTTTACAGTTATGATCAATAGCCCACACTCTGTTCCACAGCCTTTCTGGAAAAAATCTAATAAATAGGTATATTCAAAGAATCTCTTTAACTAAATGCTCACAACATACTCCACACTTTCACACAGTATGTCAGAGTTCATGCATGCTTATAGCAGCCTGGATAACAGACTCAAAAGGCCCAATTAACAAAGATAAATCTATGGGCTGAAATCTCCACATATGTAGTTTTAAGCCTAAGAATACATCTCTGACAAGATGAAATTCAGTAATTCTGGGTTGAGATTTGAATCTAATAGGAGTAAGTATCCCCACCTCCTTGCATGAGGGGTTGATGAATTGTAAACCTCAAGATGAGATTGTAAAGTTACTAATGGTAACAGTACCGGAATATTTTAGGCACAAATCCATCAATTGTCATTCTACATAGTGTAGGCAGATGTCTACAACTGAGAGGCTGATTTATATGCTGGCGTATGTATACGTCATAGCAACAGCAACAGAGTATACACACCGCCAACATGAAAGTCCACCCATTCGATTTGGATGCATGTGGACCTTCAGTTTGGCTATGGAAGTGACCACTCAGTCACTGCCATAGCCAAACATCTCTGATGCTTCAAAAAACAAAAGGAGGGAGTGGAGAGGTAGCGTCCTGAACGGGCACTAGAGGTGGATACGGCCTCCCCTGGAATTGTATACTAAACAAAAGGATCCACCTGTAGATTGGGTTCTTCCAGTGAGAATGCTCTCTTTGTCAAAGGTGTATTTCCTACAATGGTAGGAAGCACACAGTGTTTGCTTATATACCCCTCACACACCAAAAGGGCCCTTGGTGTCATGCTTCATCATGGGGGTCTTCCCGTCCCGCTGAGGGACGGGGCGTGCTATGACCTGCGACTACGCGGGAGCACTGGTCTTCAGTACTATGTGTGGTGTAGAAGTTGTAAGAGGAAGGGTCTAGGGTGAGTAAGACAGGTGAAGTTCAAAAAGGACCTGGCCCCTGTGGACTAAGAAACTTTAATATTCCCTGGAGCTGGTCCTGTTAAAAGCTGTGGGTCAGAGGTTACCTACGTGTAATGTGCGGATACTCCTAACAAAGTCAACATGTTTCGAAGCTCTGGGGCTTCTTCATCAAGATTATAACTGATCCCTTCTGTACTCACTATGTTGCCACACTAAGTATCGATAAAGTGAAACTAGTGATATGTACAAGTAAGTGAAAAAAAGGCAAATAATCATGTACTGTATACAGTACCCATTTGGTATTCTAATAGTTAATCTGAAAAAGAAAGCACAATTAATTACATAGTAAAGCTGCGCCTCCTCTTGCGCAAACACGTGTCACCTGTAAGGAAAATGTACTACAATGTGATTATTGTGTCCTTAGCCATAATTGTCTATTAACCTTAAGTGCCGTAACCTGTGGAAAAAGGGACGCACAAGACATACATACACTTAACAGAAAGCACACACTATATTTAAGGAAAAAGTCTAGTAACTGCAATAAGTATGATGAGGAAATACATACTTAATTGTTTGGGAGACAATGCTCCATGAGCCTCTAGAACGGGAGGGAAGGGTCTCGCACGGAATTCTGTCCAGAAGAGACCAATGTGGGGGGAAGAAAGTGGAAAGAGAAGGTATTCGGTCCCGTAGTCAGCGTATCTGACTCTTCCTTCTCAGCGGTTTCTGGAGTCTAGAAATCAGCGTTGCTAAATGTCGCTACTCAGCGTCTATGCCGTACTTACAGTTCCGTCAACATTGCCTCGTCTGACTCATCGCCTCCCGCGGCTCCGTGGTGTGTTGAGGCCGCGGCGATACCCCTATTCATACTGCTGGTAATTGGTAGTTTATTGCCGATTAGTCTGCTCAATCGCTAGCACCTGATTCGTTCTGCCCGTATAACCCGTAAGTGGTTGTGGGTCTGGGTGTTTTTTTTCTCAGTACTAGAACGGTGACCTAGGATTATGAAATTACCCGGAAGTGAGCCCGAGTTACTTCGTGTTCTCGGCTAGAATTATCCAATTGTGACAATCAATCGAGTATGTTAAGGAATTGTAGGAGACCGCATATTTAACATCAGAAGTTCTGCATATGGGACTTAAAATACGCTGAATAGGTGAAAGATTAAAAAAATTAAAAGATTTAACAGGGTTGCTCCGTAGAGGTGCTGGATGCCCTGCCCTACGGTACCACATTCCTGAAGGTACAGTGGGGTGATATATCGGTTCATATGGCACGGGGTGGGTAGTTTGTGATATGAGGTCACATTAGTAATTACGATCGCCTTGTTGTCAGGTTCCCAGAATGTGGGACAGTTCGTCAACAAGTACGTGTGCACTAAAGGCAGTTCCCCGCCAGAATGGCGGGACTGGTTGGTGTATTCAGGTTAGCGAAATAGGGAGAGACAAAGAGCCCTACGGTGGCTTTGTGTTCAAGAAAACAAGAGGCCACTTCTGTTTGAAGGTCATTAGCCATAAGGGAAGGCACTAGTTACATTGGGGCCATTTAGTGGTTTGTCCCTTGGTTCATGACAGTTGTCCCCATGGTATGTCATTGAGGCCTGTTATGTGGGTGCCCAGATGAAACATCCATTGTTGCTCTTTTTCTAGTAGGCCGTTCTCGTTGTTGAGTTGCTCAATGATTGTCCATTGTAGATCACCCACGTTTTGGGCCATGGTTAGGTAGTGAGTTGCCACTTTTTGCATCGAACGTTGCTTTTGTGTTCACCGATGCGGATCCTCACCAGCCTAGATGTCATTCTGATTAATTCCAATTTGCACGGGCATGTGATCAAATATATCACGTTTCTGCTATTGCAGTTCGTGAATTTGTGTTGCTCCTATCCAGTTCTGTTCCTGAATCTGATTTTTTTACTCCTTTTGGTATGTTTGCACGTACTGCAATTTCCACACAGATAGTGGCCTTGGACAGGAGGGAGGGTAGAAATTGGAAAATCCATAATAGAAGCCACACGAGGTCTTGTGTGGACAAGGATATCCCTCAGATTCCTGCCCCTTTTGTGGGAGAACATGGGTTTTGGCAATTTGAGACTCCTGCAGTTCAAAATTCTCCAGTGCTTGTTCAATATTTTGGACACTTGGTTGGAGTGTGTGTTGAAAGTGGTGACGCATATTGGTCTTGCTATCCGTTCTCTTGGTATTCTGTCCTCCAAAAGTGCGTCCCTGTTATTGTTCCTAGCCCTCTTAAGCCCTCTTTTTAGGATCTGTTCTGGGTAATTACGTTTCAGTAATTTTGTTTTCAGGTCATAGGCTTGTTTTTTTAAGTCAGTGAGTTCTGAACAATTCCTCCGGAGACACCTATTGCTGGGGCTCGATGTGGAAAGCTTGCATACAGGCTTGCCGCATGACGAGACTTTGGACATCATAGAGGAAGTACTGTTCACCACGCCATGGGAGTACCACACACCTCGTAACGTGGTCATGGAATGTATATCTCTGGTCCTCAAGAAAAAAAAAATTCTTTATGAGGTGACATACAACCTACAAAAGCACGGAACCAGCATGGGGAGCACTTTTGCTCCCAGCTTAGCTGGTCTCTATGTACACCACCTGGAGACCAGCAAGATAATACACCGTGACAACCCGTTCTACAACAACATCGCAATATGGAAATGCTACATTGATGACGTACTGGTAATATGGAAAGGAGACACCAAATCCATAAAAACGTTCATGGTCTGGCTCAACCAACAGAATACTTATCTTAAGTTCACACATACAGCATCAAACACCAGCCTGGTGTTTTTAGACTTAAACATCTATCCGGATAGTGGCACGCTTAAGACAACCACACATTTCAAACCCACCTCGAACAACTGCCTGTTACTGTACAACAGCTTTCACCCCCGACATCTCCGAGATAACCTCCCCTACGGACAATTCCTCCATCTCTGGAGGAATTTTTCAGAACTCACTGACTTAAAAAAACAAGCCTCTGACCTGAAAACAAAATTACTGAAACGTAATTACCCAGAACAGATCATAAAAAGGGGGCTTAGAAGGGCTACGAACAATAACAGGGATGCACTTTTGGAGGACAGAATGCAGAGAGAACAGGAAGCAAGACCAATATGCGTCACGACTTTCAACACACACTCCAACCAAGTGTCCAAAATAGTGAACAAGCACTAGAGAATTTTGAAGTGCGGGAGTCTCAAATTGCCAAAACCCATGTTCTCCCTCAAAAGGGGCAGGAATCTGAAGGATATCCTTGTCCACACGAGACCTTGTGTGGGTCCTATTATGGATTTTCAATTTTCTACCCTCCCTCCTGTCCAAGGCCACTATCCGTGTGGAAATTGCAGTATGTGCAACTTTACCAAAAGGAGTAAAAACATCAGATTCAGGAACGGAACTGGATGGAAGCAACGCAAATTCACAAACTGCAATAGCAGAAACGTGATATATATGATCACATTCCCGTGCAAATTGGAATACATCGGAATGACATCAAGGCCAGTGAGGATCCGCATCAATGAACACAAAAGCAACATTTGCTGCAAAAAGTGCACCACCAAGATGGCAACTCACTACCTAACCATGGCCCACAACGTGGATGATCTACAATGGACAATCCTTGAGCAACTCAACAACGAGAACGGCCTACTAGAAAAAGAGCAACAATGGGTGTTTCGTCTGGGCACCCACATAACAGGCCTCAATGACGACATACCTTGGGGACAAATGTCATGAACCAAGGGACAAACCACTAAATGGCCGCAATGTAACTAGTGCCTTCCCTTATGGCTAATGTCCTTCAAACAGAAGTGGCCTCTTGTTTTCTTGAACACAAAGCCACCGTAGGGCGCTTTGTCTTCCCTTTTTCGCTAACCTGAATACATCAACCAGTCCCATCGTTCTGGCGGGGAACTGCCTTTATTGCACACGCACTTGTTGACGAACTGTCCCACATTCTGGGAACTTGACAACAATGCAATCATAATTAACATTGTGACCTCATATCACAAGCTACCCACCCCCGTGCCATATGAACCGATTTATCACCCCTTTGTATCTTTAGGAATGTGGTACTGTAGGGAAGGGCATCCAGCACCTCTACGGAGCAACTCTGTTAAACCTTTTAATTTTTTTTAACTTTCACCTATTCAGTGTTTTTTAAGTTCCATATGCAGAACTTCTGATGTTAAATATGCGTTCTCCTACAATTCCTTAACATATTCGATTAATTGTCACAGTTGGATATTTCAAGCCGAGAACACGAAGTAACTCAGGCTCACTTCTGGGTAATTTCCTAACCCTAGGTCACCATTCTAGTGCTGAGAGAAAACCGCCCAGACCCGCAACCACTTCCGGGGTATAAGGGCAGAACGAACCAGGTGCTAGCGATTGAGAAGACTAATCGGCAATAAAGTACCAATTTCCAGCACTATAAATATGGGCCTCGCTGCGGTCTCAGCACACCATGGAGCCATGGGATGCGCTGAGTCAGGCGAGGCAATGTTGACGGAACTGTAAGTACGGCATAGACCCTGATTAGTGGCATTCAGAAAGCTTGATTTCTAGACTCCAGATACCGCTGAGAAGGAAGAGCCAGATATGCTGACTACGAGACTGAATACCTTCTCTTTCCACTTTCTTCCCCCCACTTTGGACTCTTCTGGACAGAATTCAGTCGCGACACCCTTCCCTCCCATTCTAGAGGCTCATGGAGCATTGTCTCCCAAACAATTAAGTATGTATTTCCTCATCATACTTAGTGCAGTTACTAGGCTTTTTCCTTAAATAGTGTGTGTGCTTTCTATTAAGTGTATGTATGTCTTGTGCGTCCCTTTTTCCACAGGTTACGCCACTTAAGGTTAATAGATGATTATGGCTAAGAACACAATAGTCACATTGTGGTACATTTTCCGTACGGGTGACACATGTTTACGCAAGATAAGGCGCAGTTTTACTATGTAAATAATTGTGCTTTCTTTTTTCAGATTAACTATTAGAATTCCAAATGGGTACTGTATACAGTGCATGATTATTTGTTTTTTTCCACTTACTTGTACATATCACTAGTTTCACTTTATCTATACTTAGTACGGTAACATAGTGAGTACAGAAGGCATCAGTTATAGTCCTGATGAAGATGTTGACTTTGTTAGGAGTATCTGCACATTACACGTAGGTAACCTCCGACCCACTGCTTTTAACAGGACCAGCTCCAGGAAATATTAAAGTTTCTTATTCCACAGGGGCCAGGTCCTTTTTAAACTTCACCTGTCTTACTCACCCTAGACCCTTCCTCTCACAACTTCCACACCACACATAGTACTGAAGACCAGTGCTCCCGCATAGTCGCAGGTCGTAGCACGCCCCGTCCCACAGCGGGACGGGAAGACCCCCATGATGAAACATGACACCAAGGGCCCTATTGGTGTGTGAGGGGTATTTAAGCAAACACTGTGTGATTCCTACCATTGTAGGAAATGCACCTTTGACAAAGAGAGCATTCTCACTGAAAGAACCCAATCTACAGGTGGATCCTTTTGTTTAGTAAACATCTTTGATGGCCAGAAGGAGTAAGTGCCATTTGAAAAATGGCCACATGTCTGCTGCCCAGTTTAGATGGAAAGACATGTAGCCATTTTTTCACTGTCCGTCACCTCCAGGCAAACCCTCACTGTGTGGGATGGGTAAAATGTCAATAATGCCCCCCCCCCCCGGCCCTCCGGCCCTCCACTGCCACGGGAGATGACTTCCATGGCGAGCTGAGCATTCTTTTTTAATTTAAAAATGAAAAAATCCAGTTTCTGGATTTTCTCTTTGAAAATAAAAAATACACCTGTTTGGTGCAGGGTTGGGTAAAGCTGAAGCAATCCTGCCCCAAACAGCGATATACAATGATAGGAACCGTGGTAACTGCGGTCCCTTCCAATGTTTTATAAATGACCGCCAGCTTGACAGTCATTTTTAAGTTTGCAGGGCGGTCCCGCCACCAGGGGAACAGAGTAATCTACTTCCTCCCCTGGTGGAACAATGGGCTGTCCGCCATCACATAAATGGGCCCCTAAGTTATGTTGACTTCCAGATTGAAAATAGGGAAAACATGTACCACCTGAGGCAAACAACACACACTTGACAAGTGTTAGTCAAGAGGGCATATAAATAGTGCCCACTCCTTAGGGCTGCCCATTTCCCATTGTGTTGCAAAAAGTTATGGACTTCAGCCATCAGGTGCAGTTGTGTTGTGTACCACTGTAAAAAGCAATGTCCTGTTCCCCTCATTTCAAATGCACTCTAAATAGGGCACATTAAGCTTTAAGATGGACAACCCGCACCTGCAAATTAAATCCACCTTTAAATGATTTTTATAAGCGTAAAACCAAATTAAAAGAAGTGCAACAGTGTTATATACCCTGTTGTTATCCTTGGCAATCTTGGTTTATTTGCCGCCGAATGCTTTGTTGTGTCATCAGTAAAAATATATATATATATATTTTTGTTTTAAGTGCGTTTTTGCACCTCTACCTAAACTTAAATGTGCAAGCACATTTGTGAATCAGAACCGTTATATTTGAATTGGCCATGAACATTTCATTTTAGAAGACCGAAAATGTCCCGAAAATACGAGTTTCCTTACTTAACATCCAACAAGTGTTCACTTTGTAAGACTCCTTCAGTGTATGTTTCTTGAGGCTTCATCTGTTCTTGTAGTTTCTGATTTCAGCTGTATCCGGACAGTCGAGGGTTAACGCTGGTCCTGGACAGATTCCTACCCAGTCCAAATCTGCAATAAGGCTGATGAGATTCAGAATGACCAAAGATCCCGGGAACATGTGTTTCGAGTTGAAAAACAATGGTCCGGCTTTGTTGGCACTCATCAATAATGAATTTTTGCGAAACCACAAGTAAAGCTTGTCTAAATTAGACTCCCAATTCAGTAATTGATCTAAAACGTGTACCACGTGAGGGCCATCAGTGTATTGATGACTGCATGCAGCTGCACAGGCTATTTTACATTGTTTATGAAAAATATATCTCTGAGAAGGGAGGAGGGGGTCTAAATGAGCTTTTGTGGATTAGCGTTAGTTAATGGCGAGGCAAATGCCATTTTATGGGCCTAATTCCTCGAGCATTAATGATGGTAGAGCTGAGGTAAATCAACTTAATAGCAAGATTTATGTCAATTGCACAAGTACTCATTTACCCAAGGAATTTTCAAAATCCATTTAGCTGCTGTGTAGAGGGGCTAAGTGGATGCTACGGTTTCACGTCAGCCCTCCATTATTGCACAACAGTCTCCCCAGAGGTGACCCCAACTGGCCCGCGCGCTCGGATACATCCTGGTGCCTCACGGGAGTTAAAGGTTTTTTTTCGGCGAATTATTTTGTAAACCAATTTTTTTTAATCGAATCTTAAATAAACGCGGTTCTCGATGATTACATATCTGAATGGTAAAGTGAATGAATATGATTATGGGGTGAGAATAAAACATTGTAATGAGATGTAGGTGTGGCGAGCAAGATGTGGTTCTATGCTATTTTCAAATTCCTTTCTTAGAGCCCAGTTTTGTTTTATTCCCAAGCGAAATAAAGCTTGCTTATCAAATGAGGTCATTTTACCCAAGCATTTTGGCAAGGAGTAGTAATATTTGTAAGGAATGTGAGCACTAGCATGGAGTGTACTCTGACAATGTAAAACCCATATCACATTCAGTAATCATGAACCAGCCATCTTAAAATAGATGCAGTATCATTTCAGGAAACACACTTTGGGTGGAATGAATCATGCTCTTAACTCAATTTAGCACTGTCACAAAATCATGAGGTAGTTCTACCTTACTGATGAAAAGATCATTTTAAGGCTGCCACCAAACTTTTACGTGGATCTCGTGCAACCCTAGACACTGTTAACTTCACCTTTTTAAACTTAAGAAAGTAGGCTACGTGCCGGCAAGCAAAATTACAAGCCGGAAAAACTGCCATCTTGCTTCCATTACGGATTAAAAGAGAAAATATTTAAATCGCATTGTATTCTAATATTTATTTAGCATTTACTACCACTGTGTGGGGCGCTGAAGCACTAAACTACAAGGGTAGCACGCTACACCGCGTAGGGTGTATGGGCGGAAGGATTTTGTCCTTTGTTTTGATCCTGTGTGGGAAGTGTGTCCATGTCGTGCTTGGGGACCACCAAGATGCTGGTATTGTGTTAATGGAAGCAGCACTTAGCAGTGTGAAGGATAAGGCAGTGTGAGGGACAGGCACGCAGTTTTAATTTTTAATAAGTTGGTAGCTCTGTAGGTTCCTCTGTGATATTTCTTATTTTCAAAGACCACTTAGCTGGTTACTGCACTGGATTGTCCATTGTGACGTATTTTGTTTAACATGTACTGTCCTGAGCAGGGGTAGACTGGAGGAAGATATGGGTCAGAGATCTGCTTGGATGGACTTTGATACTTACATCCCATAACTGATTGTCATTGTGAGATGTTGAAAAGCGGTTATAGCACATGACTAGTTGTGACACACAGTGGTGAACTAAATGAATGTCCTCCGTTGGCCAGTGGCATGTACCAGATCTCGTTATTCCATGTCTATTCAGTTTGTGATAGGTGGTTTATTGCTGTGGACTGGTACAGTACTGGCTAATGGACATGAGCATACATAGCAATTTTATCTCATGTGGTTGTGTCAAGCAGCATAAGGAAAATATGCAGTCTGTATGAACTAAAATTGACTTCCCAACTGCTGAGTGTTATGGTATATATTTTTTTATTTAATACAGAGTTTTATATAGTGTGAACCTGCCCCAAAGGTATCAGGTATCAAAGCGCTTTACACGAGCACACAAGGACACATTCATTTTTGTAGGCATGGGGAGATTAAGTGATTTGCCCAGAATCACAGGATGTTGAGCGTCCCTGCCGAGACTCGAACCTGGTTCTCCAGATTTGAGGTCAACCACCCTTGCCGTTAGGCCAACTCCTCTCCCCAAGCATTAGTGTATGTTATTTATTGTATTGTATTGTAATGGCGTTTATGCAGCACCTGCTATCCCAGAAGAAGTGTTATAGAGATTTATGTTGGGCAACACAATGCTCTGGAACCCAGGGTGAGCAGTTTTGTTTTTTTGGCTTTTTCTTGGTTATTGGGACTAGTCTTGTACTCCTAAGGAAACCAAGCCACACCTCTACTCCAGTTTCTATGTGGTAGATATTGTGATCTATAGTGGAAGATGGGAATATGTGAATTCATGCACTGGTTGGCGGTATTGAAACATGAACTACAGGATATTAAGTATTGTTAGGTTGAAAGGTATGACTTATTGTAGAGGAGGTTGTGATATTTGAATTGAGGTGTTGGAAATTTCTAAAACAATAGCAGAGATTAGGGTAAACATACATATGATGTTGAATATGCTGTACTTAGACAGAGGAGTCATGTAGAGGTTAGAAAGGAAGGAGAGAGTCATTCAAAAGAAAAAGGAGAGTTGACAGTCAGAGGTTTTAAGTCAAAGTCAGTTTTTATGCATGTTTTTTAAGAATATTGTGGAGGCATCTTGAGATTACATGCAAAATTGTAGAAAAAACAATCTTATTTATATGTGTTGCAACATCATTGAAGGTCATGGAAACACCCGTGTGCACACACACCATCATCACCTATAGGAAAATAGATTTAAAATAAGTATGGAGGCCTTTTCCCATGAATCAGATGGAAGGAAAAGGCAAAACAGGAATGTTGTACTTTAAATGTTTGTGCTTGAGATGCTCTTACCCTTTTCATCTGGTGATGAAAATGGGAAGCAGGATAATAGACCAGGGGGCATATTATCAAGAACGCCGATAATGGGCTTGATAATATGCCCTTGAAAATTCCAATAGAAGCCCATGTTCTGGTGTGAACCTGGGCTTCTATTGGAATTCTCAAGGGCATATTATCAAGCCCATTATCGCCGCTTTAGCGGTAGTTTCCTGCCGCTAAAGGGCCGATAATTTTAACGCCTTTCTTGATAATATGCCCCTCTGTTTTAGTGATTTTATATATTGTAATAAATGACAATACACATTGCACTGTGTTATTACTCAATAACAATTTAAATGCCCCAAAACGTTTTGTGACACCTGGATCAAAGGTCTCAGGCCAATCAGAAGTTTCTGGGCCTCAACTGGAACAAATGGAGTCAGATATCTATAGTTTCCTCGGGCCTCCATAATATTCAACCTAAACTGAACACATTCCCTTAGCCAATGGCGTAACTTAAAATTATGAGGACTCCCTGCCTGCAGAGTATAGTGCGGGGACGCAGAGACTCCCCTATCTTACAGAAATTAATAGCTATTAGGCTGAATGATTACCATCCCTGGAAGGTGGGCACTGCAGAGGCCCTTGTTAAGCCTCAGCCATTAGTACATGGCTTCCAGAATAGATAAGCAGAGTTTTCCAGTCCTTACTCAGGTAGGTGTTGTGGGCTAGAAACTCAGAACTCAGTAAGTCATAATAACGTCATTCAATAATTGCTACTATTTCAGTCAGTGCTATACTTTTAAAAGTGAAAACAAGGCAAAATGCAGCACATATAGAAAGAGGCGAAAACGAGGAGAAATATACATGTTTCTCCTCGTTATGCCTCACCTGGGGAGGCGTTTCAGTTTTGGCACATTCCCAGGTCTACCACTTATAGTAAATCTGGGAATGCGTAAAACTCCATGAATATGGACTAGGAACACCCATGCACCACCCATGCAATGCCCTTGTGGGGCAGAGTAATGCAACACAATGATTTGCGCTGTGTTGCGTTACTCTGGAGTTATCAAGCCACTCAGGACCATGCAAGGGGGCTTTGTGTGGCTTAATAAAATGTGTCTTAAGGGTTGCGTCACTTTTGCACCCCTTTGCGTGGTGCAAAGTGACACAACCCCTTGATAAATATGCCTCATATGTGAATTACAGCTGCACATGAAAGGATTGCTCTAGACTGTTTTGTAGCTAGACATCTGTATTATCATTAGTGTTAAACACTCAAGCAAGTCAAATGACTAATATTATATGCCATATCCTATGCCTGATAGTCGAAGGTGCATACATGAACACTGTTGCCCCAAGCCACACATAGAAATCGTAGTCAAATTGAGAATATCGCTGTGTGTAGCGATGGAAAGGAGAGTCTCACAGCACTTGGACATCTTCCTTATGCCATAGGCCTCACATAAGGTTTCGCTGAAGAACCTCTGACCCACACACACTTAGGCTGCCAATTGAAACCGGTAAGAAGACCCTTCCTACTAGGGCACTGATCCATGGTACAAAAGGGGGATTAAGGGAGTAATGTGAATCATAGTTATGGGCGTCTACTCCACACACACTACACTTGCACCTCTGTTGTTTGTCTTGTTATGCTCAAGCTAAACTTTCCAGCTACCTTGCTAATACTCTCCAGACCTAGAGACAGAGGTGGGGAAATCTCCAAGGCCTTGTGGCTACAATGATGGGCACATAGGAAGGGTAATCATCGAAGGGGCATAACCACAAATCTCTCCAGGCTCTGATCCTTCTCTTCTGCTCCAGACAATGTAGTTGGTGATGGAATCGTGTCCATTGTACACAACTCTTGCTTTCTCATTGCAAATGTCAGTCCAGGTGCAAACCTATCATGAATCATGACCCAAGCTCAATCCTCAACATATGATGTGTCAGTAGAACGCAGAAAATTTCACTTATTCTGTTCTTTAGTTGCTTATGGGTTGGTGAGAGAATTCTGGAAACTTGCACTGAGGAAATTGTCCAGGATTTATTCTCTAAGCTGACCAACCAGTTCCAGTGCCTAGCTCTAACTCTGGGGGCTCCTCCGATCAAATTCTATAAGCTAGCTGCATGATCAGTGTTTGCTCAGAGCATGATGGAGAGATGGTCAACACCTTCTTGGGGTAGTTAAAATCAGTCCAGGTGTGGATGCAAGCTGAATTAAAACAGTTTGGCAAAATCTTCTGTACCACAGAATTCCTGAAATTATACCATTACTCCACTTTGAGTTATTACTTGTTGTCTACTACTGTAAACATTAACAATAAAACACAACAGTCATTGTAAAAATTTCATTCATATGATCAGTCACATCTTGATATGTTACAGGATCAGCAGCACACCCAGGAAAGCCTGAATAAGGCTGTCACGACCCTGGCTTTATCTGCTGTGATTGGTTTGTTACCTAACATCAGAGAACTTGTGACAGAGTGAATGAGAAAGAAGAAAGAGTCCAGCCCTGCATATTGGCAATGCTGCACCAGTGCTAGCAATGAAAGGGACACAAAGGTGATCTTACCACCGCTACCCAGGAAGAGAAAGAACCAACAGGTGTCCATTGATTCAGTAAAACCAGATCATGTGGCCCATTCTGTATAGCTGACTAGTGCGGTCTCTACGGCTACTGAGATCTGTACAAATGATGACAATGTTGCAAAAGAAGTCCCAGGTGGAACCCCCTTTTTAAAGAAGAGTAACCAGATTTAAGCACAGAGCATCACACATTAATCACTGTATGGACTGCAAATGCTATAGCAACAACATCATCCCTATAATTGACATTACTTTTAGAACTCACTGAAAATCTACCAACCCCAAGCCTAGGGCTTAACTGGATTCGGATTCAGAATTGTCAGAGTTTGTGACGTTTGTCATGATAAATTATTTACAAATCAGCCAAGTTATAGATTTGAATGGAGAGTCCCAGAAGGCCCACAGTAAAATAGATGGGTAGAATTTGGATGTGCCAGAGAGATTTATACAGAGCCTCCCTGGACTCACGCCTGATTAGTATTGACACTGACCTTGATTCAAATTTGCCTCACAAGGGTGGTGTTCTTAATAAGGACAGTGCATAGTGAGTATGTTCCAGAAATTGAGGAACCCTGATCTGACAACAAGGAAGCCAATGAAGCAGGAAGATTATACAGTGTGATTAGAAGTGTGTCGAAAATGTCACAGGGCAACCTGATAAAATATTTTGGGGATTTCCAAACTCGGAGTGCCTGTCAGATCGTGGGATACAGATCCTGGTGTCATGATGTAATACACCCAATCCTGATTATGTAGATTGGTTCGGATATATCCACTATAAAAATTGTTAGTTCACATAATTAATCGTGCTTCAATGGCGAAGAAATAATGAGATGTGATTATATTGAATATATTGTTTCCTGTTGAAAAAGCACAATGTTTGAATTATTACACCCAGAAGAAGTTTGTTCTCGAACAAAACGCACTGGCTGAGACTGTAGTTGTCCTGAATGGTTAAGACTAAAGTGTGTGAAGAAAAATAAAGAAGATATAAGAACTTTAGACAATCTTATTGGACTTTCTTATTTTGTGTGCACCATTATGTTTACATTTTTAACCTGATAAACACCCTGCTGGAAGATGGTTGTCTATTGAGATGAATTGGAGTATCAAATCCTTCCATTTCAACCTAGATCATATTTTAGCTCCAGCACCATTCACTTGTGACTGGGCTAGGAACACCACTCAGAACTTGCTTGCAGATTTACAATCTCACACTTTAATGAATGTTGAAGAGTCTCGCGTCATGGAGTACAATTACAAACATTTGTTATGCTACAATCAATATACTGATTGGTTCTTACATCGATTCAATGCCACAGGATTGTGTTACCATAATAACTCTGGGAGTACTGTACCATGTTAATGTTGGAGAGTGAGCCCCAATTTGTTGCCAAAGGCCTGTTTTTCAAACCTCTAACAAAGAAAAGGTACTACCCTGACACTTACTCCTAGAATCAAAATAACACAAACCTGACAGTTGTATTTATTTTTAAACACAAGGTGCTTTATTCAGTTGCATATTTAGATGAATGTACTGAATATGGGTTTGTGGTTTGGAATAATGCAGTACTCTAACAATACATGTGGAGAAATGAGGTATGGCAAATTCATGTACTGGGTAGATTGTTTCCCTCATGTTGCTTTTCTAAAGATTGCGTCTTTCGAAATAACACCATACAACAGACCATGTGTTTTGGTACTGCATGTTAGGAACATTAACAGAGTGTGCATTACATGTGGTTAGAGTAGGAGAGGACTCGTAACGGGCCAAGCAAACAAAATGGACATAGATATTAGATCAACTTACAGTTTTGTACTTTTAGTCATTCATAACATTTATATCTTGAATACTGATTTCATGTATTTAATAGCGAATGCAAATAAAGCATTATTCTATACTTCTAAGATAGAAGCTAAAATGGAGGGTGTCTTTTCTTCCTTCCAAAAAATCCAGATGGTATTTACATAATGAGAGGCACATTCTAAACAAGAAGAGACTTCAACTAGAATGAGGTGGCCATCTTTGAACTCTAGCGTACCAAGGTGCTTAGCCTGGAGAACCTTGCTTCCCAAATGGTAGTTTTTTGTCTACTCTTGTCTTGCTCAGTTTCAAGACTAAAGACTAAATTATTCCATCATCTTCTCTGAAAAATCCTCTTTGTTGAATCAGCTGAATTTCTTTAACAGAAGTGATTGCTGTTGGAGTTCTGCCATTTGTGTTAAGAATTTTTTTTTTAAACACTGTATTGTTTCATGACTGATTCTTGAACTAAGGTTCCATTTTCATCTGTGAAGTGACAGTCTCCCAATACTTCTAATGACTTTGAACCACCTACTTGATTTGGTATTCAGAATGGAATATATTACAAACTGCATTCAATATAATTCAAGGTATTTAAGGGATTAAGTTCTGCATGAATATATCATCACACCCCAGAAGAGTTAGACTTTAGACTAATCTTTCATATTATATGTTGCATGCAGAACAATTGTATTCACAAGCACACATAGCTGCCAAGTGTTATCCAATTCTAAAAGGATATATTGTAACGTTGTTTGTTTACTCTCTTCAGGACTCTAATGCAAGAGGCAAATCCATATGAAGTCCAAGAGAGGATGCTACACAATGATGTGTGTCTTTCTGAATTACCCTTTTCACTGTGTTCTCAGTAGTGGCTTCTTACTCCCTCAGAGTACCAGGTGAGCAAGACGGGATGGCATCAAGTCTAGATATCCTGCAGAAGACCCGCAAGTCTGACGTTGGGAGTATTAATGGACTTATAAAGTCCATTAATGCCTGGGCAGAATTATTCATACAGCATGAAATGGGGGTAGAGAAGAACATTAAGGGGTCAATTAGGATGGCGGTCGGACGGCCGCCGGTGGGCCAGCGGGGGCAACTGCCAGGCCAGCGGCGGTCACTTGCCCACGATCGCAACCCAGAAAACTGCCGGTCCCATTAGCATGGCGGTGACGACCGCGGCGGTGAGATTTTCGGCCCGCCACTTTTCCGCAGGTAGCACTCCGCACGCTTGCCTGACAAGAGGAGCTGCCATGGAAAGGCATGCGGACAATGTCTCCGGGGCCCATTGTGGGCCCCCAATGTGTTTGGTGGGGGTGTGGGTGCACTGGGGGGTACCCTTGGTACCCCCCTACATGTCTCTGTACCAGGTGGCAAGCACTGTGCAGTGCCTGCCATGCAGTGCAGGGATATGCAGGACATGCTTTTTTGGACATCGCAGCGGTGCTGCTGGCAGAAGCAGCCACCACAATGTTAAATGCCACGATCCTACCGCCGCGGTCGGATTTCGACTGCGGAGCATACTAATTGTACCGGCGGTAATGCCGTGGTCCTAGCGGGCGGGGTTTTCCCGCTACCATGGTGGTCGGAGTAATTTTTTAATAGACCCCTAAGTATTGATGAAATGTATGCTTTGATTGATAATGACACTGTTAGGAAACTAATGTCTGATTCAAGGAGAACATATGTTTAGAAATGAACGTTATGAAATATTTCCCAAAGAATTTGCAGGGTCAATTGCTAATAAACTGGATCCTTGGTAAGGTAAAGTCCGTATTGACACCTATAATATTTTTATACTGTATGAACATTGTGTTAAAGACCACTAAGTAAACGCCACCATCACTTAACACATGGAAACACTTTATTAAGGAATGAAGATGGATATTTTTCTTGACGGGATGAAACAAAACAGGTCTGAAAGAGATCTCTATAGCCTTCATGAATAAATCAGTTGATTCTGCAATGGAGACAGTGAGAAAAATTAGACAAATAGACAAATAGAGTATTCGAAGAACACTCAAGTTAATAGATAGTGATGTTAGAATGCTGAAGGAGAAATATATTCAGTTACATAACTAACATTGGGCACCTTTCAAATTGTAAAGGACTTTTTTAAAAGCTAGAAACATAAGGAAGAACAGCATAAGGCAATGTTTGCTTTGCAATCTTCTTTTTGGGTGTTGAAATTATATAGAGGGTCTTGGGACCAGCTATTCCATTGTTTTTTCAAACATCAATCAAATGAGCATCAAAGATTATTAAGTAAACATGATTCAACTTATTGTTTGGTCTCTGTACAGGAGCTTGAATGGATACATGGCTTTTTCTCAAAACCAATTAAAGTGTTACATATTGATTATTGCCTCCTGAAAAAAATAAATAAGATGGTATATGCTATTAAGAAATTAAGTTATACATTATGCATGGAAAATGCCATGTTTTTGACACTGGTAAAAGAACAACCATTTTATTTGAATGTGAAGAACTGTTTTAGTTCATTTGAAACTTCTCTCATGTGTAAAGTGATTGAATTATACTATGAATCCAACACAGAAATAAAAAGGGGTCGTCCCACATTTATACAGGAAAGGTGTCTCAAGAACAAAAAATTGTTCCTTGACGTTTTGATCCAATTTTCATTTTGACGGTCTCCTCAGGAGAACAGTCGTCTGACTCAAGTGTTCTGTAATACAAGAATATGAGGGGGCCTTGTTAGTCTACAGTGTATTAAACTGCATAGTGAGAAAAACACACTAAAGTGATCAGGCACACCTCTATCAAAGTGTGCCACCAAGCTTCCCTCTCACTGGTAGGGAATTATTGCTAATCAAGGGCGCTAGTGAAATGGCACGCAGAAGTCCCAAGTACATAATAGGACAGACATCTACAACAAATGCAGCAAGCCACTAAACCACACCAGTGTCAAACACATCACTTAGATCTACTGTAAGTCAGACAAATGCTTGTAGTCACATCTGACATGTGTGTATTTGTATTTCCTTAGATACTAAAATGGTATGCACTGAAAGGTGTGGATTGGCATGATGACTGTTCACAGTGCCTCATGGGATCGGTTAATAGAATAATATGTATTTTTCTTTCCTCATTTTAACTTTATTTGGTTTGATTAAAAACCATAAAAGTGTACACACATTTGCATAGTATATAGGAATACATTGTGAGTGTACTAGCATTAGAGACAGTACATTGCACAAAGCATTGAAGGCAAAATACGTTACAGGATTCAGTCCTACACCAAAACTCATCATAGCAACAGGAAAAATAGCAGCAAAATACCTAGAGAAACACAAATTACTTGGTCAGAAGCATGAGAAAGTGCAACAATGCTGTTCAGAATGTGCAATTCAACAAAGCTCTCACAAAGCATAGCAGCTTTTTAGTTTTTTTGGGGGGTGAGGTTTGCCATTACAGGATATTTTGTAGCCATACTAATAATAAATACAATAAGAAAAAAAGGTGTGGATACATAAAAGTAACATTAAAAAATGTGTCAAAAGCATCATTTCCTCTGCATCCTCTTCGAGGTGGGATGTGCATACCCACAGGTGGGAGGCTAAATATGCAGAAGCAGCAAATAATAAAAGAAGATAAAAATTCATACAAAATAATATACCACATTAAGATATATTTTTTTAACTATGTTCAATCACAAATTTAAGAGGTGGCAAGCAAGACTATTATAGATGACAGTAGACTAGCCAAGGTGGGTGCATGGGCAACATAGGATTTTAGAGAAAATGAAAGAAGTTCCAAACTTATTATTCAAGGGCCCTAGCCCTAATGGCGCAACTCCATCTCAAATATTTAGCCACAGCACATACCACAGGGTCCAAACTGGAATTGCATGGTGAGCAAAAAAAGTATGGATTTAGGCCCAGATCTCTGTACTGGGGGGGAATGTTTGACAATGTTCAGCATTCCGTCCATCATCTATTTTTATGCAGCTTTCTTCTTTTTGTGTATTGCTAAAGCTAAACACCAACAAGACCGAAATCGTGATTTTTGGGAATAGCACATCATTGTGGGAGGCCAATAGAGCTAGGACCGACACCCACTCCCACTACCCATGCCAAAAACCTCAGGATCATCATCAACAGCAAACTTGAAATGACCGCCCAGGTCAATGCCGTCGCTGCCTCAATGCTTCTGTGGGAACCCAAACAAATTACTGAACCTCAATATTTTATTCCTGTCAGAATTAACCTCTGATGACTTGGCTCAGCACCCTTGACTTAGCATTAAGAGACACCACCCTATTCAACATCAGGGCCCAAATAAATTAGCAGAGTAAATCAAACTTTTACTGGAACCACCCAAAAACTGAGTTCTAGATCCATAAAAGTTAAAATGATTTTATTTGCCATGAAGGCACAGATGCAAACGTAAAAAATCAGAAATCATTAATAATTGTCAGGACCATAAAGAACATTAACAGCATTTTCTAATTGAAAATAGTCTCTCAATAATCAGACAGAGTTTTTGAGGAAAAATGAAAGAAACACTCAAACAGGCTGGGTTCCATGAGGTAAAATAAAAGTTGCCCCCATTCACATAAATTCAGGGGGTTTTATACACATTTTATGCATCAAAAATAAGAAATACATTGCAGATTCAGCATAGCATGATCATAGACATCACATTTTAGACAAACCTGAAATTGGACTATCACAAGTAAAACTATAACACTAGCCCACTTATAAGAATAACCAAGAATCTTCCATTACCTTCCACAGCAACAGAAATCCAAAGTTGCAAAATTCAATATGAGCCATTCTGTAAGAAAGACCATAACACTACTATGCTAACAAAATGACATCGGAACTTCCAGAAGAAGTGTCCTTCAAAACATTACATTAAGAACCCAAAGAAAGTTTCATTCGCAATGCATGCTCTCTAAAGATACAGTCAGTTATGTCAAATTGTTCTATGTTGTGAGAAAACCGTGGGTAGAAAAGACTCGCAGATGGACATTGATTGGGAGGGGGAGAGAGCAGGAGCTGAATGAGCAAAACCTCAGATATTGCATCCATTTTAGCTTAAATGGTGTCTTCACATAAATGTAGCATAACTAAACTACATTATTATTCACACTTCTAAACATTACTTTTAATTTGTTTCAAGCGCATCATCATTAGTTCATCGGTTACAACCTTACATACTATAAAAATTATTATTTTGCACTCATTAATTATTATTCAAAATTGCACATTGTAAAAAAGCTTTAACAGGTTCATACCCTGAAGATGCTGAGGAAGAATTTCAAATAACTCCCAATAAGCATACGGAAAATTGTCTCACACACACCCTGATCACAAACAAGCTGGACTACAGGAACACCCTCTATGCTGCGATCAACAAAAAAGTCACCAGAAGGCCGCAGACCATTCAGAACTCAGCGAACAGAATCGCTCCCAACCTCCCTTTCAACCTCAACATCACACTACACCTGCAGAAGTTCCACTGGCTTCCTTAAACAAATGAGCACAATTCAAACTTCTCACCCACACTTGCAATGCACTACATAACACTGGCCCAGCACACTTCAACAATCGCATCTGTTTCACAAACCATACAGACACCTCCACTCTTCCTGACTCCTAAATGCAGAAACCCATGCATATGGAAAACCAGATCTGGTGGTTGAACTTTCTCCCACACCACTTTTAAAGTGTGGAATGACCTGCCGCTACACATAAGACCCTCCTCCTCACTTCTTAAATTCCACAAGAAGCTGAAATCTTGGTTTTTCAAGTAGTCACACTAGGCACTAGGTGTGGCCAGATTCACACCTGCTGAGTCCCTGTATACTCTCCTGGGTGATAGTGCACTTTACAAATTTGCATAAAAACACATAAAATAACATAACATAACATAACATGCAGGCCCTAGCACATCTAGGGAATGATTAGACTCAAACCCCACATCACACACCAACCTTTTTTGGAGTACCAACCTAACTAAGGGAGGGGCAAGCAGAAAGGCAGGGGGAATGAATGGGGATGGTAAAAAGGACAATATCAACCTGGAGATTAGCAAACGAGGAACTAAACCTACAGGTGGTTGAACTATATCCAACAAATAGAGAAAGATCTATGGTTTTCAATATTTCCACATATTCTCTATCCTGATGAAAGACAGATTCTTGAGAAAGGGCTAGGATTTGTATCGACAAAGAAACCAGACTCCCTCAAAATCGAGACAAAGTTATTTAAATGTTTCTGTACAATCAAAATGAAACTGTTCTTTAAAGAAAAGCCCAGCGAGAATGAATGAGTAAGCACTGGTCAGTCTCCACCATCCACATTCTACCCACCCACTCACTCGATGTCAGCAAAGCTGATTACTTTTGAAAATCTGGTAACAAAGAAAAATAATGATCTAGAACATGCTAGATATTCATCCCTTACAATATATCTTTAGAAGAAAGGACGGCACTTAGGTTTTTATGCACAACAGTAACAGAACCCTCAAACCAGCAGACAACAGGGATGCAATTTTTATCCATGACACCCAGAAATATGCGGAGGAAATTATGAGGCAGCTAAGCACTGAAACACATTACAGCCACCAGATGAAATACAGTAAAGAATCAGGCCTGTAACTGATATGGGTTTAACTGCTGGCTACATTAATGAAAGGGAACATGCCTATTTGAACAAACAAAACCCATGTGCACCTGTGAAATATACACCACACAGGTAGGGCAAAGAGGTCCTCTTGTGCCCTGAGGACCTCAGGACTAAAGTGGACTTCATCACCCGAGCAGCAGTGCACCAGGAGGCAACTCTGCAGAGTGGTGTAAAAAGGGGGCGTTGCCTCAGACCCCACTCTCAGCAATCCAGTTGTGTGTGGCTTACTGGAGGCACCTGGTGGGCTAGTTGGCCCCTAGGGACACACAGGAGGCAAAGGGACTTCATCCCCCAGCCAAGAGCACACCAGGATGTGCGTTTGCAGAGTGGTGGAGAAAGGGTGTGTGGCCTGTGTCCACCTCTCAGCAATCCCATTAGCTAGGGCTTA
Organism: Triturus cristatus; assembly: GCF_964204655.1. Lineage (NCBI taxonomy): Eukaryota > Metazoa > Chordata > Amphibia > Caudata > Salamandridae > Triturus > Triturus cristatus. The sequence goes on along the minus strand of NC_140591.1, from coordinate 1,174,570,999 downwards.
CTGGAGTATCAGGTAGGCTAGTTGGCTCCTAAGGACCCCCAGCAGCGAAGGGGATTTTAATCCCCATCAAAGAACACGCAAGGAGGCGCATTTGCAGAGTGGTGGGCAAAGGGGACGTGGCCTGCTATGAGAACTTAGCAATCCTGCTGTGTGTGGGATTTACTGGAGGTAATAGATGGGGTAGTTGGTCACCAAAGATGTCCTTGGGGTCCAACTACTCCTCCTGTTACCTCTAGTAAGTCCCACACAGTGGGATTGCTAAGTGGTCTTCCGAGGCCACGCCCCCTTTCTCTACCACTCTGCAAACGCACCTCTTGGCACACTACGGGTTGGGGGATGAAGTCCAATTTACTCCCGAGGCACTTTGGGGGCCAAGAAGCCCTCCTGGTACCTCCTGTAAGTCCTGCACAGCGGAATTCCTGAGTGCTGGTCGGAGGCCCAGCACCCTTTCTCCACCACTCAGCAAATGCGACTACTAGTTAAAGAAGCATTTGCAATGTAATAGGTTTCGCATATGCGAGAGTTAGAGCTATTGGCATTGTAAATGTAAAAGTTTTTACTAATGTATTTTGGGGTGGAGTGGATGTACATTGTTTGTAGTGGCATGTTGCGCAGTGAAATTATGTGAATAGAAAGTACGTGGTATTTAGTGTATAGGAATTATGTAGAGTGGGATTATGTGTTATGGAGAGTAATTATGTGGTATGGTAGTCTATGTGGAAGAGTGGTAACCTCAGGTTTAGTCTTCCTCATTTCCATAGAAGCTAAACTATAAAGTCAATGAGACAAAAAAAAGAAGGAACCCCTGTGGAGCACTTCTGGACCTAGTCAGAGGTATGAGCAGGGCCACTGGAATTATGCGACTGTTTGGCTGCACTGACATTCACACATTTATATATTTTGTGCATTTGCCACCTAATCAATCATCTGATACATAATCTGCAGATTTGAACAAAAAAAACCTTCTTTCTAGTTCAAACGTCTCAAACGTTATCAAAAATGCAGCGACAAGTGTTACAGCATGGTGGAAGGCCCTTTGCAAACCTGGAATGGTCACCTGTTACTTATTGCTAAATGTGGGTGTTAAATTGGTACTAATGGTGTGCAATGCACTCTTGCTTCTTTCTGCGCCTCTCTTGCCTCTTTCTACATTTCTGTTGCTTCTTTCTGCACATCTCATCTACTTTCTGCACCCCTCTTCCCACTTTCTGCACCTCTCTTGCCTCTGTCTGCACTCCTGTTCCCTCTTTCTGCACTTCTTTTGCCTGTTTCTGCAACTTTCCTGCCTCTTTCGGTACCCCTGTTTATTTCTGTACCTCTCTTGCCTCTTTCTGCACTGTTCCTCCCTTTTTTGCATCCCTCTTGCCTCTTTCTGCAGTTCTCTTGCCATTATCTGTACCTCTCTTGCCTCTTTCTGCACCTCACTTGCCTCTTTCTGCACTTCTCTTGCATCTTTCTACACCTCTGTTGCTTCTTTCAACAATTCTCTTGCCTCTTTCTGCACCTCACGTGCCTCTTTCTGCACTTCTCTTGCATCTTTCTACACCTCTGTTGCTTCTTTCAGTAATTCTCTTGCCTCTTTCTGCACTTCTCTTGCTTCTTTCTGCACCCCCTTGCCTCTTTCTGAACCCCTCTTTCCTCTTTCTTCACCTCTCATGCCTCTTTCTGCACCCTATTCCCTCTTTCTATACCTTTCCTGCCTGTTTATGTACCTCTCTTGCCTCTTTCTGCACTTCTCTTGCCTCTTTCTGCACATTTTGCGCCTCTTTCAGCACCTCTGTTGCTTCATTCTGCACTTCTCTACCTTCTTTCTGCACCCCTCCTGCCTCTTTCTGCACCCCTCTTGCCTCTTTGTGCACCTCCCCTACCTCTTTCTGCACCTCTCTTGCCTCTTTCTACACCTGTCTTCTATATTTCTCCACCTCTCTTGCTTCTTTCTGCACTTCTCTTTCTTCTTTCTGCTCTGCTCTTGCTTCTTTCTGTACCTCTCTTGCAAATTTATATATCCCTCTTACCCCTTTCTGCACCCCTGTTCCCTCTTTCTGCACCTTTCTTGCCTGTTTCTGTACCTCTCTTGCCTCTTTTGGCACCTCTGTTGCTTCTTTCTGCACTTCTCTTGCTTCTTTCTGCATCCCTCTTGCCTCTTTCTGTACCCCTTTTGCCTCTTTTTGCACCTCGTCGGCCTCCTTCTGCACCTCTCTTGCTTTTTTATGCAGTTCTCTTGCCTCTTTCTGTACCTTTTTGGCTTCTTTCTGCACTTTTCCTGCCTATTTCTGTATCCCTCGTGCCTCTTTCTGCACCTCTGTTGGTTCTTTCTGCACTGCTCTTGCTTCTTTCTGCACCTCTGTTGCACATTTCTGCATCCCCCTTGCCTCTTTCTGTACCCCTCTTCTCTCTTTCTGCACCTCTCTTGCCTCTGGTAGGCAACCTGTTCCCTCTTTCTGCATCCCTTTTTCCTGTTTCTGTAATCCTCTTGCATCTTTCTGCAGTTCTCTTGCCTCCTTCTGCACCTCACTTGTTTCTTTCCACACTTCTCTTGCATCTTTCTGCACCCTTCTTTCCTTTTCCTGCACATCTCTTGCCTCTTTCTGCACATCTCTTGGTTCTTTCTGCACTGTTCTTGCTTCCTTATGCACCTCTCTTGCCTCTTTCTGCATCACTCTTCCTTCTTTCTGCAATTCCCTTGCCTGCACCCCTGTTCCCTCTTTCTGCACCTCTTCTGTCTGTTTCTGCAACTCTCTTGCCTCTTTGTACAGTTCTCTTGCCTCCTTCTGCACTTCTGCTGCCTCTTTCTGCGGTTCAGTGACTAAATATCGAGGGACATAATATAGAATGCCCAAAATATCGACGCCAAAATATAGAAGGACAGAATATCGACTCCCTATCTACAAACAAGTAAGTACTAAAATATCAATTCCAAAATATAGAATGTTAAAATATAGTTAGCTAAAATATCGAATTTTTTAAATATATTAAAAATAATAAAATATTAAAAACAATTAAATAAAACATACATAATATAATATAAAAAAGCTTAAAATGTAAACATAATAAAAGTAATGTAAAAAAAAGTAGAGCTTTTGTTGGATAGCGAAAGCGTAAAAGTTACTATTCCCACTCCAGTGAGTGCAACAGTAGGGAAAACGTTGGATAGCGTAGGGGTAAAAATTACTATTCAATAAGGGGAGGGACTAGGAGCTATTAGAAAGAGGTCCTGAACCAATGCTCCTAAAAGTCATACATAGTTCCAACGGATGGTTACAGTTCCTACAGAGTGGAGGGGGAGGTTACAGCCAACAGATAAGCTGTAAATAATGGGGAGTGTCTCCAAGGGTCAAGTGAGTGTGCAGAGTAAGGAAAGAGTACTCCTTAATGTGGTATCTAGTGCCCTCACACACCCTTGCGGATGTATAGCATCATCATTGGGCAAGGTTGCTCCTTGTGGGGGTGGCGCTGCAGTCCCTCACGGGCCCTTGGTTAGGGGCTCTCTGGCGGAGTTCTTTTAAGGAGTTGCCACATTTGTGAGTGAGGGTGTGTGGGTAGAGAAGTGCTAGTGAGTGCTGGTTAAAATGAGACAGGGACCTAAAAATATTTAATCAAAAAGGTCCCTGGTTCAAGCTAAAAAGTTCACGGGGATGGAGATGCACAGTAGTGCTACTATGAGAGGGGAAACAGAACCAAATAGAGTCCCACTACTCTCAACCCGTGTTGTGTATTAACACAAAGTGAATGTGAAGAAGGTCTACATGTTTCGCGCTGTTAGATGGTCCCTATTGGATCCAGGAGCGCTTCGTCAGGACCAATGGATGGATGAAAAATAGGGTTCGGGAAAAGACAGCCCGTAATCCTATATGTTACCTGGGTCAGGTTTGCTTGACAATAAATGTCCAGAATCTGTTTTTATACGTAAATCCTGTTCACACCCTGGAGGGAGACAAAAAAGCAAGGGAGGGGGGGGGGGGGGAAGGGAAAAAACCAAATATCGTCTTATCAAGGTTTTTTATAATATCTCAAACGGTGGCACTGGTGCACGGGGTGTGCTTAGGTGCCTAGTGCATGAAACGAACAACTACCGAGGTAATGTCATTGTGATCATGCAGAATTGTGATGCTAGAGGGGTATCCAGCATCCAGGTGAAACCCCCGGTGGTGGTGGTGGGTTCCATCTTTTATCATCATCAGACATACGCATTAGTGGTCATGCCATCTTGGAGACCAGTAGTTCGTAGATGCAGGCAAGGGTGTGTTGGTGGACATAAGGTTTCAAAAGTGCCCACCATCACAGGTGCCCTGGTTCTGATTCACCTGGGCGTGCCTGGTGGTGGTAATACGGTGATCCATAGTAATTATCACGCTGTGAATAGAAGTGAAAGCTGGCCGTGGATGGATATTTGGCCTCGTAGTTACTGTGGTTGAGAGGACGTATCGGTGATATGCAGCTTGGCACACAGTGAGGACTGCGGCGCAACCGCGAGGGTTAGGGCGGCCAACGTGACAATCTAGTGCTCTTATCAGGTGGTAGGTAAATTTAATGGCCTCGAAAAACTGACAAAAATAACATAAAAACAATGTAAACCGTCACCGGATGCCTACCCTCTCCTTGTCGAAGATGAGCTCCATCAGCGTATGCCGCGGAGTAAGGCTGTGGGAGGATAAGTCAACACAAGGCATCGGTAAAGCAGGGAAGCGATAAAAAATACCTGTTCAAGGAAACTCGAGCGGTCCGAGTCGGTGATGGCAATACTCACTGCAGAAGTCACCTTACGTTGAGGGGAGACCTACCCGTGCCGCTGCACAGCCGGTAACATTAGTCGAAGGGCTTCGGTCTAGTTAAATATTGTTGCCGGGATGTGGCTGGGCCTCGGGCGATGACGTGGTCTCATCGCGCCCGAGGGCCGGTTCGTTAAAGAAAGGACTATGAAACCCCCTACTACCGCAGCCATGATGGAATGGTGTGCGGATCTATTAACGAAGTGGGGAGTTTAATTTAAATAAGATGACTGACTTGACAAGAGAATCCTAAGAGGGTCGGTGTTATATCCCTCAGGGGTCTCATATCGAGATGGGGTGTCTGAAGGGTAAAAATAATGGTAGTACTTAAAAAAGTGTGTGGTCTACATCACTGAGCTGTGTATAACTCAGAAAAATAGGCAAAAATGCCACATGCACATCAATGTCCAGTATGGGCATAGAGACGCGTGAGTGTGGAGATGGTCATGTTCTGACATGTGCTCAGGTACTAATACGGGAGATCTGTACTCTGGAACAGATTTTTAGAGTCATTGCTTGCTGAATGCGATTCGAGCATGGTGGTGAAGGGTGCAGTTAGTAGGCAAGCACTTATTGTTCAATAGAACTAGTATGTCAGTATCAGAGGTGGTAATACGTGCAAAAAACTAGTAGCCCTTGATGTTACGTGCTGTTGTAGGGTGACCTAGTATTATGCGATTAACGGGATAGTTCAACCCAGGGGATGTCTTCATTTAATCCCCGTTTGTTACTTCGCAATCTGAACACCCATCGTTGTTCCTGCCTGAACAGTGTTGATGCTGACCAGTGGGGATTTGATTCGATGATGGTCCATCGTAGGTCTTCGGGGGAATGGTTCATTTCCAGGAAATGACTTTGTAGTCTTGTAGCTGTACGCTTACACCGAATTGTGCTCTTATGTTCCCCAATTCGAGTTTTGACTGGTCTCATTGTCATGCCGATGTATCGTGACCCACAGGGACAAGTAATCATGTACACGCAATTTTTAGTGTTGCAGTTAGTGTGATGTAGCTGCTTCCAGGGTCTTGTGAGTCCTAGATCAATTTCTTTCGTGATACTTGTCTGTGGGCATGCTATACACAAGCCGCATGGGTAATGACCTACCACCGGAGGTAGATTCCATAGGGTTGGTTGCGTTTTGATCATGTTCTTAGGGCGAGTATGGACTAAGATGTCCCTCAGATTTTGTGTTCTCTTGAAGGCAAAGAGAGGTTTAGGTCCTGGTAGGAACTCCCCTGTTTCAAGTATCTTCCAATATTTTTTGATTATTCTTTGGATTCTGTTGGAGTTCGGTGTGAAGGAGGTCACACATGTTAGTATTTCTGAGGTGGTTTTCTCTCTGATTTCTAATAGAGCTTCTCTGGGAGTGTTTCTGGCTCTTTTCCGTGCCTGTTTCACAATTCTTTTAGGATACTCTCTTATTTCCAAATTTTCCGTTAGTATATCTGCCTCTTTTTCGAATTCCGTGACAGAGTTGCAGTTCCGGCGTAGGCGGAGAAATTGTCCTACTGGTAAATTGTTTCTTAAGGACTTTGGATGGTGACTCGGGAATAGAAGAAGACTATTCCTGTCTGTAGGTTTTTTGTAGTTGGTCGTCAGCAGGCGACCTTCTTTGATAGATATTAGGAGGTCAAGAAATGGTATGGATTCGTGTGATGGTAGTTCGGTATCGGATTTGGTCCCATAGGGCCATTCCACATGGGTTGGGGGCCCATCCATGGTCCCTGATACATAGGTGTAGAGAAGGGGTGAGAAGGGAACCCATGGAACAAAGGTGGGACCAAATCCGATACCGAACTACCATCAGTATCAGACCCCACCTTTTCTCAACAGAGGGAGGGGCAGAGGAAGAGGCAAAAGAAGAGGAACAACCAAAACAGTCCATTGGCAGGACCCGGAACCTATGGTCCTACGCAGCAAGACAACAAGACCTTAGTGGTCAACTTGTCCTCTAGGCCTATCACAGAAGGTGTGAACAGACTGTTGGAAAAAGGCCTAGGATTTGTCCCCACACCTAAGGGAGATGACTTTCTCCTGCATCAAGAACTCCATCAGTTCTTTCGGAAAATACGCTTAAAAGCATTCTTTCAAGATAAACCGCAGGCCCCCCCTAGCGGCTCAGGCCTCAAGAACAAATCAAAATTTACCCCCACCCCAGCTATGACCTTGAATGAGGTATTAACTTTTGAACAAGCCGTCTTGAAGGAGGTCAACACCATCACCACGAACGGTTCATTTGATAATCTTTCCAGAGAAGAAAGGTCACTCCTCAGACACCTAACAGAGGATGGAACGATCATATTAAAACCCGCGGACAAAGGAGGGGCAATTGTCATTCAAGACAAAAATGTCTATGATGAGGAATGTAAGCGACAATTATCTAATACCAGGTATTACGAACCCATCAATGAAGATCCCACCACACGCCTCTCGACCACGATACAACACCTGACATCGGAGGCAGAGGCAGAGGGATGGATTACCAAGGAAGAGGCCCTTTTTCTTCTGAACAAGAAACCACGGACACCGTACTTCTACTGCCTCCCCAAAATTCATAAGGGGATCACCCCTCCACCAGGCAGACCCATAGTGTCTGGGATAGATTCTCTTCTGGAACCCTTGAGCAAGTTCTGTGATGTGTTCCTACGCCCCCTGGTAACGCAGACTCCAATGTACCTAAGAGACACTACAGAGGTGCTCAACCTCATAGAACGTTTTGATGCACCAGAATCCATCACCTTGTTGGTCACCCTAGATGTGGAATCACTTTATACGAATATTCCCCAAGATGCCACACTGATGGTCCTTGACAAAGCTCTCCGGAACATCGATCCTTGGCCGGCAACTACACCTATCACCTTCATCTGTGAGTGTGCCACCATAGCACTAAAAGAAAATTATTTTGCCTTTGAGAACAACCTTTACCATCAAATACAGGGCACCAGTATGGGTAGTACCTTTGCGCCGAGCTTGGCCTGCCTATACATGGCAAACTTTGAAGAAGAGCACATCCTGACCGAGACCAACCCATACACCAACAACATCTTATTATGGCGTAGATATATCGACGACATAATCATCTTTTGGAAAGGGGAGGAAGAGACATGCAGAACATTCTTCACATGGATTAATACCTTAAATCCATATCTACAATTCGTGGGCACATTGTCACACGAATCCATACCATTTCTTGACCTCCTGATATCTATCAAAGAAGGTCGCCTGCTGACGACCAACTACAAAAAACCTACAGACAGGAATAGTCTTCTTCTATTCCCGAGTCACCATCCAAAGTCCTTAAGAAACAATTTACCAGTAGGACAATTTCTCCGCCTACGCCGGAACTGCAACTCTGTCACGGAATTCGAAAAAGAGGCAGATATACTAACGGAAAATTTGGAAATAAGAGAGTATCCTAAAAGAATTGTGAAACAGGCACGGAAAAGAGCCAGAAACACTCCCAGAGAAGCTCTATTAGAAATCAGAGAGAAAACCACCTCAGAAATACTAACATGTGTGACCTCCTTCACACCGAACTCCAACAGAATCCAAAGAATAATCTAAAAATATTGGAAGATACTTGAAACAGGGGAGTTCCTACCAGGACCTAAACCTCTCTTTGCCTTCAAGAGAACACAAAATCTGAGGGACATCTTAGTCCATACTCGCCCTAAGAACATGATCAAAACGCAACCAACCCTATGGAATCTACCTCCGGTGGTAGGTCATTACCCATGCGGCTCGTGTATAGCATGCCCACAGACAAGTATCACGAAAGAAATTGATCTAGGACTCACAAGACCCTGGAAGCAGCTACATCACACTAACTGCAACACTAAAAATTGCGTGTACATGATTACTTGTCCCTGTGGGTCACGATACATCGGCATGACAATGAGACCAGTCAAAACTCGAATTGGGGAACATAAGAGCACAATTCGGTGTAAGCGTACAGCTACAAGACTACAAAGTCATTTCCTGGAAATGAACCATTCCCCCGAAGACCTACGATGGACCATCATCAAATCAAATCCCCACTGGTCAGCATCAACACTGTTCAGGCAGGAACAACGATGGGTGTTCAGATTGCGAAGTAACAAACGGGGATTAAATGAAGACATCCCCTGGGTTGAACTATCCCGTTAATCGCATAACACTAGGTCACCCTACAACAGCACGTAACATCAAGGGCTACTAGTTTTTTGCACGTATTACCACCTCTGATACTGACATACTAGTTCTATTGAACAATAAGTGCTTGCCTACTAACTGCACCCTTCACCACCATGCTCGAATCGCATTCAGCAAGCAATGACTCTAAAAATCTGTTCCAGAGTACAGATCTCCCGTATTAGTACCTGAGCACATGTCAGAACATGCCCATCTCCACACTCACACGTCTCTATGCCCATACTGGACATTGACGTGCATGTGGCATTTTTTGCCGATTTTTCTGAGTTATACACAGCTCAGTGATGTAGACCACACACTTTTTTAAGTACTACCATTATTTTTACCCTTCAGACACCCCATCTCGATATGAGACCCCTGATGGATATAACACCGACCCTCTTAGCATTCTCTTGTCAAGTCAGTCATCTTATTTAAATTAAACTCCCCACTTCGTTAATGGATCCGTACACCATTCCATCATGGCTGCGGTAGTAGGGGGTTTCATAGTCCTTTCTTTAACGAACCGGCCTTCGGGCGCAATGAGACCACGTCATCGCCCGAGGCCCGGCCACATCCCGGCAACACTATTTAACTAGACCGGAGCCCTTCGACTAATGTCACCGGCTGTGCAGCGGCACGGGTAGGTCTCCCCGCAACGTAAGGCGACTTCTGCAGTGAGTATTGCCATCACCGACTCGGACCGTTCGAGCTTCCTTGAACAGGTATTTTTTATCGCTTCCCTGCTTTACCGATGCCTTGTGTTGACTTATCCTCCCACAGCCTTACTCCGCGGCATACGCTGACGGAGCTCATCTTCGATAAGGAGAGGGTAGGCATCCGGTGATGATTTACATTGTTTTTATGTTATTTTTGTGAGTTTTTCGAGGCCATTGAATTTACCTACCACCTGATAAGAGCACTAGATTGTCACATTGGCCACCCTAACCCTCGCGGTTGCGCCGCTGTCCTCAGTGTGTGCCAAGCTGCATATCACCGATACGTCCTCTCAACCACAGTAACTACTAGGCCAAATATCCATCCACGGCCAGCTTTCACTTCTAGTCACAGCGTGATAATTACTATGGATCACCGTATTACCACCACCAGGCACGCCCAGGTGAATCAGAACCAGGGCACCCGTGATGGTGGGCACTTTTGAAACCTTATGTCCACCAACACACCCTTGCCTGCATCTACGAACTACCGGTCTCCAAGATGGCATGACCACTAATGCGTATGTCTGATGATGATAAAAGATGGAACTCACCACCACCACTGGGGGTTTCACCTGGATGCTGGATACCCCTCTAGCATCACAATTCTGCATGATCACAATGATATTACCTCGGTAGTTGTTCGTTTCATGCACTAGGCACCTAAGCACACCCCGTGCACCAGTGCCACCGTTTGAGATATTATAAAATACCTCGATAAGATATTTGGTTTTTTCCCTTCCCCCCCCTCCCTTGCTTTTTTGTCTCCCTCCAGGCTGTGAACAGGATTTACGTATAAAAACGGATTCTGGACATTTATTGTCAAGCAAACCTGACCCAGGTAACATATAGGATTACGGGCTGTCTTTTCCCGAACCCTATTTTTCATCCATCCATTGGTCCTGACGAAGCGCTCCTGGATCCAATAGGGACCATCTAACAGCGCGAAACATGTAGACCTTCTTCACATTCACTTTTTGTTAATACACAACACGGGTTGAGAGTAGTGGGACTCTATTTGGTTCTGTTTCCCCTCTCATAGTAGCACTACTGTGCATCTCCATCCCCGTGAACTTTTTAGCTTGAACCAGGGACCTTTTTGATTAAATATTTTTAGGTCCCTGTCTCATTTTAACCAGCACTCACTAGCACTTCTCTACCCACACACCCTCACTCACAAATGTGGCAACTCCTTAAAAGAACTCCGCCAGAGAGCCCCTAACCAAGGGCCCATGAGGGACTGCAGCGCCACCCCCACGATGAGCAACCTTGCCCAATGATGATGCTATACATCCACAAGGGTGTATGAGGGCACTAGATACCACATTAAGGAGTACTCTTTCCTTACTCTGCACACTCACTTGACCCTTGGAGACACTCCCCACTATTTACAGCTTATCTGTTGGCTGTAACCTCCCCCTCCACTCTGTAGGAACTGTAACCATCGTTTGGAACTAAAAATTACTATTCCCACTCCAGTCAGTGCAACAGTAGGGAAAGCGTTGGATAGCGTAGGGGTACAAATTATTATTCTCACTCCAGAGAGTGCAACAGTAGGGAAAGCGTTGGATAGCGGGAGGGTGAAAATTACTATTCCCACTCCAGAGAGTGCAACAGTAGGGAAAGCGTTGGATAGCGGGAATGGAAAAATTGCTATTCCCACTTTAGTGAGTGCAACAGTAGGGAAAGCGTTGGATAGCGTAGGGGTAAAAATGACTATTCCCACTCCAGTGAGTGCATCAGTAGGGAAAACGTTGGATAGCGTAGGGGTAAAAATTGCTATTCCCACTCCAGAGAGTGCAACAGTAGGGAAATCGTTGGATAGCGGGAAGGGATTTATTACTATTCCCACTCCAGTGACTCCAACAGTAGGGAAAGCATTGGATAGCGTAGGGGTAAAAATTACTATTCCCACTCCAGGGAGTGCAACAGTACAGAAAGCATTGGATAGCAGGAAGAGAAAAATTACTATTCCCACACCAATGAGTGCAACAGTAGGGAAAGCGTTGGATAGCATAGGGGTAAAAATTACTATTCCCACTCCAGTGAGTGCAACAGTAGGGAAAACGTTGGATCGTGTAGGGGTAACAATTACAATTCCCACTCCAGAGAGTGCAACAGTAGGGAAAGTGTTGGATAGCGTAGGGGTACAAATTACTATTCCCACTCCAGTGAATACAACAGTAGGGAAAACGCTGGATAGTGTAGGGGTAAAAATTACTATTCCCACTCCAAAGAGTGTAACAGTAGGGAAAGCGTTGGATAGCAGGAGGGTAAAAATTACTATTCCCACTCCAGTGAGTGCAACAGTAGGGAAAGAGTTGGATAGCGGGAGGGTAAAAAATACTATTCCCACTCCTGAGAGTGCAAAAGTAGGGAAAGTAATGATTTAATTTTAAAATAAGATTACATTAATTATCAATACCAATAAAAAGTTAATAAAAAATAATTACCAATTAATAACAATTAATTATATTGAAAAAAATTAATAATTAATTATCAATTATCAATACACATAAATAAAAACATTAATATTTACTTTATTACAATTAAATTACTTCCCACCCAATTCCCCTACAAACCCACAACCCGCTCCTAATAATAACAAATACAATTAACATAATTATCAATTATTCAATTAATATAAATTAATTACCAGTTAATGAAAAATTAATTACCGATTAATAATTAATTATCAATCAATTAATCAGCAAAACATATAAATATAATTAATATTTAATTAACCATAATTAAATTACTTCCCACCCTATTCCCCTATAAACCCACAACCCGCTACAGAATTAAATTGCACAAAAATTAAATTACATAACATTCATTAGTTTAAACAAATTAAACATACATTACAAAAATAATACATAATTTTAACACATATACTACCATACATAACAATAATTTTTTTTCGATATTATAGATATCTATATTTTTAAATTCGATATTATGGTAATCTATATTTTAAAATTCGATAATATGGAATTCTATATTTTTAAATTCTATATAATGGAAATCGATATTTCGTACCCCAATTTCGATATTCTGACCTATCTATATTTTGATAATTCAATATTCTGTCCACTCTATATTTTGAATTCGATATTCTGGGCAGTCGATATTTCTGAATATATATTTAGGGTGTTCACCTCTTTTTGCACCTCTCCTACCACTTTCTGTACTCCTCTTGCCTCTTTTTGCACCTTTGTTGGTTCTTTCTGCACTGCTCTTACTTCTTTCTGCTCCTCTTTTGCAAGTTTCTCCATTCCTCTTGCCTCTTTTTGCACCCCTTCCATATTTCTCCACTTCTCTTGCTTCTTTCTGCACTTCTCTTGCTTCTTTCTATACTGCTCTTGCTTCTTTCTGCACCTTTCTTGCAAATTTCTGTATCCCTCTTACCTCTTTCTGCACCCCTGTTCCTACTTTCTTTACCTTTCTTGTGTGTTTCTGCACCTCTCTTGCCTCTTTCAGCATCTCTGTTGCTTCTTTCTGTACCCCTCTTGCCTCTGTCTGTACACCTTTTCCTCTTTCTGCACCCCTTTTGCCTGTTTCTGCAACTCTCCTGCCTCTTTCTGTACCTCTCTTGCCCCTTTCTGCACCTCACTTTCCTCTTTCTGCAATTCTCTTGCTTCTTTCTGCACTCTTCTTCCCTTTTTCTGCACATCTCTTGCCTCTTTCTGCACCCCTCTTGCCTCTTTCTGTACCCCTTTTGCTTCTTTTTGCACTTCTGTCTCTTCTTTCTGCACCCCTCTTGCCTCTTTATGTACCTCTATTGCTACTTTCTGCACTACTCTTGCTTCCTTCTGTACCTCTCTTGCCTCTTTCGTACCCCTCTTCCTTCTTTCTGCAATTCTCTTGCCTCTATCTATATCCCTGTTCCCCTTTTCTGCACCTCTCTTGCCTGTTTCTGCAACTCTCTTTCCTGTTTCTGCACCTGTTCCTTCTTTCAGCACTTCTTTCGTTACTTTCTGCACCTCTGTTGTATCTTTCTGCACTTCTTTTGTCTCTTTCTGTACCCCTTTTGCCTCTTTCCACACCTCTGTCGCTTGTTTCTGCACTTCTCTTGTTTCTTTCTGCACCTCTCTTGCTTCTATCTGCACCCCTGTTCCTTCTTTCTGCACCCTTCTTCCCTCTTTCTGTACCTCTCTTGCGTCTTTCTACACTCCTGTTCCCTCTTTCTGCACCTCTCTTTTTTTTCTGAAATTCTCATGCACCTTTCTGTACTTCTCTCGCCTGTTTTTGTATTCAAATGGGAAGTGCAAGTTGTCAAGTTTAAAGGAATGCGTGCTCTCGTGACTGAGGTATATGTCTACGTGGACATGTATTCTCACATGTGTTATGCATCTGACGATGGTAGCTTAAAAAGCGGGTAGCTTCTCTGATAGGTGGTCAAATCTTGTTAGTTCTGCTCTGTAATTCGGTTGCACAGGCAGACATGTCTTATGTCTATATGTGTTATAGAGTCCCTCAACTATACTATTGAATACCCATGTGCCCTATATTGTGAGCAGAAAGAAATACATACACCTTTTTTTACACAAATTTACAGAGTATGCTGTTTGAAACAGAGGTATTCAAGTGTTTGTATGTTTATTTTCATTTAACATGTCACTAGGTAAAAGCATAGACATGCATGCATACCTTTACAAACTTGGTCAGACTTACAACAGTGATATGCTTAGGATTTTAGTTTTATATTTGGTAGACCTAACATTCTGAGCAGTCGATTAATAGTGAACCTTCAAGACAAAAGTGAGGTTTAAGACATCTTTGGAGAAGGGTTAGTGATTAGGGTACTTTGTATGAGTCTGTTGTAAGGTACAGTCCCAGGAGGCCTCTTTCTGCACCTCTGTTGGTTCTTTCTATACATCTCTTGCTTCTTTCTTCACCTTTCTTCCTCTTTCTGCACCTTCTTGCCTCTTTCTGCACTTCTCTTGCTTCTTTCTGCACCTGCCTTCCTCTTTCTGCACATGTCCTACCTATGTAGGCATAGTTAGAAATTAGCATTTAAAAAACCTTAGAAATTCACTGAAAAAAACAGAGGTTTCAAGGAAGTTATAGTTAGGGATTAGCATTTAAAAAACCTTAGAAATTCACTGACAAAACCACAGGTTTCAGGGACGCTATAGTTAGAAATTAATATTTAAAAAACCTTTGAAATTCACTCAAAAAACCATAGGTTTCAGGGACGTTATAGTTAGGAATTAGCATTTAAAAAACCTTAGAAATTCAAAGAAAAAAACACAGGTTTTCAGGGACGTTATAGTTAGTTGGACATTTCACTCGTACAAAACCAGAGAAATTCGGCCATTATAGTTAGTTGAGCTAAGTATAACTCACCCTCTCGCAATGCTCTGCTGATGACATCACGTATTACATGGGACCCACGTCTGGGCATACTCTTCCCACTTAGAATGACAAAAGCTCAAAGAACAGATGATGGATGGAATGCTGAACAATGCAAACATTCACCCCAATCGATAGATCTGGGTTTAATCCATAGTTTTTTTCTACCATGCCACCAAAGTTTGGACCCAGCCACATGCAAATCAGTCTTGACCCTGCTCCTCATGGGAATAGTACAGCCTGAACTGCCAAGACAGGTCCTCCTTGGACAGGAAACAAGCATCCTGGGACCGGTTTCAGGGTATCACCCCTCATCAGCCAGGCTAGTTTGAATCCAGTGGTGTAGTGATCACAGAACCCACGTCTGGGCATACCCTTCCCACTTAGGGCAACAAAAGGAAAAAAAACATATGATGGACGGAATGCTGAACAATGCAAACAATCACCTCCAATGAACAAATCTGGGTTTAATCCATTGTTGTTTTGCCCACCACACCACGCTAGTTTGGACCCAGCCATATGCAAATCAGTCTTGACCCTTCTCCTCGTGGGAACAGTCCAGCTGGAAACTGCGAAGCCAGGTCCTCCCTGGACTGGAAATAAGCATCCTAGGGCAGATTTCAGGCTATCACCCCTCATCAGCCAGGCTTGAATCCAGTGACGCAGTGAGCACGGGTCCCACATAAGGGCACACCATCCAATTTAGAGTGACTAAAGCAAAAAGAACATATGATGGATGGAATGCTGAGCAATGCAAACATTCTCCCCCAGTGAGCAGATCTGGGTTTAATCCATTGTTACTTTGGCCACCACGCCACCCCGGTTTGCACCCAGACATATGCAACTCAGCCTTGAACCTGCACCTCATGGGAACAGTCCAGCCTGAACTGTCAAGCTAGGTCCTCCCTGGACCGGAAACAAGCATCCTGGGACCGGTTTCGAGGTATCACCCTCATCAGCCATGCTAGCTTGAATCCAGTGGCGCAGTGAACATGGGACTCACGTCTATCCATGCCCTTCCCACTTAGGTCAACAAAAGCAAAAAGAACAGAAGATAGACGGAACGATGAACAATGCAAACATTCACTCCCAGTCAACAGATCTGGATTTAATCTATTGTTTTTTGCCCACACGCCACCCCAGTTTTGACCTAGCCATATGCAAATCAGTTTTGACCCTGCTCATCATGCGAGCAGTGCAGCCCAATTAGCCAAGCTAGGTCCTCCCTGGACAGGAACTAAGCATCCTGGGACCGGTTTTGTGGTATCACCCCTCATCAGCAAGGCTAGCTTGAACTAAGTGGTGCAGTCAGCACAGGACCAACTTCTGGGCATACCCTTCCTACTTAGGGCAACAAAAGCAAAATGAACAGATGATGGACTGAATGTTGAACAATGCAAACATTCACCCCCAATCAATAGATCTGGGTTTAATCCATATTTTGTTTTGCCCACCACACTACTCCAGTTTAAACCCAGCTATAGAAAAATTCATCTTGACCCTGCTCCTCATGGGAACAGTCCAGCCTGAACTGTCAAGCCAGCACTTCAGTGGACCAATTCTTAATTTTAATTCTGTGGTGCAGTGAGCACTGGACCCACGTCTGGCCATACCCTTCCCACTTTGAGTGACAAATTCAAAAAGTACAGATGATGGTCGGAATGCTGGACAATGCAAACATTCACCCACAGTCAACAGATCTCAGTTCAATTAATTGATTTTTTTGCCCACCACGCCACCCCCAATTTGGATCCAGCCATATGCAAATCAGTCTTGGCCTTGCTCCTCATGGGAACTGTCCAACCTGAACTGCCAAGCCAGTTACTCCCTGGACTAGAAAAAAAAATCCTGGGACAGTTTTCGCTGTAGCACCCCTCATCAGCCATGCTAGCTTGAATCCAGTGGTACAGTGAGCACAGGACCCACGTCTGGGCATACCCTTCCCGCTTAGGGCAACAAAGGAAAAAAAACAGATGATGGACAGAATGCTGAACAATGCAAACATTCACCTCCAATCAACAAATCTGGGTTTAATCCATTGTTTTTTGCCCACCACTCCAGTTTGGACCCAGCCATATGCAAATCAGTCATAACCCTTCTCCTCGTGGGAACAGTCCAGCTGGAAACTGCCAAGCCAGGTCCTCCCTGGACAGGAAACAAGCATCCTAGGACAGATTTCGGGCCATCACCCCTCATCAGCCAGGCTAGCTTGAATTCAATGGCACAGTGAGCATGAGACCCACGTCTTGGCATACCCAGATGTGGGTCCTGTGCTCACCATGCCAGTGGACTCAAGCTAGTCTGGCCGATGAAGGATGATACCCCAAAACCGGTCCTAGGATGCTTGTTACCACTCCAGGGAGGACCTGGCCTGGCAGTTTGGAATGGACTGTACCTATGGGGAGCAAGTTCAAGACTGATTTGTATATGACTGGGTCTTAACTGGAATGGAATGGTGTGCAAAAAAACAATTGATTTAGGCCAGCATCTCTGTACTGAGGGTGAATGTTTGACATTGTTCAGCATTCTGTCCATCAATTGTTTTTTTGCATTTGAAGATCCCGCAGAGGGTTTCATCATTTTGAAAGAAAAGTTAAAATTGTCTATTAAGGGGGAGGATGTAGTGCAGCCGCCACAGCTGCCAACTCGGGAGCTGGAGATACGGGTTCGGGTCTCAGCGGTGGCTCACTCTTCTGTGATTTTGGGCAAATCACTTAATCATGCCATGCCCATGGATAGCGCATGGATACCCTCATGGGTGATAAGCCGCGCTATATAAATCTACAAATGTGTTTGTCACTAAGAATTGTTTATATACAAATTTTAACAAATTAGCCAATACTGTTTCATTATTACTGAAATAGTACATAACTTTATAAACATCAAATAGATATTACATGACAAGTGTTGCCCATAGCACAATACCAATAATCAGCTGATACAAACAGACTATCTTCCAGCATTTACTGACAGCTAAGAAACAATGTTTCATTCTGTAAACACAACAGAGCAAGACATCCACAGAAAAACAGCTTGTAAGGGAAGATTAGATGCAGTCAATACTCAACAGGGCCAGCTTTTCAAACACAAGAATATCCAACATCTAGCATTGTCACTGGATTGGCTTTAATTCTAATAGTAGATGGAATTACACTTGTTCTGGTGTTTCTGCTGAAGAAATGCAAAAGTTCATAAGACCGAAGAAGGTGCTAAGGGGCCAGATGTACGACCAAGAAAATTGCGCATCGCTAAATGCGACTCTTTTGCGAGTCGCAGTTAGCGAGGTGCAATTTCCGATGTACAACAGTGTATTTCACACTGTTTGCGATTCCCAATGGGGTCGCAAATTGCGAGGCTCATTAATATTAATGAGCCTCTCTCAATTTGCGAGCCCATTGGGAATGACAGCCCTCCCTGGTATGGTGGCATTCTGGGCTCAGCAGACCACCATGTCTGAGACTGCTTTTTAATAAAGCAGCTTTTCTTTTTAAAATGCAGACCATTTTCCTTAAAAGAAAACGGGATGCATTTAAAAAAGAAAAATGAAACTTTTCAGTTTCATTTTTTAGGGGCAGGCAGTGGTCTCTGGGGCCACTGCCTGCTCTTAAAACATAATTTCCAACATACTCACAAAGGGAGCCCTTTCCTTTTGCGAGTGGTTTGCCACCTACTTGAAGTAGGAGGTAAACTGCGAGTGTTTTGCAGCCACAAATGCGGTCACAAAACACTAGTACATAGCATGTTGACTCGCTATTAGGAAGGGACGCCCCTTCCTAATAGCGAGAGTCGCAAATGCTATTTTGCGAGTCAGGGACTCGCAAAATAGCATTTGTACATGATATTACACTTTTATGCGTCAGCAAACGGGAAATTCTCCCTTTTGCACCTGCAAAAAAGGGTCAAAAATCTGTCCCTAAGAGATTTGAGAAGCAAATGAAGATGGGTCAAAGACAACCATGAGCACAAATGCATCTCGTAAAAATACTTATAACTTGAAGACAATGTTGTGGTTCTGACCTGAGAGTTGCTATTCCACAGAAATACACCAAGAATAAAACTTTGTGCTCCATGGATTTACTGAAGTTTAGCCCTATGAAGAAAGGATGATATGAAGTACTGAGCTGTCTTCTGAATGTGCATGAGCAGCTTTTTTCTGCTTGGGAGCCATATCAATTGGCATGTCATTTTCATTGAAATACATTATATTAGTAAAAGACAAATAATTTTTTTTATCCTGCATACAAGAGGGGGCAAATAATTGTCAATCATAATGATCAGCATACAAGATAGAGTTATATGTGGCAGGGCTGTCTTGTAATAATAATAATATTATGTTACATGTAAGACAGACTGGATTGCATGTAAACATGACAGCATTTAATATTAGAGTGTACCAGGCATAGGGACTAGGGAAATACACTGTTTGAATAGTAATGTTAAAGAATGCATGTTTAATCAGCATGTCTTCAGTTTAGAAACTCCATGTTTTCTTACACTTTCCAAATTAACAGGACCGAAAAACAAAACTGTCGGCTTCTCTAGTTCACACGTTGTAACTGTGGCTGCAAGGGGACATAACCTTATAAAGTTAATTTTAAGAGGAACAAGGGAAAGCAGCATTAGATTCTATGGCTTCCACATGCTTCTGCAAAGGGATGTTCCTTGCATAGTTTTGTAACAAAGCAAGAGCCAAGCATGAGTGACTCCCTTCTCCCCGCATAAGACATAATTTGTGATAAAAGTACAGGGGCAAGATTAGACAGACCAGTTGCTGAGGGGAGATGCTTAATGGCTTAATTCTGACGCTGAAACAATAATAGCATAATCTATGTAGGGAAACTGCACATGGCCTGGCATAATGTAGGGGTAATACACTAATATAGTGAAGCAAGGTGGATTGTCAACATTATTAAGACACTTATGTTAGGGAATATAATAACAGGTTAGGGATGTGTGATGAAATATATTTGGGAATCAGCTATCAATAAATCTGATCTGCATATTATTTGCTTAGTTGTTTGCATTAATTTTGATTATACCGAGGAACACTATTTGTAGACAAATGCAAAATGAATAATCATATAATAGCACAATACCAACCATTGATTTGGGGTTGGGACTTGATCTCTCACTGCCTGCTAATATTAGATTCTCTGACAGGTCTAGCTGACCGCTAACACACAGGGACTGAGTCTCAAACGTTGTAGTATGTTTTGTAGTAATACAACACATAAAATAAGGCATACTACAAAATGTACGTTTTGCCTATACTTATGTGTGCAGAGTTCGCTGCCTCAACTGCGGAGCCTCTGCACTGGTAAGTATAGATTTCAGTAGTAAATGTGGTAGGGACACAGGGGAGTGAATGAGAAATGGGGCAGACTTCCTACTAAAGGGGATACGGTTAGGGAGAAGTAAGAGGAATTTAGGAAGTCAGGGAGGGATGTTAACAGCATAGACAAGAGTAAGCCAATTGAAATTGCCCTGGCGGTGGAAGCATGTAACATACATTGTTATACTGCACACTCAGAGTTCGTGAATACTGAAAGTAGTTAGCTTACTACAAAGTGTAAATTAACTCAAAAGTGTAACTTACCTTTGTGATTCAGGCCCTCCCTGTCTGAAACAGGGAGTGAGAGATACCTCCCAATTCTCCTTTTCTCCAAAAAGGTAAATTTTCTTTTGGGGCTAAAGGGATTTACTGGGTGTGACCATAATATCATTGGGAGGTTGAAAGTGGATGGTGGGCAGAGATGCAGTGTAGGGGACATCAGTGACCAACTGTGGGAAATTCCACACTACTTACTTCCCTCTCAGTCCCACCTCAGTGAAAACATTTCTATGCCTTTGGTTCTACTCTCCTGAGGTTATTCTCAATACCAGGCCATGTAGTGCTTTTCTCTTCACAGTATGGATGTGAAGGGGGTATGACAAGTCCTGCAAGTATTCAAATGGCAGTCAAGGCTGTCTCTGGCAAACAAAAAGTTCCACCACATCACTATTTCAACTTGTGCCAGTTTCATTCTGAAACTGCACAGCTCCTGTGGTCTTAGTATAGTCAGAAATCATTTCTGCTAATTAGAGAAGTATGCATATGGAACTTTGAAATATATTCCCTTCTGACATAATCAATTTCCCAGACATCTCCATGTCACCAACCACCCATTCCAGAATTTGAACAGAACTTCTGCAGTAAAAATAGCGCAGTTTATGATTTCCTGATTTCCTCTGGTTTAAATTTGTATGCCTCAATGTCTTTGACTAACTAACCTGTAAGGCCACATGAAGCCTTTCTGCAAGATATGACTCTGATGTGGGAGTGTAAGCTTCAAAGCAAGACCTTTTCTGAACCGGAAGAACCCTTTTCCTTTCCATGCACTAATTATTTTCCTCAATGCTAGTGGTGTGTATGCCATGCCTCTTACCAATTTCAGTGAGAAATGAAATGCTTTTTTTTTACTTTATAGTTACTTATCCAAGTGTACCTGTTAATCAAATGACAAAATGACTCATTCCTGGTCTGAGCAAGTCATGGACATCCACAATTCATATTCACTTGGAGAAGCAACAAGGACCTCTTTCTACCACCACAAAGAGAAGAACTGAATCCCCTGCTCTTTCATTGGTTCAACTATATCTTCTTCTGTATCTCCATATCCACACACCCTCTCTACACTCAAGGTACACACTTTTAGATGCATCAATTGTTTGTGCTCTCCTAAAATGGGGATGAAGAAGGCTATAGAATAGAAAAGAAGAAAACAAAGTTTTCGGATGAGACTATCAGAATAGGGACAATGGCACAAAAATGAAGCAAAAGTGATGTTTTCAACAGCGCCAGAGTGCAGCTATTGGTTAGACCCACTAATCTAGGTCCTCAAAATGCACTGTTTAAATCCTTAGTCTTTCATCCAGATCCTGGCAGCACTGCAGAGGGACTTCTGCTGTTTCTTTCTCCTGCTTGCCCTGGGTCTGATATGAAATGGTTCTGTAGTACTTAGGGATTCTGCCATATACAAAGTTGCTGTTGTGAATCAGAGTCCTTTAGTATAGCAGGGAGAGAGCATGAAAAGAATGAGAGCTCTATGATTTTCTTTTGTTTCACTTTACATGTGTTTCATTACCATACCCGCATAGGGCAATGCCACTCTGAATTGATTGGACAGTCTGCAACAGCCTAGATCAAAACCCAGCTCCAACACTTCTGTTCTGCAAATAGAGTTTCACTTTCTCAAAGTGACTTTTATCTTGGTTGTCCTCTTGTCTTCTACCTACTTTTTATATTCTTAACACACCCAGAATGACAGAAATGAATAGCTTGGTCTATGAACAAGTGGCGGAGTCCTTCTTTATTGATTTTTTTTTTTTGTTGAAAATTTGTTATTGAATTTTCAAAACAATATTCCAAAAGACTAATACTACACACAATAGCATCATATAAGAATGCAACCATCGAGGTACACGTCAGGAGAGATCGACTCTGATATGTTCCCGCCTTAGTTCCCCCACCCACCACCCTCTCTACCCCCAACCCCCCTGTCAGTGTGCCCACGGCAACCCCTCATCAACCTCTGCCTGTCGGGCCCCGTGGTCCGAGATATCCCAACTCCAGACAAGCAAGAAAACCCTGTCATTGTTCTCATGAGAGAAGGGGCCCCGCATTGACCTCCCTCTGCGCCCCCTGCTCCCACCCTGGCTACTCAACAGCTGTCAATATAGAGTGCAGACGCTGAATCCTCCATGAGTGTACCTAAGTGGCCCCGTCGTGCATGGACTCTCCAGTAGCCCCAGTCGGCCCTGTCCCAGGTTCCACCCTCCGGTCCATGTCTACAGAATCCCTATCCCCCACATTCAACGTCTCCCAAGATCGCAGCTCTTCTACCAACACCCCCCACGTCCTCGCCGCTTCCAGCGCCTTATCATTAGCTGCTCGTCTGGCCATCTGAAGCCGAAGCGTCCCTTCGCTTCCCGCCCAGGACAAGAAACTCGCCCTCCATCTCCGAAAGCTCGGACCGGGCCTGGCCTTCCAATGCAGAGTGAGCTCCCTCTTCGCCATTATCAGACCCAAATCGCAAAACTTGCTCGTAATTTTGGTACTGGGGGTGTGCGGAAACCACAACAAAAGGCAAGTCCCCATCTCCTTTTCCAACTCGCGCTCAGTCACCTGATTCAGGCACGCCACCACGTCCGCCCAATACGCGCCCAGTCCCCGGCAGGACCAAAACATATGACCAAAATCAGCCCCCTCCACCCTGCACCGTGGGCACGGCGATTGGGAGCCTCCGAAGTACCGCAGGATTTTGACCGGGTTTAAGTAAGCCCTATGGAGAGTGTAAAATTGGATCAATTGAAATCTAGCATTGCGCGTGTCCTTCCAGGCCCGCCGCAAAAGCTGCGCCCACGTCGTCTCGGGAATGGGCCTACCAAGATCCCCCTCCCATTTACCCCGCAAGGCATCCATGGGTGCCAACCTCTCCGTGGACAGCCGCCCGTAGAGACAAGTGATGGCCCTGAATGTACCCGCCGCCATAGTGACGTACTCAGTTCTTCTTTATTGATATTGAAAGCCTGTGAATAATCACACATAAATATTGGGTTCTGCTGATAATATTTGATTATTTTGGAGGATGTATCTTCATCTCTATTGTTCAGTTGGCCGTGTTTTGCTTTCTGCCACTCAAAAACAATTATTTTAGGAAGTGCCTTGTAGTTGTAGCTACAGATTACCTCACATGGGTCCCTATTCAGAGGGTCGGATCAATTTAGTAGCTAAGGGTCCATTTGACCATACGGCCATCGAATTTTAAATTAAACTGCCTGTAGCACTGTATAACACTTGTTTTCAGAAACGTTTAGTTCTTTTTTTGGGGTCTATGGAATTTGACTTCATTGAATATACAACTTATGAAAACAAAGGGCCTAAATTAGGATTTGGTGGATGAGGGGTACTCCATCGGAATGGCAGGGAACATTACTTCCGACATCCTGAGGAGCCTCTGCTCACCAAATTTAGTTGTCCACTGGCCCTGTGGGCAAATCCGTACGTTGACAGGAAACACCATCATGGCCAGCCATCTAACTTTTCAACTGTTTTTTTTTTCTTCTCCAAAAATAAACATCAAAGGTGGCAGTTTGCTTTTAAAAATTAAAAAGACCATTGGTCCCTGTGCCCTGGAAGTTTTCTCCCAGGGTGTGGTGGTCATTATTATTTTTATTTTATGCCAGTCTACTATCCGTACTTGTTTCCTGGTGGTGAAGGACAGGAATAAAAGCCGTTACACCTTCCATGCTAAATCGGGTAGATGATGTTATGTTCTTCCTCCAACTGATGCTCCTCCATCAAAGGAAGTATTCCATCAAATGAACCAATGGGAGCTCTGTCGATGGAATTTTGTATGGTCCACTCAACTCTTAATAGGGCAGGTGGGCTGTAGTTTAGTGCACAAGGTACTCTGTTGCATTTACAATGGAGAGACATGTCTTTAAACCTCTAAACCAGGCCCTAAATTATTAAGAAAAATGTATTCTCTTGAAGACCATACATTGAAAAAATGCAATTGCTCCAGATTGGTGAGACCTGTTCCTTTAGTTCAGTACAATTTCTGTAATATGATACCAAAATGGGATCTGACAAGGGCAGAGATTTCTGTAGGGTCTATGTGCCAAAAGATGGAATAGGGACTTACTCTGGGGATTTTGATAAGGAAATGTGACTAGGAATCTTTTCTCAGCATAATACCTATCTGTACTTTTATGTTGAGTTTTCCTGCATTTTTAAAAGAGTACTCAACTACCCAAACCACCTGCAGTAAATGCATAAGCAAGGCTCTAATAGTAGATGGAGCCAAGGCTCTAGAACAGGTTACTCATAGTACGGCCCGTGGGCCGCCAGCGGCCTGGCAAGCCTTTCTTGGTGGCCCGCGGACCTTGCAGACATCCTACATGTGTTTTAAAAAAAAAAAAATAGTGTTAGCAGCCCAGACTCTGCTCTGTGGGGGCCGGGGGATTCCAGTGATTGTCAAAGTGGAGATGCAGGGGCCTAAGAGGTGAAATACAACAAAGCTTTATTAACATGTAAATGGTCTTTTAAAGACCTGTGAAGTACTCCGGTGTGGGCTGTGTGTGAGTGCTGGGAAGCTGTCTCAGTGCGGCTGTGTGTGTGCATGCGCTGGGAAGCTGTCTCAGCCCGGGCTGAGGGATGACACACACACGGGTGAGATGACAGAGGGTGACAGAGGGAGGGAGAGGGAGACAGAGGGATATGTGAGGGAGACAGAGGTTGACAGAGGGTGACAGAGAGAGGGAGACGGAGAGGTGCAGTCTGGGGGAGACAGATGGAGGGAGACGGAGGGAGAGGAAGGGAGACCGAGAGAGGCAGAGAGGGAGGCAGGGAGGGAGACGGAGGGAGGGAGACAGAGGGAGGGAGACAGAGGGAGGGAGACGGAGGGTGACAGAGGGAGGGGGGAGAAGGAGACAGAGGGAGAGGGAGGGAGACAGAGGGAGACAGAGGGAGGGAGAGAGACAGGGATAGATAGAGGGATAGATAGAGGGAGGGAGACAGAGAGAGGGAGGGAGGGAGACAGAGAGAGAGAGGGAGACAGAGGGAGGGAGATGGAGCGAGACGGAGGGAGGGAGAGAGAGGGAGTCGGAGGGAGACAGAGGGAGGGAGATGGAGAATGACGGAGGGAGAGGGAGTGAGACAGAGGGAGACAGGGAGGGAGACGGAGGATGACAGAGGGAGGGAGGGAGGGAGACAGAGGGAGGGAGAGGGAGACAGAGGGAGAGAGACAGAGGGAGAGAGACAGAGGGAGAGGGAGGGAGACAGAGGGAGAGGGAGGGAGACAGATTGAGGGAGACAGAGGGAGGGAGACAGAGGGAGGGAGACGGAGGTAGGGAGACAGAGGAAGGGAGATGGAGGGAGGGAGGTGGGGGGAGGGAGAGGAGGGAGAGGGAGGGAGAGGGAGGGAGACGGAGGGAGAGAGACAGGGAGGGAGACGGAGGGTGACAGAGAGAGGGAGGGAGACAGAGGAAGGGAGAGGGAGACAGAGGGGGAGACAGAGGGAGGGAGACAGAGAGGGAGACCGAGGGAGGGAGACAGAGGGAGGAGGGAGTCAGAGGGAGGAGGGCGACAGAATACGGGCGACAGAGGGAGGGCGACAGAGGGAGGGCGACAGAGGGAGGACGACAGAGGGAGGACGACAGAGGGAGGACGACAGAAGGAGGAGGGAGACAGAAGGAGGAGGGAGACAGAAGGAGGGAGGGAGATAGGGAGACAGGGAGAGATAGAGGGAGGGAGACAGAGAGAGGGAGGGAGGGAGACAGAGAGAGAGGGAGACAGAGGGAGGGAGACGGAGGGAGGGAGATGGAGGGAGATGGAGGGAGACGGAGGGAGGGAGACGGAGGGAGGGAGACGGAGGGAGGGAGACAGGGAGGGAGTCTGGGGGAGACGGAGTGTGACGAAGAGAGGGAGGGAGACAGAGGGAGGGAGAGGAAGACAGAGGGGGAGACAGAGGGAGGGAGACAGAGGAAGGAGGGAGACAGAGGGAGGAGGGCGACAGAAGGAGGGCGACAGAGGGAGGGCGACAGAGGGAGGGTGACAGAGGGAGGACGACAGAGGGAGGACGACAGAGGGAGGACGACAGAAGGAGGAGGGAGACAGTAGGAGGAGGGAGACATAAGGAGGGAGGGAGATAGGGAGACAGGGAGAGATAGAGGGAGGGAGACAGAGAGAGGGAGGGAGGGAGACAGAGAGAGAGGGAGACAGAGGGAGGGAGATGGAGGGAGATGGAGGGAGATGGAGGGAGGGAGACAGAGGGAGGGAGACGGAGGGAGGGAGACAGGGAGGGAGTCAGGGGGAGACGGAGTGTGACGAAGAGAGGGAGGGAGACAGAGGGAGGGAGAGGGAGACAGAGGGGGAGACAGAGGGAGGGAGACAGAGGAAGGAGGGAGACCGAGGGAGGAGGGCGACAGAGGGAGGGCGACAGAGGGAGGGTGACAGAGGGAGGGCGACAGAGGGAGGGCGACAGAGTGGGAGGAGGGAGACAGAAGGAGGAGGGAGACAGAAGGAGGAAGGGAGACAGAAGGAGGGAGGGAGACAGAAGGAGGGAGGGCGACAGAGGGAGGGCGACGGAGGGAGAGAGACAGGGGAGAGAGACAGGGGGAGAGAGACAGGGGGAGAGAGACAGGGAGAGGGAGGGAGAAGGAGGGGGAGGGGGAGGGAGAAGGAGGGGGAGGGAGGGGGAGAGGCAGGGAGAGGGGGAGGAAGGGGGGAGGAGGGGGAGAGAGAGATCTGTGTATGCTGGGTCTGGTGGCTCAGTGGACGAAGGCGTCTGCTGCAGGGACCTGTGTTCAACCTCATGGTCACAATTTTTTTTGCCTTAGCCCCTCCCTTCCCCCTCTGACCCCACCCCCACCGGTGCGGCCCTCGCCCACAAACCACACTGTAAATTTGGCCCCCGAGAGAAAGTTTGTGAGTACCCATGCTCTAGAACTACTTTCAGCCCTCCATGTTCAACGCATGGCTTTCACTCACAACCATGTCACTCTACCACATCAAGCACATTTTGCAAAGCAACAGTGCAGGTCTTTGTGATTCGATTTTTCAATAGCATGTTTTAAGCATGGTACACAACAAACCAATATAGCCACTTAGTGGATTTCTTATGAAAGGATGTACAGAATCCTTATGCTCAACTTCAACCTCTCTTAACTTGAGCATGAGATCGAGAAAGCCAAACTTAAGAAAAAATTCCATGTTGCCTAGTGTTGGGTTATAAATGCTATTTTGATGATTCATATCTGGAATGGAAATAGGAGTAATTAAAAAAAAATCTTTGGATATGATACAGATAAGCTGTATTAGTTGCCCTCCAAAGTAATATCAAAATATTCACAACAAAGAAAATCAAACCGAAGGGAAATATCAGTAGTGTGTGAAATATATGGTGTTGCAAGTGGAACTGTCTCAATCTCCCAGTCTGAAATGGCAGCCTGTTCCTCTCTTATAACTGGCAAAGAGGTTCATGCCACTTTATAATGAATATCAAATATTAAGCTTATAACATCTAACTCTACTGAAATCTGAAGGGTAAGTGTGCGGGAGTAGGTGGAGAAGAATTAAAATGATAGTAGGTGGAGGCAGGCAAGGTGGTTTCTTGAGGGTGTTTTATATGTTGTTTTGTTCCGTTGATGTACTCTTTCATTTCATAGGACAACAGTCTTTACATTGTATTTCATAATATGCATGTCTATAAAGAGCTCTATTCCCACAGGGTGATCATGATAGTTCAAAATTAAAGGACCCAGAGGTGGTACTATCCAGAATTTGGGCTCCACTAGAGGTATCCCTCAAAGAGAAGGCAGGTAAGTATAAGTAAACAAGTGAGCTAAAAGAAAAGAACAATTAAATAATTATCTTTTGTTTCTGTGTATCAGCCTAACTCTGCCTTTCCTTCAAACAGATTACCAGTCCTTTAGTACCTGATAACATCTACATGTTAATCCAGTCTAGTCTTATGGAAATAGAAACCACGAGTTCTCACTCCTCTACTTTGATAAACCTATGTCTGGGTCAGCATAGGCATTGGCCACAGCACCCATCTCCTGGAGAGTTGTCTCCATGGTTGGGGTTGGCGTGCCTCTTTCCTCATCATTAAAGGGAAAGGTAATGGACTAGCAAGGGGATCCACTTGCCAGCCCATTAACTTTTCCTTTAGTGATACCTAGGCTCAAGAGGGGTTATTAGGTTGCCCATCCTTTTTGATGTATCTTTCCTCATCATGTCACCCAGGAATCAATCATTTCCTGGCTAACTCTGTCACAATCCCTTGTCGGATGACTTTATGTGTTGGCACCCACCTGGTAGAACGTCCTGGGAGACAGTAAGTCCTATCTTGTATCCTCTTCCTTCTAATATTTCTCTTGGTAGTCTTCCTTTAGGTTTGACTATGTTGCTTTCCTTACCCAAGGCCTGCTGCAGGCAAAGTGTCAGGACCACTAACTGCGGCTTAGTAATTCTGGCTTGGACCCATGACAGTAAGGCACGACATACATTTTCATTTTGTCTTTACTTCAATTCAAGGTACCAACTTATGATTTTGTGAATGTGCAAATGAGATAATAATTTTACATTTAATTTCCCTGGAAAATTGCCTTGTATGGTGCTGCAAATGAAAGCATAGAGAGATGCCAGTATCCAGGAAACCATAGGCGCTGGAAGTAGGGGTGCGGAGTTGCTGCAGCAATCCCAGAAATAGCCATGTTG
Organism: Triturus cristatus; assembly: GCF_964204655.1. Classification (NCBI taxonomy): domain Eukaryota; kingdom Metazoa; phylum Chordata; class Amphibia; order Caudata; family Salamandridae; genus Triturus; species Triturus cristatus. Next base: position 1,174,541,726 of record NC_140591.1, on the reverse strand, counting down.
GAATTCTGAAGGTGAATGAGCAATAAAGATGGCTTGAAATGTTGGAACATATTTACAGTGAAATGGCGCAGCGTTGTGCTGCTAGCATTTTAGCTGCACTGTGATATTTCAAAAACGCAGCATTTACAAGAATACGGCGCACCCCTGTGTTTTCCCTTGCGCTGGCACTAAAAATGCTGCCTAACGCCAGCACAGACACCCTTGCACCATGGTGCAAGTTTGCCTCCGTTGCAGGGATGATTTGTTTGTGCAGGAACTGACACTCTCCTGCAGACAAACAATCTTCTATGTGTGCTGCAGAAAGAGTAAAAAAGGAGGAGAAATAAAAGTATTTCTCCTTGTCGCGCAAATCTAATGCCTCCTTTTGAAAGGCGTTAGTTTTTGGTCCTGCTTCAGGTTTACAGATGCTTGTAAACTGGGGCAGTGTCAAAAAGCAATAGGTGTTACATGGGAATACCCACAGCAACACCCATAGCACACACCTTTGGTTGGCCCATATTTACAAGGCAGCATTAAGCCATGCAAAGTAGCTTAGCGCTGCCTTGTAAATATGGAGCAGGGCATTGCGCCACCGGAGCGTCAGAAAAAGTGACGCTCCGATAGCGCAATACCCTTGTAAATAAGCCCCTTTGTCTTCTTGTTACATTTCATGTGAATTCAAAGACAAAGTTAAAATGTCAGACTATGCCTTATGGCAACCTTGTGCTTATTTGCATGCCAATTGGTGTTTACTTTTTGTTTTCTGACTGCGTAGGATTTTGTAAAATTAACAATGTGGCAATTATGCTGTGTGTGAAAGGAAAGGCTGTAGGATGACAATTTGCTTCTAACACAATAACATTTAAATACACACAAATATTTTGTACAAATATTGCAAAATATACCATCAGTTAAGGAAGCACAAATGAAGCACTGTTTTCCTAATTCTGAAGTGTGATGAAAGCAAAGAGTTTGAATAGGATCAAAACAAATCAAGAAGCTTTACTTAGTGGTGTGCAAAGGATAATTTGTAGGTGAAACCTGATTTACACATATTGTCGTTTGCGTGCTGTAGAGTTTTATAAGTAAAACTGCACATCTGTGAAAATGTAGCAGCCATTTCAATGGAAAATGTGCTGTCTGTAAATGGCTGTGCACTACCACACCATGCAATATTGATATGTATGTGACAGTGTGCTCCACAGTGCACCACCAGCTAAATACCACATGCTTCTGATTCTCCAGCTGAATGGGTGTGCTGCACCTGTTATTTGACTGTTGCTTGGATTTTTCACAATCCCTATCACTTCAGTGATGTGACCTTGATGGCAGTACCCCCACTCTGCAAAATTGTTCCAGCGCCACTGCAGGGAACTGTCAGTTATTGAGTCTTTTGGCTTTTATCTTGTTGGATAGATGCCATTGTGTATTTTGGCCCAGTTAAATTATTCCTTTGAGTGGTGATCCAGGCTGTAGTAGCGTATCGGCATCCTTGCCCCTGGTATTGCAGAAAGGGGTAGCCCACCTTCCTAGTAAGCCAAATTTTCTAGAGTGGAGAAACACCAAATTAAGCATTTTTTCAAATTTGTGCCCTAATTTATGGAAGTTTTGCACCTAATTTAAACATTTTTAAAGTGAATTCAGCAACTCATTCATACATTACAGACTTTACTTATCTGTAAAGAGCAGGAATCGAGGCACAAAGGTGATTCTTATGAGCTATATCCTGCATCTCATTGCTGATTTTGGGATCCCTCAATTTCCTTAGGAGAAGATCCAGGAAAACATGTTTTTTTATTTGATTGATGTGAACCCATCTCTTCCCTAGCTTATCATAATTCTTAAATGAAAATCTGTATACCACAGGGGACATCTTGTCGCTAATAAGAAACAGTCCCCTCTAACTGGGAAGGATCTTATGCTCCATACTCTCATCTTTCCTGACGTTGTCCAAATATATTTATAACCTATCTGCTACCCCTTTAAAGTAGTTTCAAGGTGATAGTATGTCTTGGAACTCTGAGCAGATCTTTCTAAGTTCTTCGGGGCATACGTAAAGGCATCTTACAAATGTATCTGCAGATTCTCCAATACCCAAGGAACCATTAATCAACACTTGTTGGTAAAAGAGTTGCTTTCCAAACACCATCTTTCATCCAGTCATTGTTAGAAACTAAGGGGCATGTTTACAATAAAGTGGCAAAGCTTGTCGTTAAGCCAGGAAGGCTAACAACATGCTAGTCACTTTTGAAATGCAGTGCTGCACCATTTTTACTAGAATTTGGTACAGCCCTGCATTTTTCTCCACACTGGCGCTATCTTTAGCTGCCTAGCACCAATGCAGGCACCCTTGCACCATAGTGCAAGGATGCCTGAGTTGAGGGGAAGATTGTTTATTTGCAGGAAGGTCCCCCTTCCTGCACATAAACAATCTTTAAATGCCATTTTGTAACTTAATGCAGCACACATAGAAGTTGCAAAACAGCATTTTTTATAAAATGATTGTATATGTACAGGAAGGGTCACCTTCCTGTAGCCGATGCATCGGCTCCAAGCCACGCATGTCAGGGATGCATCTGGAGTGGAGGCGATGTGCCATGCCATTGGTGATGTGATGTCCTCGATCCTTGTAGCAGCGGAAATGCATTGGCGCTGATTGGGATGCAGTGCCTTCGGCGCAACAACAGCGATACACGGGTTTTTGGTAGTTGCAGCACTTTATATCCACTTTCAAGGGCCCAGGACTGGATTGGCACCACTTGGCAAGGCAAGACTCTCAGATGACAGAGTCCAGGTGCTGTAGCAGGTGAGTTGGAAGTATTTTATGTCCCTGAGATTTCAATCAAGATGCAAGCCAGCAAGCTCTTGCAGTCACGCTGGTTCTGGGTTGGAGAGATGCAGGTCCAGTCCTTGTCACTCCCAGGCAAGAGGGCAGCAGGTCAGCACACCAATGCAGTAGACCAATAGATTAGCAGTCCAGCAGAGTGGCAGTACTAGTAGCAACACAGCAGTCCTTCTTCCTGGTAGACTACCCACAGGTCCAGAAGTGTACTGAGTTGGTGGTGTCAGGGGTCCAGTACTTATACCAAGTTATGCCTTTGAAGTGGCTGAAACTTAAATGAGAGGCCTTTGAAGTGCACAGAGTCCTGCCCTTCCTGCCCTGGATCAAACTCATCACATGGGGGTATGCAGACCTGTGTGTGGAGAAAGAACACAGCCTATGCAGGTGTATGTGTCAGCTCCACCATCACATCCTGCACAGGATGGCCCATCAGGCACACCTAAGCTCCCTTTAAGTATGGCTTTCTAGAGGGAATGCACAATGCCTAACTGTCAGCCACCTCAGACATATATTCGAAAACAGCCAGAAGGCGCCAAATGGCTAAAGAAAGAAAATGCCATCTTTCTAAAATTGTCTTTTGCGACATGGAGTGATCCGGTTGAGGAAATAAGGTGTGGGAGTTAAATATACTGTATACAAATGTGTGTACCCCCCACAAATTATAGATTCTTTAGTAACATGTCACAGATTACATCAATTAATCTGTATCTGTAATAGCCAATGACAGCATCTTATTCTATGGTATAGTGCAGGGCTCTCCAAAGTCGGTCCTGGAGGGCCGGATCCATGCCAGATGTTTAAAATCTGGTTTGGATCCGGCCCTCCAGGAACGACTTTGAAGAATCCTGGCATAGAGACAACACACATTTTCACACAGTACTTTCTGAAGTGCCATTTTGAGAATAACATTTTTAACTCTAACTCCACCATAAATTAGGATTTTAAATTGTGATTTCAGATATATTAAACTATGGGGTCCAATATCTTCCCAATTAGAAATTACACGTATAAAATGTAATAAGGTATTCCCAATGCTAGCCTTTGGGAGAGATGGCCTCGCAGTAGTGAAAAATGAATGTAAGTGTTTTTCATTACCATGACATGTAAAACTAAAAAGTGCATGCCCTACCTTTTAAGTAAACTGCACCATGCCCTTGGGCTGTCCAGGGCCAACCTTAGGGGATACTTATATGTGATAAAAAGGAAGGTTTGGGCCTGGCACTGTACACATGTGCTCTGTAATGGCAGCCCTGAGATATTTTTAAAGGGTTACTTAAGTGGGTGGCACATTCAGTGCTGCAGGCCCACTAGTTGCATTTCATTTACAGGCATGTAGTGCACTTTACTAGGGTCTTATTAGTAAATTGAATATGCCAATTGTGGATAAACCAATGTTACCATGTTTTGAGAACAGAGCATATGCACTTTAGCACTGGTTAGCAGTGGTAAAGTGCCCAGAGTCCTAAAGCCAGCAAAAAGGCAAAATGTCTGGGGAAACCACACCAAGGATGCTATGCTAGGTCTAACTGTCATCAATGCAGAATTTGACATCTTAGTAACAGAGGCTAGAGTACGATTTAGAGCTGTTAGTACCCAGGGGAGATGAAAGTTCCAATTCGCACATGTGTTTTGGGTAAGCTTTTTCAAGATATTGACTATAAGTTGGTTGTATCATTCCAACTAGGTGTGTGCAAAGTTTGTGTAATTTGCTTTAGTATACTTACACAAACGTTTGGCAAAATTACATAAAAGTAATTAAGCAAAATGTGAATCTGTCATTTCATGCTATATTTTAGCGTGAAATGCAAACTTGCATAAATATTTGACATAAAGACATAAAGTGGTGTGAAGACAGTATTTAGGTAACTTCACATAACTACCATAACGTGAAATTGCTGAAATTACGTAAATTATGACAGTGTAATTTAAATTTCACCATGGCCTAGTTCCAACCCTCCTCTACTATATGTTCTATGGAGTTTTCCTTTTACACCTACTACTGCCACACCTGGGTAATTACCTTACTTTTAATATGCCGTCCTTTCCTAGATTGCAGCTTCTGGAACAACCAAACTCTGAGACAATGAGATTAATTGTCAAACAGGCTTCTGTGTCTGCCTTACAACATGGAGCAAGATGCATTCCACTCACTGTGCGAAAAAGCATATTACAGTAAGAGGTTTTTAGTTACCTCTAGTGGACCTTGTTACAGGTCCAATAAAATTCACCTGGGAATCAGACTGGTGCAGAGTTAACTCTCTCTTTGGTCACGGAGCCCTCTTTAGGAGGTGAATTGTGCTGACTTACAAAATAATTTCTGTAATAATTCTCAGTATTTTGCATCTCCTAAAATCTCAAAGGAATTTTTAGCAACTTGCTGTCCCGCTGTAATTGATGAGTGAACATCATCCAACATGATAGCTTTAATTGCTGTAGGTACTATGGACTGATTTATTCTTGAATGGGGCTTGGACACCAACAGCCCAACCTGTTAATGTTTAAGGAGCGCTCCTAATTCCTCGTTGCCCTCACAATCATTTGAGGTGAAAAAACAGTTTTGTTTGCCTTGAATGTAGTGAGAAAACAGATCAATTGTTGGATCTTTTTGATGGACAGTAATCAAATCTGTGTCAGTAGCAGCATGAGTCAAGGGAATAGATGATAACCCCCTATACTTCTTAGCCAGAGATTGGGTCATGATGGAAGTTTTATTTCCCTTAAAAGAGAATCCAGATCAATACATTCTCAATGAAGAGCAGATTCATTCGCCAATCTATGTGCTTCATCAATTTCAACTTGATCGGCTTCTACTACTGAGAAATGACCCTTAATCTATCTCTGATAGATAGGAAAACCATTAGATTCTACAAGGTCATAAATGACTTTGATAATTTTCCATGTTTCATGGGTTTATTATCAGTCAGAATATACATCTATATTTCTAACTAGGTAAACACTCAACAAATCCATTGAAGTTGTAGTTACAGTCTGTTATATTGACTAAATTGTTACGTTTATGCTGCGGTGCCCTAAGAACAGCTCTGTAGATTCACATCAATTTAGCAATTTCATCACCCCGCGGTCCAGTGGTGCTCATTAACTCATTGTCCTATCCATTTTTAATTCCCGGCCGCAATCTCATTCCTTGTCTCTTTGGAGACGCTGAAAGAACGCAAATGTAAGTATATCCAACGTAACTCCTTGCACAAGCTCTCAAAATAAGGTTTGTATAGGGAGTTAAGATGCATTTCCATGTTATCACCTGAATATGCATCTTTTTGACTGGGTTCAGCTGTACAGTCATGGAGATCGGCAAAACCTTAAGTGAGTTTTTCTTATATTGTCTTATATATATCTTCCCCTTATGGGAAACCCTTGCTTAGCCATCAGTTAACTAGTGCTGTAGCAATTGAATACATTCTCATCACTGATGTGATCATTTTGAAAGAATTGGAGAGGTTGGTGATCAGTTTCTATTATGACTTTCTCTTCTGGCTGAAACTGTAGAAATGCGGAACTCCCCTTACAGCTGCTAACATGGTCTTCTCAATTGTGTAAACTGCCACTCTATATATGACAAGGTGTTTCTAGCATAACAATTGATTTTATTGGTTTGCTTGTGCTTTTGATATATTATTGTTGTGAGACAATTACCGGAGTGTTTATTTTCTAAAAATAAGTCTCTATTTATCCCAGGAAGAGATTAAAAAGGGGAAATCAGATAACGTTATTTTCGAAAAAGTTCACTGTATTTCCTTGAGGTTTCTGCATACTCTTCAATAAACCTCCAACTGTAGTCAGTAAGACCAAGCAAGCTTCACTGTACTTTCATGGTAGTAGGATTCATTATTTGACAAGAGCTTCAACCATTTAGTTTGTGGGCTTAGCCCCTCAGGAGGTGTTCTAATGACTCAAAAATTAACATTCAGGTGGTACCATTGAGGTTTGTAGAATGACAATTTGATTCCTGTTTATTACGTCATCATCGTAGTAGGTCACGGTTCCCCTCTGGGCCAAATGTGGAAGGGCTTTGAGCAAGATTACATTAAACTCATTACTGCTATTATTGTACCCAAACGGAGTCCTGGTCCAACAGTACCGTTGTTTCCCAAAATAAAAGGCTAATTTATATTGGTCTGATCTTTCAAAACAGACTATCTAGTATCCAGGGGTCAAAGCAGGACAAGGAAAGACTTTAGAACCCCGAACCTGGGCAAAACACGCGCAGGACCCTATTTTTTCGAATCTGAGGTGGACTCTCCTCTTCCACTTCTGACAATTTCGAGACTTCATAAGGTGTCTTCAACAACGAAGGTGGTGTCATAACTGGATCTATATTTTTTAAATATCCACAACTAAATGTGATCTCCAATCATCACTGTTTTTTTAGCAAGATAACTACATTCATTGAGAGGAATGGTGGGATCAGGATTCTACTCCTATGCTGCAACTGTAATATCATAAGCTTGATTACTATAAAAAAAATGTATTCAAATTATTGGACTTTTCAACAATGTGTGTGGTACCATTATAGCTAACATAGTTTATTGCCTTAGAAAATTTAATAGGAAGGCAGGCCCAAGCCCATAATAATTTATTAACATAGTTAATCGGTGGGGACAGTTTTTAAATAGAGCCAGTCAGTTACAAAAATAAATTACCATGGCTTTTGACTATAGTCACTCAATGGAAAAATGTGTTTGTCTCTTGTACAGCTGTAGATACACATGCTCTTCAACCTGCTGTCATCTAGTATTGGGCTCAGGTATATGTAAATTGTTTTCCTACGTAGGCGTTTTGAGTCACAAAATCTGTTGTGACTCCTCCTTTAGTCCACAATCTACCAGGACAACGACTCTACCTCAGATTTTTTCTCCTGTCATCGAGTTTGGATGATTGAGTTCCAGCTCCATGACCGATGCATTGCTTGCTGGAATTTTCGGGACCAGCCTGCCATTTTTCAAACTTAGTCTCTTTAAAAGCAATTACTGCCTATTTTGTTTCCAGTCAAAGGACCGTTCTCTGATGCCATAGTGAATTTTTTGAGACACCGCGCCCAATGACTTTTCAACTTATCGCTATCAGACACCCCAACTATCAACTTGCATCATCACGACTTAAATGCACTTGAAGTCGTATTCCACAGAATAACTGTGGGAGTGTTATGTAATGGACACCTTTTCAGTTCTCCCCAGGTGCAATGCCAATTGCCCTTGGTCAGCCCAACATGGCATGTGCAACCTGTGCCTGTCACTGTAACACGATGAGGCCTACAGCGCTGCCTACCAGGAATTCCAGATTAAGAAAAGCCTCTGATACCAAAGGGAGAGGCGTTGGGTACATCATAGAATGAAACACCAAGCCTCTCCCAAGACCCCCAGTAGCTTTGGGCAAAGATTTGTTCATCAAGAAGGAGGAAGGAGCAGGCCTGCCAGCCTTCCAGCCATCTAGAGGGATGAGAGGCCAGAGGTGGTGTCCTCAGAAGATTCATATCGAAGACCAAGTCCATGACTAAGGTCCCAGTCCTGCCACCGAGCACTGCTCCTGAGATTCTCAGACATCGAGCCCCAAGCCCAACCTGAAAAGCCACTGATTTTAATGTTTGACACTCCATGTGAACACCGCTCAACCCAGAGAGCCATCTTCAAGCAACTCTACACCTACGGGTGACAGCCCATGCTGTCCCCCTGCCATTGAAGCATCAAACACCCAGTTTCAGAGCCAAAGCCGATGCTGAAAGGCATTCTTAAACCAACCTCAAAACCACTTTGCACGGAACCCTCGAAGCTGAGATCCAATGCCACTGAGGGATTAATCCAGCTACAGCTGACTGAGGTCCTCGACAGGAAACAAAAGAAAAGACACCTATCCCCTCTTTTGGGTAGATCCTTGCCAGCCGTCCAACTCCTAAGCCCACACACATATCCCTAAGAAATTTAAGTTTACTTTTGAGGGTAAGTTACCCTTTGAGCCTCTTAAACCCCTTGTACCCAAAAGGGCTAGGGAGAGTGCCACAAGTCGACAACCATGTCCCCCGTCCCTAGGTGTTCCCCTTCACCAATGCCATTTCCATGTCCTCACATCCCTTCACATCCCCACTTTTCACAATCCTCTCCTAAGTCTCCTCACATAGTCTCAGACCCCAGTAGTCCATACCACCCTCAGAACCTGTACTATAAGCTCATTGTATCTGGGAATGGGAAGACTATACTGTTGATTCCACTGATCTACCAGATATAGACAATTTGCCCACTAAGGCCTCCCCGCCTGAAGACTCCACCACTTCATTGTAATCCAAAGAAGAGCCCACTATTACAAAGTGATGATGCCTGTGATGCAAGAAGAGGATGATTTTCTCAAACAAACCTTGTTAAAAACTGAAAGATCAGAACAGTTTCACCCATGCTCAAGGGTTTGATGCAAATTGCTACCCAAAATGTCTGGAAACTATTGGGGTCAAGAGTTATCCCCTGAAGGGTGGAGAAACCAGCTCTATAAGACCCAGTGCAGACCCAGTATCAAGTTCCACCTCACTCACTTGTGGTACACAAAGCACACAAACCTGCCTTGGTGCACACAGTGGGTACCACACCGCCACCTGACAAAGAAAGTAAATGGATTGATGCTGCTGGCAACCATGTGGCAATCAGGGTTTCCACACATTGGTATATCACAAACTCCATAGGCCTATTTTACTGCAATCACAGACACTACTGAGAGGAAATAGAAGAGGAACTGATCAAGCAACTGTCTGAGGCACACGGGAAAAGGGGATAGAAACTGCTGGCAGAATGCAAGGTCATAACTAATGCTAATATTACATGCACCTTGGATGCAGCAGACACCGTATACAGAGGCATAATTACTAGCATCCTCCTATGGCGTCACAATTGGCTCCAAATATTTGGTTTCTGGTCAGAGGTGCTGCAGCAGCTACTCAATGTGCTTTTTTATTGTATCTCTTCCACCCTCTTGTCAATGAGATGCTGCAGAATATCATAAAGAGCAAAGACATAGCTAAATCCATTTGTATCCTCCAGTCTTCCACCCCAAGATCCAATTTTCAGAACCACCAAACCTGATGTGACTTCAAAGCTTCAGCATCCAATCAAGATGGGGCTTCCAGCACCAGTGGCAGTCCTTTCAGGACACTCAGCTTTTTAAGACCTTTACACATGATGTTTACAAAGGCAACTGCTATGGGAGGAGTGAGAGGGCTCTAACTGGGGCACCTCAGCTTTAACCTCTTCAGTGCCCCGCCCTTTCCCCGCCCTGTGCCGGGCGTTGAATTAGCGGGCGGGGTTCATGACGAGATAGTCTCGTCATGGGCACAGCGCAACCGTGCTCCATGACGAGACTATCTCGTCATGGGCACTGAAGGGGTTAAAGCAGTGACCCTTCTTCCATTCCTTATGGTCACACAAAACCTATTGGGGGATGACTAAGGTTTTTCCTCCTTCAGTGTGAGAGAAGACCTACAACATATTGGTACTATCAATAGTGCAGCATCCACACCATGCCACCAAACATTCTGCCTCAATGGCATGACCTCCACCCAGACCATCTTAGACTGCTCACGGAGGAGGTGCAGGTGCTTCTAGCAAGGTGCCATTGAACTGGTGCCCCCACATCAGTGTGGCAAAGGAGTGTACCCCCTCCACTTCTTAATACCCATGAAGGACTGTTCTCTCCAGCTGATCCTAGACTTCCATCCACTGAAACATTACATTCTGTTGGAGCTTTTTCACAAGACCATCCTGCAGGATAAAATCCCACTGCTCTGAAAAGAGGATTTCATGGCACTACTGGACTTCAAAGATGCCTACCTCTACATACTCATTCACCCACCCCACCACTGCCAGTTCCACTTTCAGGCTCACCATGGCTCCACGGGTGTTCACAAATTATTTAGCAATGGTGGACATTCATCTGTGCAGAAATGCCATTTATATATTTCCATATATAGACGACTACCTGATCAAGAGCCATTACAAAAATTGGGTAACCCAAAACACTGGTCAAGGACCTGGGTACAGTATGATACAAAAGACAGTGGTCCTAGACCTTCATTTGGGAAGACATAAATCAATTTCCTAAGCACAATGTAAACTGCTCATGGTATTGAATACATTATTCAAAGATAAAACCAAAGAAGTGCAACAAAACATAATCCAATTTACCATGCATTTTATTCTTATGCAAATGGTGTCCAATTGAGAAGCTTAATTGACTGTACTTAATTTATTGAGAATAGGAGGTTGCTCCAGAGGGAACGTGCATAGGAGGAGGGTGCTCAAGTGTAAGGGAGTGAGGAAGAAAAGGCTTTCAAGTAGTGACATAAAAAGAACTTCATACTTTAAAAAAAAAAAAATAGGACTGGTTGTAAATCACCGTCCTATATAGCCTGGCCACATTTGCAGTATGAAATTGGTTACAATTGTAAATTTACATAGAATTAAATTGTACACCATTTGAATAAGAATAAAATGCATGGTAAATTGGATTATGTTTTGTTGCACTTCTTTGGTTTTATCTTTGAATAATGTATTCAATACCATGAGCAGTTTACACTGTGCTTAGGAATGCTCACGAAATTTGTTACTGAATGTACCAAACAGGAAATTGATTTATGTCTTCCCAAATGAAGGTCTAGGACCACTGTCTTTTGTATCATACCTGATCAAGAGCAGCAGCAGGCAAAAATGGTTACGACACACTCAAACAGAAGTGCCCTTACTCCACAAATTAGGATTCACCATCAATGTAAAAGCATTTCACCTCCAGCCCCAACAGGTCTAGCCTTTCCTGGAATCCACCATAAATGCTGCCACTAAGAAAGTATACCCCAACGAAGGGTGAATGATGGGATTTCAAAAACTACTACCTGATTTTGAGACAAGACATCCTCTTACTGACAGGATGGCAATGAAGTTGTTGGGGAAGATGGCTTCATTCATTGCCATAGTGCCACATGCTAGGCTGCACATGCACCCACACCAAGAGCACTTTGTGAGGCAATGGTCACAAGCAGAGAGTCAATGGGAGGATCTAGTGTTGGTAAAGGCGAAAACTCAGCACACGTTCCTATGGTGCAACAGCAACAACTTCTTGCTCAACAGGTCTTTCCTCAACCCTTTTCCAATAGAAGCATTATCTCCACCACATGACTGTTCAAGGCACCTGGACCCCACAATACCAGGGTCATCACATCAACTGCCTGGACCGCTTGGCCATCTGTCTAGTACAGCTTTCTTTAAGCTCATCCAGGGCAAGACAATCCTCCTCATAAAGACGGACAACATGATGGCTATGTACTACATTCAGAAACAGGGGGGCACCTATTTCCCCAGCTGTCTGTGCTCACCTTGGAAATTTGGCATTGGGGTATTAGTAGCAACATTCACCTGTTAGCTGAGCTTTTGCCTGGACTGGACAACGGCTTTACAGATCTGCCAAGCAGGGCTAATCAACAAGTCCACAAATATGAGCTGAACCCACATGTCCGCCAAAGGTAACTCCATCAGTAGGGCACTCTGACTCTTCTACATCTGGCTACAATCACAGCATACATGTAGGACAAGTTACACGACTCCCTTTTAAAAATGCTTGTCATTAAAGATTTCTTGGAGGGCCTCAATAGAGTTATACCTACCACAACACCTTCAGCCCCTGTGCGGAACGTCTTTGTATTTCCCACATGGCTTATTGGCATGCCCTTTGAACCACTCCACTCCTATGATCTGCAGTAAATTGTCTTGAAAGAGGTGTTCTTCTTGATCACAATCACCTCCCTCAAAAGCATAAGTGAGGTGCAGGCTTTAACCATAGAAGAACCTTTAATTAAGGTCTATGGAGCAAGGTTGTCCACAGAACCAATCCCAAGTTCCTGCCAAAGGCTGTCTCACCTTTTCATATTAATCACACCATTGAGCTGGCCATCTTCTTCCTGAATGCCACATAACAGCTTTAAACACACTAGGTGTTAACCCCTTGCATGCCCGCCCCTTTCCCCGCCCAGTGCCGCGCCTTCCATTAGCGGGCGGAGTTCATGGCGAGCTGGTCTCGTCATGGGCACAGCGCCACCGCAGCCCATGACGAGTCCAGCTCGTCATGGGCACTGAAGGGGTTAAAAGGGCACTCGTACCACATCATCAGGATTAAATCCTTTCATAAGACAAAATAACTTTTCATAGCATTTGATAAACTTCACATGCGGCCCCTCAACTCAAAGTCAGGCGTTTCAACATGGATTGTTAAATGCATACAGACTCTCTATGCCAAGAAGCGCACACTGTCTGTGCTTCCCATACCACAATCCACCCACAAGAAGAGAATCACTATGGCATTCTTCTGTAACATCTCTTTATCAGACACCTATAAAGCTGCCATTTGATCAACACCTCACACGTTTACTAAACACTATTGTGTGGATATTCACTCTTGTTCTAAACATTTGCATCATTTGCTTGTTAGTCACTTTGGGAAGAAAGTGTTTTACGGTCCATGCAAAGGATTTGTATCTACAGCCACAAATGATATGAATGGGAATTGTTACTTTCCCAGTAGCCATCTTTTAGTTCATCTAGTGCTGTAGATTCACATGTGCCCACCCTCCTTCCCGAAAGCCAACCATGATCACAGATGTTTGGCTCTTTATTTTCAACTTAAAATTCACAATGCACAGTACACTTATCTTGAAACCTACACTCCACTTATACTATGCACCTGCTGAGCAGCTAACAACCTGAGGTGGCGCTTTTATCCTGGTGCATCGTTAACTAAGAGAGGAGTCAAAACAGGTCCTGTGACTCAAAACGTCTTCAAAGAAATAAATATTGCAAATGTCTGAGAACAAAACTAGAGGCTAAAGTGTGCAGAGCATGTGTATCTACAACACTACACACTTGATTGTTACAGGGTAAGTAACATTTTCTGTATGGTGGCCTATTTTAATTTTAAATTATGATCTTAAATTTAAGACTTCAATTTCTTTGTATCCAAAGTTTCTAATAGTACCGTTCATGAGCCAAATTTCACTTCATGCGTTTTCTTGATAACATTTATTATGGAAAAGTGGGACTCAGATAATAATGTAGCTTGTGACCCACTGTGGAGTAATATATTAGTAAGTATTTAATTGATTATGTACTGTCACAGGGAAACAATAATACTCCTGTTTTCATGTAGTATTGTGTAAAATGTATGAAAGTCTTCTTTAATCCCACCAGTTGTTGTTTTGTCTCTTTGTTGAATTTTATAATCCCGCTGTTGGGTGCCAGAGCTTTTGACACTCAAACTGGGGAATTCTATTACTTTTCCACTGCAAATTCAGAGACCTGATTAAGGTCCCAATCACAGGGATCAGTTAGATTAAAATCCCACTGCAGCTATTGAGCCTTCACTAATGACCCATATGCACTTGTTGATTTAGCATCAAGTTATCTTTAAAAGGGTTCACTAATACACTCACACTTTTCCGAAGATGAACCACCTAAAATGTTCAGCTAATGTATAGATTTACTCATCTTACTGATGCTTGGATCAACAGGTGCCCACCATTCATTTTCAGGTCCATTATTTTCTTTTTCACCGTTTTCAATCTCTGTTGTAACCCATTGTCTTGAAATATCTTGGATGCCGTTTCTGGAGGAAAACTCCCTTCATACAGAAGATTAAGGGCCAGGTGTACAAAGCTTTTTTGAGGTTGCAAAAAATATTTTTTTAATGTACAAAGGCCCAATTTGCGATTCGGTAACCTATTACCGAATCACAAAATTTGGTCTGTGATTCGGTATTAGGAAGGGGAATTTTTAGGGCGTTCCTTCTTAATACCGAACTGCAGTGGTATGTGTGAATGTTTTGTGGCCAAAATGGGGTCGTAAAGCATTCACATTTTACCACCTACTTCAAGTAGGTGGTAACCCATTTACAAATGGGAAGGAGTCCCTGGAGGGCCCCTTTCCCTTTGAGACTGTTTGTAAAAAAACATTTGTGAGCAGGCAGTGGTCCCTCAGACCACTGCCTACTCTTAAAAAATTAAAAGAAAATCTTTAATTTTTCTTTTTGAAACGCATCTCATTTTTCTTTAAGAAAAATGGGCTGCATTTCAAAAGATAAAATTGCTTTATTGAACAGAAATCACAGACATGGTGGTCTGCTGACCCCGGCACAATGCAAGACCTACCTCATGAATATTAATGAGGTAGGTCTATTTACGACATACTGTGAATCGCAAACACTTTTTTATGTACATTTGGCACTCAATGCTGGAAAGGATACCCACTGATGCTAGGGTGAACATTTTCTTTGCCTCTTCTGCCTAATCAATTGTTGTTGGCTATTTTCTCAGAAATTAGCTCTTGATTATTAATGCTGGTTAGCTGCTCCTGCATTCTCTCTCTGATTCGATTTACTTCTTAGAACTCTCTGGACAGTCTCTCATTTTTGCTGGAAGAATGTAAACAGTCCATATCTAACATCAAATAATAATTTACTGAATTTATTTTGTTTTGGGGATGACGGTCTAACTACAAAATGGCTCGTATAACTTAATCAACAAAAATGCAATAGTAACTCAAATCTGTTTTCTAACCTGGCTTAGCTCGGCAGTATAGTTACATTTACATGTGATTTCTTTTATTTGACAGTATCAATAAAAAACAATATAAGATGTTATACATTTTGTTAGCGAAACAGTCAAATAATCATACACAGCTTGTTTGTGTAATCATAACATAGTGAATTACAAGTACAAGCACAGTAATTTCCTAAATACAGCAAAAAGAGGAACAAATTTTAAAACTTGCAAACAGGGCCGGCTTTAGCACTAGTGGCGCCCTGTGCGACAATGTTTGTTGGCACCCCCAAGGACCACCGCTGCCACATATTCCCTCACTACCACCATTTAACAGTGCCCCTCAAATCTCCATAACCAGTCTCTCAGATTCATTTCGTTTTTTTTTTTTTTTTTTTAAATATATTATTTTCTTGATGAAGGATACAGAATATTTAAATTCAAATTCAGATAAGAGAGACCAGCAGAGCAAAATATGAAAAATACAAAAGAAAAAAAGTACAAAAAGAGCAAAACAAAAGTACAAATACATTTAAATCCAGGCATGAAGTATATGGATGTGTGCTATGTACCGTAATTAGTGCTAAAGTATTTCCATATTCGTTCGAATCTTTGCATTGAGCGGATAGATCAGGTTTTCGCCATCACCCGTTCTTTTTCATAGATATCTGAGAGAAGAGCGAGGAGTTCTGATAAGGTAGGAGGATTAGGATTAATCCATCCCCTCGCAGTGCAAAGACGTGCATTAACTAATAGAATACTCACAAAACGCATTGCAGCATTATCATCATGCTTCTTAAGCCCAAAAATAACCTCCTTAGTAGTAAACAACAAATCCGACCCCACACATTGACCAGCAAAAAACGTAACCCTTTCCCAGAAATCTAGTAGTCCAGGGCATGTATGAAACATATGGAGAATATCTGCTGCCCTCTGACCACATTTAGGGCAGCATGACCTGTCCCCGCCTCCAGTGAAAGATCTTCATAAAGGTTGAGGCCACCCACAAATTTTCTCCGATGTATAATATAGCATACAAATAGTTCTAAACTGCTGCAATTTAAGATTTACAGAATGTACAGAGCTTTCCAGAGTATCCAGTGCTAATGTAATTTCAAATATATCAATGATCGTTCCAAATTTCTGACTCCATTTCCTAGCCAGGTGACTAGTATCTGGCTCCTTTAGATCAGAGAGTTGCAATTACATAGAACTAATTCTGGCTTTAAATGGAGGATTTAGATAGTATGCAAGTAATGGGTGAGAACATGGGTTCTGAGAGAATTGTCGTTTAAATATATAGTCACGGATTTGTAGATATTTAAAGAAAGACTGATAAGGTAAATCAAAAGACCGTTGTAAGTTTAAGAATGTTGTAAGACCGTTATGATCAAACAGCTGGCCTAGTCTTTCTATCCCATGTCTTGCCCAGCTACGTGCTGTAGAGTGGTGGAATATATACGGAAGAGATGGATTATTCCAAGGGTTTAAGTGTTCATGGTTGATGAGGTCTTCAAAACAAAGCTTTGAATAACTAAGAATCTCATTCCAAATGCGGACCATATCCCTAATGGTCTTAAAACAAACTCTTTTATAATAATTGGGGTCATTCACCCCAAAATAAAAACATTCTAGTGTCTGCACCAAGAGCCATGGACAGTCTCCATAACCAGTCTCTCAGATTCATTTAGTTTTATAGCGCCACTCATACCAGTGTGAGGTGTCAGAGCACTTTACATCATACACACAGTTAACAGAGAGAATCACACGTGCAAATCAGTGTGTAGGAAATGTTACATAAGACAGAGAATTACAAGATGTAGGAGTCACGTGCCATCCATACTGGTAGGCAGTATAGTTTAGGAGTCCTTGGTCCGGAAAAGCACAAATTCAGAATTTAAAACATAACACTAATTGTTAGGGGTTCTCTTTCATAATAATTATTATATCTAGCCAAATGAACCCTTTTTGCAAGATTAGTTTAAGAAAAGACCTGACAAAAAAACATGTAGGTCAAATATACACCTTGCAGTTTTCATGCAGCTCTTTGATGACAGTTAATAGCTCATTGTTCTATATTAGGATTTAACTTATAAACTGCAAGTAAATAAAAGATCCCTCGGACAAAAGCAGCAACCCATTAACCTATTAACATTATATGCACATTGTGATCTGCATGGCACACGTTCTCAGCAGCAGCCATATTAACCCTCTGAGCTACCTTACGAGGAGTCAAACTTTCACTAGACAAAACTCTGTCTCTCTCCAGGAAGAACATTAATCACCGGAGTTATCTTGACATTTTTATTGATGCCTGAAAATAGCTTGACCCAAGGAACGTGGCAGCAGGTGGTTTTCAAGCCATAATATATTTGCAAACAGGGCACCCTCACCCCAAGTCAACGCCCGGTTCAGTGGCGCTGATCGCTCCGCCCAAGAGCCGGCCCTACATGCAAATTACCATAAATGCTTTACTGTGCTCTGGGAAAAAACTGAGGTTAATGTAGTTTTTATATAAATTTAAAAGGGTAATGTGATGAATACATTAAAGAAGTCATGTAATAAACTTACATTAGATAGTGGTTATATGGACTGATGGAAAGCATACATAGTAGTACTGTTAGCTGATAAAGAGGGTGCAATCAATGTGTTATATTTTGAACAAATGTAGCCTCCTTAGTGACCTCCAAATTTACATGCAACGGCGGCAGGCTCAGGTAAGCGCGGTGGGGGGGCAGGGCGCGGCTGGGGAGAAGCGGCGGAATATGTATTATTTATTTATTTAACTATACCTATTCTGTCGTCTGTCGGCTTCCCCCCTGCCCCTCCTCACCGCCCGACGGTGCTTACCTGAGCCGACTGCCGCTGTTTACATGCAGGCTACATATATAAAATGGAAACAGAATATTTGTCATATAAGTTATCACTTAAAAATAACATTTAAAACCTTGATACATGTTGGCAGGAAAAACAAGTGTGATTATTTTATTGCTATGAGTCCTGTGTCAAAGAATTTGACCAGAGTTCCTGACAGCAGTGTCCTCTCCCAAGATGAGGTCCTGGTCTGACAGTGAACCCAAGCTGTTTGCAGGAATTTCCAGTTTCTTGCCAAGGGGTGGGAAAATCCAAGGGAATACCGCTCACTTGTGATAGCATCCAAAGGCAAAAACAATGGCTCACCAATTAAAATATCTGAATGTGGACAAGGGTGCAGAAAAATAGAATGAGAAGCAGTATTCCCAATAGGGCCAGTTAGGCCATTAAACCCTGTGCTCAAAATGCACTTTTTGAATTGTTAGAAGTTCACCCAGGCGTGTCATTTCTGCAGAAGGTTTCTTCCTTCAACCTGCCCTGGGGTCTTGTACGAAATGGTTCTGTAGTGTGCAGGGGTGCCCCTGAATACAAAGGTACTTGTGCATCAGAGTCCTTTAGGGGTGGACGAGAGACAGCACATGAAAAGAATGAGAGCTCTCCTTTTCTCCTGTGCTCCACTAGTTATGTTTTTTTTAAACATTTTTGCGTATGCTCAACACCCCGAATTGACTGGACTGTCAGTAACGTTTGCTGAACGGATTTTTCATTTGATAATCTAATTTCGAAATATGCAGAACTACCTTGTTTTCGTACTCCTCACTTAGTCAGAATGGCAGACCAAAATATCCAGATATAAACATGTCAAGCAGTCCTGCAGTGATTGTAATAAAAGCTTTTTAATATACATACACATACATAAATAGTTGGTTATTATGATAATATCTGATTTTTTTGTAACATATAGTAGTTCCATTTATTTTCAGGTGACCCGGGTTTCCTCTTTGCATCTCCAAATGTGTTAAATTTAGCTGTGCCTTGTAGTTAAAGATCTGCTTGCCTGGGCTGTCTGACAAGTTTCAGCGTGCCATCAATCATCTCTTTGCGTTTGCTTTGTTTGCCCTAAGTTGGCAGGATATGCCCTGACGTGGGTCCCTTGCTTACTTTGCCACTGGAATCAAGCTAGCCTGGCTGATGAAGAGTGTTGCCCAGAAACCGGTCCCAAGATGTTTGTTTCCATTCCAGGGAAGACTTCTTGGCAGTTTGGGCTGGACTGTTCCCATGAGGCACAGGGTCAAGACTGCTTTGGATATGGCTGGGTCTGAACTGGGGTGGCATGGTGAGCAAAAGAATGATGGATTTAACCCAGATCTGTGACTGGAAGTGAGTGTCTAAAAAGTTTCAGTGCTCCGTCCATTATCTCCTTATGTTTGCTTCACCTGGGCTCCTATGCACAGGGATAGATTTGTTTAGTAGATAGGGTCCCTTTGACCTCACTTCCATCAAATATTGAAGCAAAAAGTTTATAGCTTTGAACATCATCATCAGATCCAGAATCCAGAATATTTTAGTCATTCTTTTATGGTCTAATAAAATATGTGATTTACAAAAAGTAAACTATGCAAAAATACATATTCCCTCTACAGGTACACCAAGGCACTTTGAAAGACACAAAGAAACTTTGGAAAAATACCATATGGATCACACATTTTCCCAGAGCTCAGATCTCTCATGTGGTATTTTCCAAAGCAAGATCTGAAAAGGATAGGGTTTTCAATAGGGCTTATGTGCCAAAAGATGAA
Source organism: Triturus cristatus (assembly GCF_964204655.1). NCBI lineage: Eukaryota > Metazoa > Chordata > Amphibia > Caudata > Salamandridae > Triturus > Triturus cristatus. Next base: position 1,174,521,718 of record NC_140591.1, on the reverse strand, counting down.
ATAGGGACCTAGGGCCCGATTCACAGAACTAACTTAAGACAAAATCCTAAACTTACTACCATTTTCGTATTCACAGAAGGCACTTACTCATTTTGGTATTCACAGAAGTTAGGAGTCCTAAGTTTAGGACTCCTAAATGCCTTATGTCAATACCGAAAGTCTTAAAATTAGGATTTTTCTCAGTTTAGGAGTCCTAAAGTTAGGGCTACTAACTTTACTACTACTAAACTCAGAAAAATCCTAATTTTAAGGCTTTCGGTATTCACAGAAGGCATTTAGGAGTCCTAAACTTAGGAGTCCTAAGTTTACTACTACTAAATTGAGAAAAATCCTAATTTTAAGACTTTCGGTTTTCACAGAAGGCATTTAGGAGTCCTAAAGTTAGGAGTCCTAACTATACTACTACTAAACTGCGAAAAATCCTAATTTTAAGACTTTCGGTATTCACAGAAGGCATTTAGGAGTCCTAAACTTAGGACTCCTACCTTCTGTGAATACCAAAATGAGTAAGTGCCTTCTGTGAATACCAAAATGGTAGTAAGTTTAGGTTTTTGTCTTAAGTTAGTTCTGTGAATCGGGCCCCTAGTATAGAGATTTTGATGAGGAAGCATAACTCAGACAATAGTCTTAGCACCACTGCCTTCACTGACTACCTCCCTATAATTTATGTCAAATTTCACCGGAATTCTCATGCAACCCAGAAAACCGTAGTAGAATGCACTAACTTTCCACTACCAGTAGTTAGTTTCAAGGCTCTAGAATTTCTTTCAGCCATCCCCGTACAACAAACACATCCTGTTATTTACGTCTGTTACGCCAGAACACAAAACACATTTTTAAAAGCAACAGTGCATGTCTTTATGATTTCATTTTTAGATGCCATATTTTGGCCTACTGTGCAGCAAATGAATAAAGTCATTCTGTGGATTTTTTCTGAAAGTGTTGACCAATCACTTTGTTGATATTTACTACTTTTATATTTCTCTTTAGGACTAATTCACCTTTTCAGAGCTTGAAATCCTTGAGTTGGGCAAAGTGGGATCCTAGGCTTGGCAGGCCTCTACGGGGTTTAATTCCTGCTTTCAGTGATCTCACTTAAGCATCAAACTTTGCTGCAACAAATTCTACGTGGAATAAATCATGGTCCTTTGCCTGTTGTTGGCTCACCTTTGTTGGGTAGCCTGAGCACCTTCTCCTAGTCCTTGGTGAGTCAAATTTTGTCTAACTCTAACTTTTACAGAAACCCTATCTTCCTCCTGGCCACTCCAAATGTTTCCAAACACCTAGGTACCTGTCTTAGGGCAACACAACCCACATAGTGGTCAGAAAGACAGTGGTATTCTGGCAGCAGTCTTCTTCTTGTGTTCTGCATTTTTCAGCAGTGCTTTGATTTTAGGTAGGGGGGTCTAAGCTGTTGGGGTAACATAGCAGTGGTTGGTGGAAAACTCTGAACCTACCTATGTAAATTTCCAGCACTGCACTCTGCACCACTAATTAGCATTTCCCCTACCTTTTTTACAAAACTATTCAGGAACTCATTGTTATTTGTGCTTTTTAGGAAGGGGAAAGTCCTACTCAGCTGTCTGCCCTCCTCAGGCTCACACTATGCAGCAACATGATGTACCACCCTCCTTCCATTAGTGGAATCCCTTCTGAAACTGTTCTTCCTGTGCCCCCTGTTGTACCCACTGGGAGATAGAATCTAGTGAGTGTATGGGAAGACTTGCTTCAAGCACCAGTCACACCATGACCGGATATTGACCTGTGACAGAGCCCTGGGCTCGGGTCAATCAAATCACAGTCACAGCAGGCGATGGCTTCCTGTACAACTTGTTTCAGGACTGCAATGGCTGGAGCAGAAACTCTCATTGTTTTGGGAAATTTTCTTTGTGACTTTTATACTACAAACCTAAGTTTGTCAATCACCCAATATACAGTTCGGGGCATTGTTTGGTGCGTGATGAACAATTAAACTGTTACTAGAATACCATGCAGTATAATGGAGAATTATATTGAGTAGTGTTCTCTCTGTTCACTTTGCATCAAAATGAACCTGAACTCACCAAAGGAAATGCAGCTTACATCAGAGATGTCCAACACAAGAGCAGGAAGTCATGATTCTGGCATGAGTTTCAGGATAGCTACATAAGATGAGTTTACATATAATTCAAATGGAGCTTATTTACATAGTCAGTGGTTATCCTGGAAATTTAACTTACATCTCGCCCTCTTGGACCTACAATTGACACCACTGACTACATCATATATTGCCATAATTGTGAATAAATACTGTTCACTGGAATACACTCATGTTTGTTGGATGATACTTGGTTGGAAATATGCCTGAGAGACAGAGCCACAGAATGTTTTGGAAATGCTCTTACCATTTTATTTTATTTATTTGCTTAACCTTCCCCTTTTTCTCATTAGCACAACTAAGGGGCCTAGTATGAGTCTGGCAGGCCAAGGACCGCCAGACACGTGGGGGGGCGGTGGTGGCTGGTGTATCCAGCCCCCGCTCAACCGGTGGTCCGTCCCATTACAACTCAGGCAAGCAGATGACCAGGGGAGCAGGTGCGAGGCTGCACCCCCACGGTCCGGCCCAGCATATTACGAGTTTCCTCTCAGCCTGGCTTTTCATGGCAGTTCCAACACCATGAAAAGCCTGGCAGAGAGGAAACAAAGGGGGGCCTACAGTGTGCCTCAAACATTTGTGGATGCACACAGTGGGGCACATCATGTGCCCTCCTATGTGCATGCACATAGGTTCCTGCACAGCATGGACTTACGAGTTGATGCTGTGTAGGAATCTCGTAGTGCAGTCTCATTGCAGTGCCTCTTTTAATGGTAGTTAGGTAAACAATGGGGTAACCCAGTATCCCTAAGAACCTGGGCGGTATTACGTAAAGAAAAACAATGGTTCTGTTGGGTGAAAAGATTCCTTCGTACAAATAGCATGAGTTATGCGTTATTCAGACATATGCAATTTTAGTCATAAGCAACACACCAAACAATTATGTGGTAATCTGATTTTATATCCACAAGCTTTTATAAATTTTATAAATTTTATAAAGACCGTCAAAAGACAAAGTGATAACAGTTAGTGACAGGGTGACAAGTGGTGCTCAGTGACAAAGTGCATGATATGTACAAAATATTTTAAAAGGTTGAAAATTTCCTGCTGGCCAGGAAAGCAAATATTTATAGTAACTCTGCGAGAATAAATGAATTCGATTAGCGCAGGTTCTATGAACTGGTCCAAGTGTTAATGTCGACGTTTCAACCCAGGTACTGCACTACTGAGAGGTCAGTGCGGGTCTTCATCAGGACTTAGACGGGGGATAACGGCCTGTAAATGATGAGATAGCTTAATCAGGTGTGTTAGCAAAACCAAAGGGTAACTAACAGACTAAGAGGTGGCTGGACACTCACCTAAGTGTGGTTCAAATCCAATTGTGGACTGAACCCTTCAGAGCAGTACGTATTCAATATGTATCTCTGGATAAAATTTTAATTCAGGGTCTGTGGATAATATGAATGAGGTTTAGATTAAATGAAGGTCAAACCCATGAAGTTGCTTCTCACTTAATGAGTGTGAAAAAGAGAGCGGCCAAAAAACTGCTCACCTATGTAGAGTATAGAGCGTCTGCGGTTGAGTCACACGCAATCGAGATGGTATATCCAATTATGGGTTACTTGGTGGAAATGGGTCTGTGGATTAATCAGGTAAAATTGAATTAATGTAGAGTTAGCCCAGTGCCTCGTCATCCCACTTGGTATGTATGAAAAGAATTGACAGAGATTGCTCACCTAAGCGAATTATGTAGGCGGGTGACTCGCACCTCAACCTATCAGTTCACGTTGCACTCGGAGGATTAGGTGTGCAACCGGAGACCTCCCGATTATGTCTGTGGATAATTAATATGCGTTAGTGAGGAATGGTTAAACTCTCGACTAGGTATAGGCGAAGTGACAAGAAATTAAGGCGATCACTGCTCACCTTCGTTCAACTGTGGTAAATCAGGAGGCTGAACGTCTCTGTTCCAGGCGTTTCGTGGGGTCTATCTGATGGAAATTAAAGGATGATTTAGATTGCTACTGGGAAGTGAGTGGAATTAGGTTGAAGGACGTTAGGGCGATGTACGCTTATTACCTTACTCAGGGATTCGGACGGCAGGCAAACGTCCTGGCTCGTCTGGACGGTTAGGCAGCAACACGCGAATGGAGTCTGCAGATGTAGCCAAATGCTACGTGCGCGTGTACGCCGAGAGTTGCTGGTTACTAAGCAACGAATGGAGCTAGCGCCAGGGAACGTCTAGTGTCATAGGTCGTTGCCACGGCAAGCATGTCAATCAGACATGGGAAGGGGCGGGTAGGACGAAATGTACGTGTGTTACTCGTGAATGAGAATTCTGAGTAGTGTTTGTTTAAAGATATCATACCCGGTACACAGATGCAAGCTGCGTTCCACGAAACTTGGATACACCGACATTACAAATGAAGCATGTGACGTGTCCCATCGTCATACAAATTGTTGAAAAAACACATAGTCATGTGTAAATACATCACAGGAATACTTATTGGTAACAATTCATTATTAGATGGATAATTCATAAACAGTGCATAATTCTGGGCACCTATGAGACTTAGATTACATGAATTACCGAAATTGATGTGCAATGTAAGACTAACTGGATACTACCTATTCAGTTCATAATCCTGAGTAACAATCAAACTAGAGTGCTTGACGTGTATGTGCTAAACCTAAGGGCCGCAGGTTGCATATAGGTATAAGCAGAGCACTTGTTGTGGTGTACACGCCTAGGACAGTTTAAAGTTGGCCCATCTGTTTGGAGGTCTCCTCCATCTCGTTTAACCCATTCTGGACTGAGTTAAGCAGATGGATCCATCTGCATTCCTTGTAGCTAAGGATCTTTGCGATAGACCCTCCTCTTGCATTGGGAATGATCTTTTCTAATACCCACCATGTAAGGCTGGTGGGAGAGTGTGGGTGTGTCGTGAAGTGTTCGACCATGAGGGCTCCATGCACCTTGCATCTTATTCTGCTCATGTGTTGCAAAATTCTGGCTTTTGCTTTCTGAATTGTTTGACCAACATATACGAGGTCACAGGGGCACTTGATGGCGTATATGACATTTGTGCTATTGCAATTAGTGAAGTGGGAAAGTTTGTATGTTTTGTCAGTGTAAACAAACGTTGTTCCTTCTTGGCATAAATCGCACGCCTTGCAATGTCCACATTTGTGGTGTCCAGTTATGGTTGGGAGACCAAAGTGGCTCCTAAGATCTGGCGGCTTGGGTGCTTCCAAAAGCGCATTTACCACTGTGGTGACGCAGACTATCTTGTCTGTCTCCAATTGTTTTTGGTTGATCTCGAGCAGTTGTTCACGGGGGCAATACCAAGCACGCTTTCTTGCCCGTTTCAGCAGACCAGTGGGGTATCCTCTCTCTTTGAGACGGGCGGAGAGTATTTCAGATTCCTTGAAATAATCTCGTGCAGTTCCTTCTGAGTCTGAGGTATTGTCCGTACGGTAGGTTATCCCTCAGGCTTCGTGGGTGATGTGACTCATATTTCAGTAAAGAGTTTCTTTTCATCGGTTTGCGGTACAGATCACAGTATAGAAGTCCATCTTCTACGCGAAATGTCAAATCTAAGAAGTCAATGGCTTCCTCATTGAATGTCATGGTGAACTTGATGTCATTAGATCTCATGTTCAACCAGGTGAAGAATTGTCTGAGTTCTTCATCGCTTCCAGACCAGATCATTATCACGTCATCAATGTAACGTTTCCATACCGCAATTGAATTGAGGTATGGGTTGTCATGAGTGTACAGGTGTTCCTCTTCATAGTAGTCCATGTATATATTCGCCAGACTAGGGGCATAGGTAGCACCCATGGCTACTCCTTTGCACTGGTAATAGAATTGTTTCTTAAATATAAAGTAGTTCTTCTTCATTGCAATCTCCAACAAAGAGATCAGAAATTCAGTTGGGATCCAATGTGGTCTTGGTCTCGTATCCAATGTAGTTCTGATAACTTCCAATGCTGTGTCTTGGGGAATCGAAGTATACAAGGAGGACACATCCAGTGTGACAAGGAGTTGGGTGGAAGAATCAAATGCCTGACCCTCAAGTAACTGTATGATGTGCATGGTATCTCTTACAAATGATTTGGTCTGAGGTACAAATGGTTGCAAAAAATAATCAATGAATTGGTTGAGTGGTTCTAAGATCGAACCACATCCAGACACAATTGGTCTTCCTGGTGGTTTTTCTGCCTGTTTGTGTATTTTGGGTAATGTATATATGGTGGGAATTCGAGGTTCATTGTTGTTGAGAAATTCATGTTCATGCTGGCTAAAGAATCCTTCCAAAAGGCCTCCCTTGGTGACCCTCTCTATCATAGATTTCAGGAGGGGCGTAGGATCACGTGGGGTCGGGTGATAGCTATCCAACATTCCAAGTTGACGTTCAAGTTCCTCTATGTAGTCACTGGTCTTTTGTAATACAACCGCACCACCCTTGTCCGCTGCTTTGATCACGATGGTTTTGTCATTCCCCAGAGAACGTAGTGCCATTCTTTCTTCCTTACTGATGTTGTATTTTATGTATTTTCTTTCATTTAGAATCTGCATGGTGTCGTGGAGTACAATTTTCTCATATGCTAGTATGCACATAGGTTCCTGCACAGCATGGACTTACGAGTTGATGCTGTGCAGGAATCTCGTAGTGCAGTCTCATTGCAGTGCCTCTTTTAATGGTGGCACCGTCTTTAACAGAGGCACTGCCATGAGACCACCACGCCGCCCGCCTGCACGACTACTGTGTAGTAGTATTAGGGTGGGTGGCGCGAGTTTTCCTCAGAGGAGTGGCGCAGCGGTTTGCACCACTGCGCCGAAAACGCGTAATTGGGGTCTAAGTGTTATTTAATTAGCATCCCATTATGATACATTTTTAAATGTTTGATTTAGTGGAAGTTTGCACGGGTTGAGTGTGTTGTCTCGATTACTGCAGAAATACTCAGCAGCCCCCTTCTATTTCTTAATGACAACCCTGCATCTTTCCACCTTGCAGAGCAGGTGAAAAACTCTAACTCACACAGTTATAGATTATAATGGGGATTACAACCTGACACTCCCATAGGGGTAAATCTCACATGTGATATAGGGTAGCACAATAAAGGCTAGAATAAACCATTAACATGGGCATGTGCCGTTTTTGGACGAAAACCCTCACTCACCCGAGGGTGACATGCTTCATCATTGGGTTCCTCCAACATACAGGGACCGCAAGGTACCCCGTGTGGACTACGACTTAACCCGAAAGCAAGTAGCAGGAGTGCAGAAGCACGTGTTGGATCTACCAACTCGAAATGGTAATGAGGGGCAGAGTGCAAAAAATAGAAAACAGTGATGGTTAAAAACTATCTATTTAGGGGCAACAATTTTATTCCTCCTGCCTAAATGATAGTAATTAAAAAGTAAGGGAGTATAGGGTCAAATGTACCCTATCTAATGATCAACATGTTTCTGCCCAAATGACATGACTGTTCAAGGCATTCGTCAGGATCAAAAGATAGTCACTCTGCGATATCAGTGCTCAAATCATAATAAAAATCGTATACTTAGGCCTCAAATTTTTGACCTTCACACAGACAATTGTTCAACGTAATTGGTCATCGGGCTCTGAAAAACAACAAAACTTATCATAATACTCTTAAAAAAGTATTCACCCATGTGACCATACCCCAAACGGTGGTAAAAATGAAGAACTTATGTCTTACCTAAAGCATAGTTTGTGTGTGTCAACTCAACCAACTTCAGAGTCTTACATCACGCTTGTTATGCTATTAGAATAAAATAAATGTTCTCCAGTGTTTATTTGGTCAGGTTCACATTACAGACACCACAAAATTTGACACACCTTCTTGATTGTATTGCTATTGTGAAATGTTCAGGCCAACAGGGCTAAAGGCTTTGCTAAATCCAACACCTAAAAACCTCTATCACGAATGACAGCACACTTACAGTTGTTATATTATGGACTATGTTAAATTGTGAACGATAAGTGTCGTCCCTAAAGTCCAATCTCATCATGGGGACTCTTAAAGTAGACAATGACAACCATCGAACCAACAAGGTACCAATAAATAAATGTTTGCGATCGTATAAAGAAAAGTGCAAAAACACGCGCCAAGGGAAATAAATCTTAGAAGCGGCTTACTTGATCAGTGCGTAATGTTGTTTCAAATGCTCTGCAGGGAGTTACTTGTTAATGGAGTGTGTATGTATTTATGCGGAAGTGTTTGGAAGTCAAATCACGTGACTACGTGATCAACGTCGCTACGCGTTTCTCAAACGATCGTGATAGGCCACAAAAGAAAATGAAATAACCTTAAACAAGGACGCTCACAGTTATTAAACTGTCGGCGTATTTAGTGATTGATCAACCTGTCGAGTAAACATTTCCTGTCAAGAGCATGTGTGAGGAAAAATAAAATAAATAGAGAGTCAACAGCAGATACTTAATAGAGTCGTTAAAAAATTTTAACAAACAGAACTAATCACGTGATCTACGTGATATGTCTATCAGCAGGTATTCCCTACATTGAGCAAGGTAGCTGATGTAAAAGGAGTATACGATAAGATAACAAAAGTATACATCATCTAGCATCTCTGTATGTGCCATACAAAAACGCCTATTGGAGACTTAAATATCGGGAAAATAGTGGTCTCAAAGCTGCTCCCAAACTACCGCCATCGTTCTAAAACTGGCAAGCATAGTGTAGGTGTAATATATGTGTAACAAGCAGTGGACAACTATAAACCATGGTAAAGGTACGTGAATATGGAATTAGTAAGCCCGTTAGTGGGCTATAGTCATAACTAGTCTAATGTTATTCCATGGAATAGAAAAAACGTGTCTGATATAGTATCAGTAGGTTCCAAATCCTATATCACAAACACAAAATCAGTCATATTGGAAATGATACAATAAGCAGGTGTAGTGGGAACTTGTGGCATCTATAGATGGGAGTTCAGTGCACACCAGGGTATGTCATCGTTGAGCCCATTAATATGACTGCCTAATCTAAACACCCAACGTTGTTCTCTTAAGAACAAAACTGTCTCAAGGGGACCCATATTCCTATGGTAATGGGGTTTGTCAAGGACCACCCATTTGAGATCCATTTCAGTGTGGTTAGCATCTAGATAGTGCCTGGTTAATTTGGTATTGGATTTCTTACACTTGATGGAACTTCTGTGTTCAATCAGCCTGGTTTTTACCTTACGAGTAGTCATGCCTACATAGTACAATTTACAGGGACACTGAATAAGGTAAACACCTTCAGAGTTGCAATTTGTGTGTGAAGAAAGACGCCAGGGCGTTTTTAATCCCAGATCTATTGTAAAGTTTCTGGTGGTAAGGTGACATACCACGCAAGATCCACACGGATAATGTCCTATAACTGGGGTCCCTGTATTGATAGTACGTAACTGAATAGTGGCATTAGTGACTCTCGGCCGAGAGTGTACTAAAATGTTACCAAGGTTCCTACTTCGTCTAAATGCAAAGAGGGGTTTCTCACATGTTTTGTTACCTTTATTGAGTATGTTCCAATTGGTGTTGATAGCCTTTTTTATGGTTGTGCTAAGGTGGCTGAAAGTACTGACACACACTAAGCGATTGGAAGGAGGTTTGACATATGTTTCTAATAGGGCCTCTCTGTTGTTATTCAAAGCTCTCTTATTTGCCTTGCGTACCAAGACTGTAGGATAATGGCGTGTTTGAAGTTGTGCACTAAGCTTACTGGCATGTTTGTGATATGTCACAAGTTCAGTACAGTTTCTTCTCAACCGTAAAAATTGTCCGATAGGGAGGTTGTCCCGAAGTGCCCTAGGATGGAAGCTTCTGTAGTTGAGAAGAGAATTACATGCCATGGGTTTCTGGTATAGTTCTGTGTTTTACCTTCATGTGAGTATAATCTCAAATCAAGGAAAGGCAAGCTCACATTGCTGGCTTCCCATGTGAAATTCAGGTGAGTGTTCAAAGAATTAAGCCAAACAGAGAACTCAGATAATGAATTGTGGTCTCCTTCCCAGATGATAAGGATGTCATCGATGTATCGCTTCCACAGCAACAACTTGCTGTGGAAGGGATTGTGCTCAGGATATATATGGGTAACCTCAAACCAATGCATGAACAGATTGGCCATACTGGGAGCACAGGTATTGCCCATGGAAGTACCCATGACTTGCCAGTACAATTGTTCTTCAAAAGAAAAATAGTTCTCTCTCATAGCCAATTCAGCACACTTCATTACAAAGGCTGTTGGGGTTTGATCACTTCGAGGATTCTCTTCCAGTAAAACTTTGCTGGTGCGAAGGGTATCCTCTTGTGGGATATTTGTATACAGGGCCTCAACATCAAGTGAGGCCATGAGTTGTTTAGTTGGATCGAATTCAATTCCAGTGAGGAAGGATAAGACGTGTTTAGTGTCTTGCAAATATGATGGCATCTGTGTCACCAAAGGTCGTAAAAACCAGTCAACAAATTGTGATAATGGTTCTAATAACAAACCAATGCCAGATACTATGGGCCTACCAGGAGGTGGTGTCTGATTCTTATGTATCTTGGGCAAGATGTAGAATGCCGGAATCTTCGGATGTTTCGGGTTTAGGAATTCAGCCTCATTTCTAGTTATCCAGCCTGCTTCCAAACCTTCTTGGACTAGACCTCGGATGGTAATCTGTAATCTCTTGGTAGGATCACGATTGATAGGTTTATAGTATTTTGGATTGTGTAGTTGTCTAAGACACTCGGTTCGGTAGGAAGTAGCATCCATCAACACTGTCGCACCACCCTTATCTGCTTGTTTGATGACAATCGAAGTATCAAATCCAAGGTCTAGCACACAGCGTTCTTCTGCTTTGCTCATGTTGAAAAAGGGTTTGGTAGCCATGTTTTTATTGGCATTAAAGTGTTGGATAACCGCTTTTTCAAAGGTAGCTACCTCTGATGGTAGCTGTTGTAAGGTCGGTAAAAAGGTGGAAGCATTCCTCAAACCAGTGTTGGTGGAGATCTCTGACCTGTTGTCCACAATATTGTCAAAGAAAAAAGAAAGACGGAATTTGCGGAAAAAAGAGAAGAGTTCTTGGTGGGACTGGAAATCATCACCCATGTAGGTGGGCACAAAACCCAATCCTTTACTTAGTACCGCAATTTCCAATGAATTGAGATTTTTCTGACTTAGATTAGTTATCAAGTTATTGGGGCAATGGTTGATGATCCCGTCATGCTACGTGTGATCCGCTGTTCTAATGACGGGTCCCAATGTACTTGGGGTCTCTGTTGTTCCTGACGTTCTTGTCGATGGTCACACAGTTATAGATTATAATGGGGATCACAACCTGACACTCCCATAGGGGTGCCATGATTCTGTATACATTGACCGATTCTAGGGCCCCCAAATTTAGGCCGGTAAGAGTAGTGATCCCAGGTGGGATACCGTTTCACCAGATACAAGGGCCTGGTGTTCCTGAAGGGGGGAGGAATGCCATGCCCAGTTTTACTAGAAGGAACCTCCAGTTTATAAAATCAAGTGCAGGTCTGGGAAGGGGCAGTATGCACAAGCGCAGCATAACTCCTGCCTGAACCCCTCCTATGGCATGGGGGAGCATGGAAGGTTTTAACCTGCATGCAACTAGCCAACCATCCTCTGCACGATCTCTCCTCTCCCACCCCCCAGCTTGTAAGGATCCCCAAATCCCCATGTACCACCTGTTCTAAGCAGGCGGTAAATGGGAATGGAAAATAAGCCATTATTTGGCCCTGAATTGGAATTTGCGTCTAGGTTTTGATCCAGTGGAATGTGGAGCAAATTGTATTCTCTGTTCTGTTCAGTATAACTCGCAAGTTCATGGTGCAAGGGTAAAATTACCGACTAAAGCAGTAATTTTAAACCCTTAATTTTGGGACCTACGATCCCTGCAAGATGTAGTTAGATCCTAGTTGTCTAACACTCTTGCATCCTCTTTTCAATAAAGGACCTTTTTATCACACAATCCCCAACAGAAGCACGTTCAACAACTACACTGGACTTAGGAGTGATAAGTAATTCATCATGCAAACATTAATTACCAGAGGTGAAATTAACATATATAATCCTTACAGATCTGTACAAACATCCGTTTGCTACAGGGGTCCTTGTAAAAGGCTGAAGGCACACATTTACATTCTGGCAGGGGGTCTCAGCCTTTTTCCCTGTTGAGATTGGCAACATAGGTACCATTGACTGTCTTCAGTAAGCCCAGTCACTTGCAGTTCTTTTTGGTAAACAATGTTGTAAAACACAGTTTTCTTTTTTTTTTTTATTCTGTATGTCTTTGAAGAAGCTTGAGATGCCTCTTTGCAGGAGCTTGGCTATCACAGAGAAGCTTCAGCACCTTTTTGACTCATTTTTTTTGCAACTTCTTTTTAGTGTTTTTTTGCATCTTTATATACATCGTAAAATTACATATTTGCGCTACATTTGCTTCATACATTTTTACATTCCTTTTGAAACGGTTCATCTCGATGGTATAAATGAACTAGTATGCACCTTGTGTAGTGCTTAAACTTGTGTGTGTGTGTTTAATAACCTTATTGTATGGTCTAGTTGCATTTTTTGAGATGCACTTACTTCGTGAATTATCCGGTCCAGCACCTTTTTGACTCATGGTGACTAGAGCTGTTTTTCACAGCTGAGGAGTCATGGTGACAAACATAAAGGTATGTCAGCAGGACTCCTGAAAAGTTTTTACTCTGTTCTGTACTTCCTGATAGGTTTCCTCTCAGTCTTTATAAGCTTCCCATAACATGGCAAGTTCAATCCTTACATTCTTTTGCATCACAATATGTCTCTTGTTACTGCCTTTTGCTATGTTCAGCGTTTTTGTATTAAATGTGTATCCCCACAGTGCACAACCTGCAGAACCCCAGCAGGGACATTACACCTCCCACAAGGAAGGGAACAGTCATTATGACCCAGGTCCAGACCCGAGACTAGATTGATGGTCAACGCACGCGCGGCATGATTAGTGGCTACGTTCCCTGGCTTTGTAATTTGCTCCCTTCAAGTGACAAATATCTGAATTGCAGAATATTTTGATTTTAATCAGCTCTGAATTCTCGTATTTTGCATAAAGCACATCAATCAAATGTGAGCTGGAGCTGTTCTGTTGCGGCGAATAAATCAAATCGACTCTGTTGAATCAGATAGCCACAATCCAACAGGAAATGTAGGCACGCAGCAAAGGTATGGGGGAGGGGCGGAGGGTGACATGCCCACACAACCTTCTTTTTAGAACAGAAGAAGTGTGTAAACAACTACGACCAGGGCCGTGCCTTGCGTGGTTTCTGCCGAGCGCATTCAGCTAGTAATAGGTAATATTGGACCTGGTGTACGTATATCACGTCGCAAAGTACACACCGATGGGTTTGCAATTTCCGATTCTACTAATGGACAAACAGGTCACATTGCTAATTGACCGATAGGAGGAGGGTGTAAAACTAACCGCCTGTTAATTAGGGAGATTGCTTTGTGCAAATTTGTGACTCGCTGGAGAGGTAAAAAAAAAGCACTGGGATGGGGGCCTGCAAGGGGCAGCAGACTTCCATCCTTGCATTTGCATTCACCAAGGAGAAACATTTATGGGGCATATTATCAAGCACGGCGTTAAAATTATCGCCGCTTTAGCGGCAGAAAACTGCCGCTAAAGTGGCGATAATGGGCTTGATAATATGCCGCAGAGAATTCCCATAGAAGCCCATGTTGACACCAGAACATGGGCTTCTATGGGAATTCTCAAAGGCACATTATCAAGCCCATTATCACCACTTTAGCTGCAGTTTTCTGCCGCTAAAGTGGCGATAATTTTAACGCCGTTTCTTGATAATATGCCCTGTTATTTTTTAAAGGCAGACCAGGTGTCTTAAAGAGAAAGGCTCTGCTTTAAATTAAAATGTTTTAGTTGGGAAGACATTGAGTGGGGTCTATAGTGGTGCTGTGGACCACCTATGGTCCTCCAGAGGGAGTCCCACATGCTTCACAAAGGGAAAAGTTGCTGCTTCACATTTGCAAATCCAGTTAAATTTGTGGTCACAAACCATTGACCTGCCCTTGCGGATCACAGTTGAGGAGGGATGCCCCTTACATTCTCTGTTCTAACTATCATTCATAATAAACCTAAACATGGGTTTAGTACATCAAAAAACACTAGTTCGCAGTGACAAACCCGGTGATTTTTCAATTTGCAGGATTTGCAAACACAAAAGTGTCTTGTACATGAGACTCGCTGCTATGTGCACAGAGGCACCTACTAGCAATCACACTATCAAATGGGATGTGTGGCAGACATCACAATCAGGAACACAGCTGGGATGGTTCACACCCTGTAGTGCAAAAAGGCCCCACCATTTGGCGATATTTGTACCTCTGTGAGGTTCCCTCTTAAGAAGTCAGTGCCAGGCTCGCAACGTCCATAGGGCTAAAAGGACTTCAGCCCCCTCCCCGTCGTGTGTCTCAGCCCGGGCTGCTGCAGCTTTAGCTGCTGTGGGCTCAGCTGGGCAGTGTCTGTAGTCTTGTCTCCGGCACACCCAAGTTTTCCACAGGTCTTTAAAGACCATTTTCATATTTACATTCCTATGTTAACTGGTTACCCAGGCTTAGTTTTTTTTCTGGTTCCAGTACCCCCTGGGCCCCCACACTCTGCCTATTCCTTACATTTGCATTTTACATGTACTGCTGTACTGTGAGAATGCATTTCATAAAAGGAAATATAAAGTATGGTTGCTAAAACAAAAACGCCAGCCATGTTTTGCATCACTAAATAGAGTTATGAATAAAAAAGTATGTATTCATTTGTAATGTGACTTTTCTCTCTTTGTTCCCTTTAAATATCAGTCATGGATCATTGAGGCAGCCCTAGAACACAATTAAAAGTGCTTTCTAGTTATATTTGCTGTTCGAAGTATACACAGATAAGTGCTGAAAATATGGCTTTAGGTGACTGCTTAATTTTGTACCATCTGGGACATCAAAATAATGAGGTGGCAACCCTAATCATAAGACTGGAAGTTTGTTGCAGGATCAGCACATTATTTATTTACTCCACCCTCCATCCCTGATTAATGCTGTAATAGCAATAGTTTAACTTATTATTTTTTTTTATTTATTTTTTTTAAATATTTTTTATTCAGAGTAAGAGGTTCAAGAATACATTACAGAATAAATTTAACATTTATATTGTTGATAATATGGCATTAAAATGAAATGGTATGAAGAAAAGAGAGCACTAACCGAATGTGCAATGTGCCTTGTGCAAAACAGCAAAAATACAAATACTCAAAAACTACTAAAGTGCAGGTGCAAAGGGATCAATTCCCCACTTAAGTATTTAGAATATAATATCTATGAAGTGCTAATGCATTCTTTACGAAAAACCATCAAAAAGGAAATTCACTTCCACAATCTTATCATAGGATATAATATTAAAGTGCGAAAGTGTAAAAAAAAAGGCACTAATCGAAAGTGCAATGTGCCATGTACAAAACCAGCATAAATACAAATCCTCGAAACCACTAAAGTGCAAGTGCAAGACATAAGTAATTGCAGTAATGTTACAATAAAGGGAATTCATTAGCATAAAACATCAATAAAAAAGACATGCTTCGAAACAATTCACCACTTCCAGTATTTAAAATGTAATATCTATAAAATGCTAATGCATTCTTCACAGAAAACAATCAAAAAGGAGGCTCACTTCCATACAAAAACCACATTAGGAGAAGTCTTCTAGGTATATCCCTTCCAATATTTCATTTTCTATTAAGTCTTCTCCAGTATTTCAAAAAACTTCCAGTTTCGCTCAAACTTTTTTACAGCTCCTACCCTCCTAGCATAGGCCTCCTCAAATTTTTTTACTCTTTTCATTTTATTAATCCATTTCAAATGAGAGGGGGCTTCTGTAGATCTCCAATTTTGCAAAATTAATGAGCGTGCTACCGCACTAGCAATAAAAATAAAAACTCTTTCTGGTTTAGACAATTGTAACCCTCCCTTGCAGTAGCCAAATAGCACAACCTCGGCTTCTATCGGGATTCTATTTCCGATTGCACGCTCGATGTCTGAAAATACGGCTTCCCAAAAAGACCTTAGGACGGGACACACAAAAAAAATATGGTGCCAACCACCTTCCCCATGTTTAGAGCACCGAAAGCACTTATCTTCCACGTCTGGAAACCTTTTATTTAGAGTAGAAGGTGTTAAATAGGCCAGCCACCTTGAAAAAAAAGCCATCCTCTTATAATTAGCAGCACGCAATACTCTACTTCCTGAGTAGCTGATCCACTCCCACTCCCTTTCGGATAATCTGCAGTCAGTTTCCCGATTTATTTTTTCCAAATGGTTCTGGATCACCAAAGAATATTTTGTTTTGTGTAGCAACTTATACCAGTTGCCTATTCGTCGTAGTTTAGCCCCGTAGAGGGCAACTGTCGAATGATTGGGGGGTTCAGTTATACCACCGGTACTCCTCAACCAGGAGACTAACTGCAGATATTCAAAGAAGGCCGGTTTCCGATGAGTCCCTATCCTGGCCAATATTTCCTGCCAGGAAATCAGCCTATTCTGAACTATAAAATGTCTCAATTCGGTAAATCCAGAATTCTCCCAAACATTGATGTGACTAACTTGTATCTGGAAACCGAGGCTGGCACATTCTCTTATATTGAGGTATTGAAAGCCCTTTAGATTCATTTCCCTAGAAACGGTTTGAAGTCTGATAAGAAAGTCTTTTAAAGTTTTATATCGTGTTTTCTTAGGAAGCTTAGCAGTTTTTAAAAACACTGAAGTGGATGAACCAATTTCTAGCAGCATTCTATTGATAAAAAAAGTATCTCTACAAGAGCTAGATCCTAACAGCTCGGATACTAAATCAAGAAGGGCAGCTTCATAATATGATCTTACATGTGGGAGTGCGAGCCCCCCCTGATCTATTGGTAGTTGTAAAGTATTCAATTTAACCCTGGGGGCTTTCTTCTCCCAAATGAATTGTCTGAAAAGCGTATCCATTTCCCTAAAAAATACCTGATTAATTTTGATAGGAACATTAGAAAATAGAAAAATCAATAGGGGTAATATAGACATTTTTATTAATGATACTTGCCCTACTATTGATAATGGAAGCAATGACCATTGCTCCAATAATTTACTTATTTTTGTCTTCATCCTTAAATAGTTTAACTCAAATAATTGAGATAACTGTGAGGAGACATAAATCCCAAGATATCTTATAGGGTCAGTTCTTAATGCCTGTGATTTTAAAGAACAAGGAAATGCGTCGATATCAGCATTCATGGCGAGAACTTCTGTTTTATTTGCATTAATTTTATAGCCGCCTATTCACTCAAACTGCAAAAATTCTCCCAAGACCTCCTCGAAATTAATCCTATTTGGGGCCAGGTATAGGATAATATCGTCGGCAAATAATTTAAATTTAGGCATATCCAAGATTGGGGGGTGAATAGCATCATTGTTTCGAATTCTTAAAACCAAGGGTTCGATAAAAAAAGTAAAAAGTAGGGGAGAGAGTGGACAGCCTTGTCTCGTTCCACGCCTGATTTTTTTTGTTCCTGCGCAGCTGGCATTTATTACAAGCTTTGCTGTAGTGTCCTGATAAATATTATTTAGCATCCCTACAACATTTAATGGAAAACCAAATTGAGCCAGAGTATTAAATAAAGTCTTCCAATTTACAAGGTCGAATGCTTTTTCTGCATCGACCATTACAATGCTTGCTGGGATATGATTTACATTAATATAGTCTAAAGCCTGTATTAAAAATTGAGTATTGGCAGCCATTGATCTACCCGCAATAAAACCGGTTTGATCCTTGTGGATTACTTCCTGAGCAGCTGGTAACAAACGCTCGGCCCAAACCTTCATTAATAATTTATAGTCAGAATTTAAAAGACTTATGGGCCGATACAAATTCATATAATCGTGATTCTTATCTTTTTTAACGAATGAAACAATAATCGCCTCTTTAAACTCGCTTGGGACCGGGCCCCCTTCTCTAATAAAATTAAACAAATTTCTCAGAGGAACAAGTAATTCCTCTGAAAAAACCTTAAAAAACTCAATTTGGAAGCCATCTTGCCCACAAGCTTTGGAACCCGCAGTTGATTTGATAGCTGCTAAAATTTCACCTACCTCAATTTGTTTTTCTAAATTATGGACCCACTCCAAAGATAGTTGAGGGAGACTCAAAGTTGAAAAATACTCTTTAACAATAGTTTAGCAATAGTTTAACTTATATCTAAAACCCTACACGGCTGTCAATAATATGCCGAGTTACTGCATTCAGACAACTCACTCCTCATTCTCACCCTTCACTTTCACGTTCACACTGCACTCACAGCGATCACAATGCACTCACACTGATCACCATGCACTCAAACCATTCACCCACTCACCATGCACTCACACCATTCACCCGCTCACCCTGCACTCATAGTGATCACTCTGCACTCACAATGCACTTGCGCTGGTCATCCTATACCTCATCCTGCAGTCACATGAGCATACTACTCACCCTGCACTCATGTGATACTTCACTCACCTGGCCCTCTCACTGATCACTGCTCAATCTGCAATCTCACTCAAACAAGCCCATCACTGACCATGCATTCATTTGTCCCACTCTGCACTTACATCTGAACCCATATTCTTATGGTCACCTCACTCACCCTGCAGTTATTCCTCTTACCATACTCTCACACTGTTGCATTGCTCACCATGCACTCACATGGGCACTCCTGCCACCCACACAGCGCAGAGGGTCAATGTACCTGCTCCAAAGATCGTGTACCATGCAGATCATAGAACTGAGTGTGAGTAAACTATGAGTAGCGCTATAAAAAAATGAAATGTTTGTCAGGAAGGTGCTATAGAGAGATGAGATGCATTGTTGGTGAGTGGTAGTGAGGGAATTCATGGAGAAGGAGGAAATGGGGGAGGGGATGCCAAAAAAAGACTCTTGCTCCGTGCACAACTACTGCTAGAACCAGCCTTGGCTGATTAGCTCCCCTCTGAAGTTCAGATCTAGTTGCGCCTCTGGTCAGTGCTGACACAAGGCAGTTAGACTCAGAAGCCCCGCACAAATATTTCCAGGCAGAGGAGGAAGGCAGCATTTCATGTTGGGTCACTGAAAGTGCCATCCCAGAAGACAGGCGCACACAATTAATAATCAGTGTTTTGTATTTATGAGTACACTGAGTTCCTGCCATTGTAGTAACAATGATTATGTCGTTGCAATGAAAATCCCATACCAAAATCCTGAATAACGAAACTTTAGTGTCTATTAGTGAAAAACAAAATGGAGGCACAGTCAAAAAGTCTGACTTGTAACTCAAATTGCCTCTTCGTTTATTGGTGAATTTGTGTGTGGTACTCTGGAGGAGTGAGTGGATGAATGCATTAAAAAGTCAAAGGGTAGGTAAATGAAGCATGTGTACAAGGAAAGAGTGGCGGAGTGCATGGATGATGGGTGCATGTTGACATGTTTGTAGATTTGAAAAAATATGTCATGCAAAAATATGTATTCAGACTATCTAATCAGGTGATGAGATGTTTCATTTAAATGCTAAGCTTAACTTTTTTTTATCAGTTAGGGTTTAAAGGTGTCTAGAGTGGCACTTCTATAGAATAGAAAATGTATATACTCCAGTAAGGTGGTGCAAGCTCGCTGTGTCATTCTCAATTACTGTCTTATCTACTCAATGTGTCCCCTTATATGGCTAACAATAATGTACATTGTATAGCTGATTTGATCACTATTTTAAATGCTACTTTCGAAATAACTTCGTGTTTTAAATGGAATGCAATTTTTCCTATCCCCTTATTTGTTAGAAATGTCTGATATGAATGAATGCATAGTTTGTAAGTAGAAAATCAAGTAATTTTAAATGGCAAATTGGTCCAGAAAAGCTGGAGGTGGTAGATTCATACCTCTATTTAGGGAAACTGATAGCGGGGAATACGAAGAACAAACTCCATATTGAACATAGTTCCTGTAAAGCTGCATCCCATGCTAATGGTTTGCGTATCTTCTACAGTGCGATGGGCTTTTTTTACATCTACTGATGGTTTTCAAAGCAAAAATCCTTTTAACCCTGCTCTATGCCATTGAATCAATCCCTGTTAAGGACTGGAGCTTTTTAGATAGGATTGTAGGCCAGATTCTACGTAAACTATGCCATTTTAACATGTTAGTTCCATCAGCTGCTTTTAGACTGGAATTTGGCTTGATAAGCTCCTATATCCAAGGTATATCCAGGGTTCCACGTTGGGGATATCAGTTAAAAAATAGCGAGCCCGATTCATTAAGAGGTTTCATGTGTCAAGAAATCTTTGGCGAGAAGGCAGGGAACTACTCCTTCTATTGTGATTTCTCTTTGGCACTAAAACTTTTTTGTGTACAAGAGGAATCACTGATTACCCTCCCGCCAGTAGAACTAAAATCTTTTTTTAAAACCTTAAGTGGCAAGATTAGCTATCATAGAGATATTGCATTTTAAAGAGAGACTAAAGATAATAGCCAGGACAAACTCACCGAGAATCTCACAGAAATATCTATTTTGCAATTTAGAGCATGGTACTCGACGACTGCTCATTTTATGTTGTTTGAATCTTTTACCTTTAAACGACTTGACTTGGCCCCAGAATCTGAAAAATTGAAAAATTTGTAATTTCTGCAAGCTGGACATTCAGACCTTTGATCATATTTTGTTTGTCTGTCCAGCATTGGTTCTGAGTCGTCGTCGCTGGCTTCGGCCGATGTTTTTACAAAATTGTGTTGAAAATGTAGCTTCAGCCCGTGTCTTTCTCTTTTGCCCGAAGAACGAAGCAGTCTGTGTAAAACTATTCAATTATTTTAAGGAGTTTATGTATATATATTCTTTTAAATGGGTTGTTAACCCCTCTGTCTGTCACTCTTTTATGAAGTATTAATATTTTCTCCTTTTTCAGATTGAATTTTGCACATTTTCTGGCTGCTATTTATTGCTCTTTGCACAGTTAGGATATGTTGTGCTCGTCTTTCACTTTTCTCTCTTGTTGCGAGCCTCAACATTTAATTGAAGGGGGACATTGGACTGTACCTTGCACATGAACTGGCTGCTACTGAATTGCTTTTTGCACAGATTAGGATATTCCTCGGTACTCCTTTTTTCTTGTTGCTAATTTTAAACTGAACTCTCTGTCAAAGCTGGATTTTGGATTATATTTTGCACCTGAACTGGCTGCTATTTATTAATTTTGCACCCTCCAGGGTATGTTTTGTTATTTCAATTCTTCTGCTGTTAATCCCAAACCCTATCTTCTACCAAAGCGATTACTTGTTGATACCTAAGTATGGTCTTAAATATGCATCGCTTACTTTGGTTGAGGTCTCTCGGGCCTCTGTTTTTGCCTATGAGCTAAATGGTATTACTGTTGAAAACCTTAGTTATTTCGCCATTAGGGTAAATGTCAGCACCTACTAATGTTATGTAAGGGAAAATCTAGACCTGCTATGTAGGCTTTTGAGAATTTATGATGGTCAGAGAAATTAGTTTTTCTTATGTTCTATTTATTTATGTAATAATTTGTATGTATTTTACTGTGCACCTCATTGGAGTTCCAAATCTTTAATAAAAATATTGAATTAAATGCATCGTTCGTTTTTTGTGCCAATATTTTTGTTTTTGTTTACTTGTACACATTTTTGCGAGTCTTTCTTTGAACCATCCACTGTAATTTTGAGTAGATTAAACATACAGATGAGGATTAGAGATCAGTGTGTGATGATTTTATTTACGTTTAATCTTCAGAAGAAACAAAATGAGATTTCTACTTTGCAATTTATACAAAATTAGGAATTGATGAATCACACCAGAAAAAGAGGAAAGGGCAATCATAAATTGTCAGCTCGGCCACCAGCATTTCACATTTTTAATTTTTATTATGAAAGTGAGAAACAAAAAAAAACAAGTCTGTTTAAGAGGAACAATGCAACATGTTGAACACTGATGATTCGCACAGGTATCGCTTTGGGGCTGAGAGGGGGACCGGGGTGGGTATGGTTACCGTGGATTTCGACATACGACGGAAATGTGGTGATTAAATAAATAAATAAATAAACACACTTACCTTGCGCTCGCTGCATCGCCTCGGCCGCCACTGGTTGATAATGATACACCAAATTTATAGAATGTAATCCTTAGACATGAAAAGTTACAGAAACACATTCTTATGATAATTGGATCTCTACTCCTGCTCGGCAAATCAAGATCTGATTTTATATAACTTTACTAAGGATTAAAATGTATTCAATAGTCCAGTGGTCCCCACATTCTTTGGCCTTTCCCCATCCTGATTCACATTTCCTTCTATCTGAAGAGGGTCTCTAGAAAGTAATATGCCAAAAACTTAGACCGTCATTGTCAAACTGATGACTGCAGCAAAAAGTCTTACAACAACAATAGCAGCACCTATTGCGTTTCAATAAGTATTACACACAAGATGATTAACACCTAACATAATGAGGTGGGCTGCGAATCATGAATGGTAGGTATATTGCTTAATTTATAAGAAATTATTCTCCAGTTTTCTTGAAGAACTGAACAATGTGCAAACATATGTAAAATAATATGCAAGATATTGTCCTCTTCCTGTTAGCCCCTTCTCCATTCAGAATAACTGTGTTAGCCCCATTTAAATATTCTTTCTAGAGTGTAATAAAGCAGAAAGTTTCTCAGTAAAGATTGACATCAGTAATTGATAAGGTACACAAACATAATTGTTTGTGCACAGTAACCTCATCATTCACCTTAACACTCCAATAATCTGCAAAAGTTGCTAAATCATCTGGAAGATTTTTATAAAAGACAGAACAGAAAATTTTGATCTAAGAATTTCATTATATCAAAAGAATGTTTCTAGTAGAGGAACTTGTACTAAATTGGTTTACATCTGGCACTCCATGGAGCAAGGATTACCAGATACGTCAGGAATCCTAATGTATCGGGTGTCGCAAATATGATGCATTGCTGAAGTGTGTCGGATAACTGACGCAACTCCAGCAATGTGTCATTGCACATGGGCGAGTTCCATGCTAAAAGCCTTGCATCATTACTTATGCCTGCTTGAAGCAGGCGTAAGGATTGGGACGCAGTCAAGTCATTGAATTGGCACAGTCAAATCTCATAAATTTCACTGCGCCACTTCTACAAGGCTTTTCACTGGGGAACGCCCACCCTGCATACTTTATACCTGACGCAGGCATAATGTAGCGCAGGCCTTTACAAATTGACGCATCTGCCTAGATGCATCACTTTGTAAATAAGAGGCAGTGTGTCGCATTGTTTACGCTGCCGCAGCTGCACAGAAAATGACACATAGGCAGTGCAAGCCCTCCATAAATACGGGCCTTAGTTCTGTCAACCGAAGAAAAAACCTTTCAGTTTCTTCTCCTAAAATGAGCTTGATGGACTCCCTGTGTCAAAGGAAGTTAGTTATACAAGAGTGCTATTTATAAGAAAACCCATGTTCCAAAATAGCAGCAAAATAATAATATTTAAGATTAGGGTGAGCCCAACCACCTTTCTCTGTGGGTAATCTGAGGAATCGCATTGCTCTCCCAGACCTTCTATATCCCAATAAGAATTTGTTGATGAACGACTCATATAGAAATATTTTGTTGTTAAAAGCAGGGGGTATAGACCGCAAAATATATTTAAAAAATCAGTAAGATTGACAGTTTAACAATGTGAGAGTGGCAGATATGTCCAACCTGTATTTGATACTATTTATTTGTTACTTTATTTTTTTCACCTTCTTAAGCGAGGGCCATTATTCAATTGTATCAGATCATTAACAGTGGCCGAAAGGTTGACCGCTAAATAAAAAGCTAATTCAACTCTCTGCTGATCTTGCACTAATTAGATGTAATGTGTCTTGTTTTTGTTGAAGAAGTACCCTGAGAATGTACCACATAAATCAGTATTATTTTTGATAACTTGTATGGACATGTCAACTTCCAAGGATAACGCTGCTTATGCTAAAACATTTGCTAAATAACCCTAATAGCAGTAGCGGCTCCTGGAGGGAGTGCTGTTGGGCGGTGACTCAGGGCGGGGGAGCGACAAGGTGGGGGGTAGTAAACTATGGAATACGGCCGAACAGAGGTAAGTAAATAAATATATCAATAAAATGAATGTCATTGCGTGCGCTGCATCGCATTTGGCGCGTCACCACCCGGCAGCACTTCCTCCAGGAGCCGCTACTGCCTAATAGTTTATCAATGTTTTAATTTCTGACATTAAAGCTTTATACAAAAAGGTGTTATAAATAAGGCAAATACCAGTGCAACAATAGGACAACCCTGATGGGCAATTCTACATATCTGGAAGACATCCTATTTGCTTTCCGTTTCTTATATGTTTCTGATATAGAAGCTTAATGCAACTTGTAAATCTTAGGCCAAGCCTCATCTTTTTCATGGCCACCCATAAGCAATCCCAAGAGACCTAATTAAATGACTTTTCAGCATCAAGCAGTATCATTGCTAAAAGATGGTCTTGCTCTGTTGCAACACTGTATAATGTAATGACCTGTATAATATCACCCATATTTCCTTTATCAGGTACAAAATCATGCTGCCAAGGTGAAACAAATTTGACAATGATCTTTCTCATTTAAATTACATTTTAGCTTTGCTGTTGATTTGTGATATTAGTTTATATGACCCACACTCTGTCAAATGTTTACTTTTTTCAAATAAACACTATATTGGTCTGAGACAAAGATTCATGTTCTGCTGAATTTCTAGAAAAAACAATAGCAGAAATTACATGAGTATAAACTACATAGCTTTGAAAAATTCAAGAGGAATACTATCTACCTTGCCAGTCGGAAGATCCAAAACAGCAGTGTCTATTTCTAGACTGGAGACAAGATCATCTAGGAGTCCTCAATTGGTCGTATGATACAGCATCGAGAGCAACTATATAGAAATTCCAAAATATTGTAAAAAACATTGATCACAAAAATATCATCACCGTATACTCAAACAAAAAAAACACAAATATAAACTATAACAATATTGCTGTAAAGAATATCTAAAATACCCAAATATCAAGACAAAAATACACAATATAGTGACTGTGAAAATTATAGAACATTACCCAATATATAATTATTGACAGCCAAAATATCATTGACAATAATAAAAACATATACTATAATTAAAATCCACTAAACTACAAATTAAAATGCCATAATCTGCCATAATCTAAATATTACATTTAATATATTGTAGTGAAGATCCTTATCTATATATATACAATGCTAAATTAGCACAACCGCGTTAGATGTTAAGCCATCTTGCCGCTTTTGCTGCTTTTGCACACGACACTGTAGTCACATGTTATTAAATTGAGAAATGCTTACTCGACGTTACTTCACATGAGAACTGTCTGTTGTTAACATCCCAAACAGTGAGCTGCGACCTTGGTCTGTACACAGTGTATAGAAACAGTCTGGGTCGCTAGACGGTGCATGTTGTTGAGTTCAGGTTGATCGGTCCACTATTTAGCCATAACACGCACGCAGCTGCAAATACCTGAAAGTCGGGTGCTTTTAATATTGCAGTGTTACATGTTTTCATTACATTCGGAAGAAGAGCTTTCCCAGGAGCAGAGCATAGCTGATCCTGTGATGTGATCTCACTGAGCTGATCTTTACGGTATGGGGTTCCCCATTCAAGCCTAGAGACCTTTTACTAGTCTAATAATAATACTATTAGTTTGCTAGAGAAAGGAAGGTGGCTTAGATCCACTGTCAATTTAGTATGATTACTCCTTTAATTTTCTATGGTATTGGAACTATGCTGATGGTTTTGATTTTAATCGTTTGTCTGCTTATGTTAGCCAAACTGCTGCATCTTAGGACACAAGGTTTATAAAATAAACTCTTTAAACTTTTACCGTGTCTCTGTTTATTCTGTTGTGGACTGATATGAGAATAATTACGAACAGGTATTTCTGATTCCCACCATTCCTGAGATATACACTAAGGGGCCGATTGCGATCCTGGAAAAATATTCCCCGTACGAATCGTATCTGGAGTTTTTTACCGTACTAATCGTACAAGTCCCGGACAAACTGGCAAGTACGATTCGTATGTGAAAAAGTCCATACGAATCGCATTGGGTAAATTCCCCGACACGTCCTCGGGTCGGAAAAGGTGTCCGACACATCCCCGGACATTTTAACGTCCAAATCTGAGAACTGAAGTCCGAGCGCGCAAGTACGACTCCTACCGTCCGTCCGATTGTACAACCGTATGGTAAAAAGACCGTCCGGAGCGAACTCCTATAGCAACCATGGCAACGTCCAAACAGGTGCCCGGTACGCACTGAGCAACCCCCCCAGCCCCCCGTATGTACGACATGTACCCCCACCCGTGTATGTACGGCACGTACCCCCACCCGTGTATGTACGACACGTACCCCTACCCGTGTATGTATGACATGTACCCCCACCCGTGTATGTACGGCACGTACCCCCACCCGTGTATGTACAACACGGGTGGGGGTACGTGTTGTACATACACGGGTGGGGGTACGTGCTGTACATACACAGGTGGGACTACGTGTCGTACATACGGGGGGCTGGGGGGGTACGGCGCGTACATACGGGGGGCTGGGGGGGTACGGTGCGTACATACGGGGGGCTGGGGGGGACGGCGCGTACATACGGGGGACTGGGGGGAGGCGGCACATACCGGGCCCCCTATTCCGCTCGCATCGCGGCGTCCTTTGCTTTTCTGGCACTTTTTGGGTGCCGTAAAAATATTGCTGTCCGGACTGCTGTCGGTGCGAATCGTACTTGCTGGGACGTAAAAACATGCCTAACTCCGTCCGGACGTCACGTCCGCGGTGTCCCGGATCACATTCGTATGGATTTTGCTGTCGGTCGGTGTTTTTTCCGACTCGTACGGAAATGGTGTTTCCGTAAGAATCGTACTTGCAAGTTTGTATGGTGTTTTTACCGGGTACGAGTCGGACGGAGAAAACGCTCCGACCGACGGTTCATACCCCGGTTTTTCCAGGATCGGAATCGGCCCCTAAGTCGCTTTTTCTGGGTTGTCTATACATTGGGACCGCCGAGCTAAACCTCGGATAACGAATGGGACACTGATGCTGGTCGGATAAGGGGTTCTGGGTTCTGAGGTGAGTTTTTGGTACACCACAATTCACTGAGGGTCCGGGTTCCTGCGCATAGTTCTGTGCATAAGCAGAATCCCTGCAACATGGTGCACCTAACGTTTGGTCTATTGATTTGAAACGCCTTAGTAGTGCTTGTATTAGTCCACAACACCCTCACTCTGGTTTCCGGATAACGGGAGTGACGGTTTAACCTACCTGTGTTTCGACTAATAGGTTTCTTCAAGCTTGATCATTAAAAAGGTTATTTTTTCTGAACCCTAGTGCTACAGTTGATATCGTTGATACACTTTAGTGTGTCCTGATGGCGGTTGACATAGCCGCGCATAGCCGTGCACCTCTGCGCCATCATTTGACGACGTATGGGGTGCCGGATGATGGGATGGCTGTAATTTTTGTGGTAAGCGCTGATGCGTCATACCCGTATGAGTTGTTTTACTCGTGGGTGACTTTTCTGGCGGTAGATGACGATGATACGTTTCATACCTATACTGCCACACAGCTGCCTGCGGTCTATACCCCATATAGGACACAGGAAATTCCAATCTCTGCCTGGCAGCATACTATTTGGTTTAATGGTGCCCTTCCCCATGCGGTTGCACCAGCGAGAATGGGCCCGTTGTCTATTGCAGGGGCCACATGGCCGGTGCTGACCGGCTTTATGCCTCATCCCCGCTATCTCACTGTGGCAGTGGCTGAGTTGCGAGTACTACACACAGCCCTGATTACGGTCCATAGGGCTTTAGTGCAGTACGTGTCACGCAACGTGCAGGTGGGGGCACCAGCTGTTGCGGGACAACCTACGGACCACCATGCGGTGGTTATTAGTCCTGTTATGGTTAATTCGGTGGTCGGCAAGCACCCCCAAAGTAAGGATGAATTTCCTTATTGGCTTGCTGAGAAATTTGATCAGTCGGAAGCGGTTTTTCCAAAGACATCTCCTGTGGAGAAACACAGGATCCTCACCATTACTTTGCCTAAAGACCTGGTCCCGGATATGGCCGATTGTGACAACTGGGGTAAGGTCTTTGCCGCGACCTATTCGAAGTGCTATGGCACTTCGTCTATGTCTGGGTTACTATCCGTCATCAAAAAGGTTCAGGAGAATCATGGTGCGGAGGCTGCTATTGAATTGGGAATGAGGCTTGTCGACAGCTTCGATGTGGTATGCTCCATGGTGATGGGCAACCTCAAAGGAGATGCCATGCAGTTCCAAGTTGCCAATATGATGGACCGCGTGGATGACCTCGACAAGCCCAAAGAGTTTGCTGAAGTAATTGTGAAGGCATATAGGACCATGGGTCGTAGTGCCTTGGGTGTAAAACCGACTGTGATCATTCTTGATATAGTACAGCAAACTAAGGTGAGCTCGTCTATGAAAGACAAACGCCCCAACTTTCCTAAACAAAGTTGGAGAGCTAAGAAACAGGGGAAACAGCAACAGAAACAGGGGTCACGTCCTGCCTCACCGATACAGTCGTCTACCGAACGCACATATGATCTGCGCAATCGATCTCGTATTAAGTCACCTGATAGATTTCAGGTTTCTGAACAACGCTCTCCTCGTTCTTCACAGGAAACATCGGCTTCACAATCCGGTGGCGGAGACCGTGGGACAGGCAGGGGTGCCCAAAGTCGTGAGCAACCCCGCCAGTCGGACGGCAAAGGCAAACAGGACGAATCTGCGCGTCTAAGACCCCCGTTTCAGAAGAAGAAAGTTGCTGCGCTGACAGCGAGGTATGCCTCAGATGGTACGGACGCAGCTTCAGAACCTGACATGGGCGCTAACGCTGCTAGACAGCGTGGCGGAAGTTACAGTAGTGCGACAAGCACTGCGTCCATATCTGGTGGCGACAGCAACTGATATATTTGTGAATATTGAAACTGCTGACACTCGGGTGTCTCCCCCTGATAGTATAATATAGTAATTCAAATTGAAGGGGACATACAACGTACAATTCAAGGGATTTTTTGGGATAATCTGACCACTTCCTATGATATTCTGTTGGCGGAGGCGGATTGGCCCCGGCTTTCATTTTAGATGCTCCTAGAGGGGAGGAGGTAATCCTCCCGTCCTTTGCGCACACAGTGCCGAAGGTCCAAGCTAAAAAGTACGCTGAGGAATGGGCTCATGTGCAAGCACCTGCGTTATATCGAAATCAGGTTGGCTGGGATAAATTGTCTCCCGGCCATGAGATTCCGTTGCGGACTATGTCCCAACCTCAACCCCAATACCCCATGCGTCGCGAAGCTAGACCTCACGTCGCGTCGATCTTTGAACAATTGGAATATCAAGGAGTAATCGAAACATGTGTGTCACCTATGAATAATCCTGTGATCACTGTAACGAATATAAATCACAAAAAAGAGGGGGGATCTGGGAGCTAAAAAAAGGTCCAGTGTCCATGCTCCCTAGACTAAGTATATATCACCAGGAGGACAAAGTTCCTACGGGCGGGTGCAAAAAGTCACCCAAGCCCTAAAAGAGGAAAAAAGAGAGTGAAAGAGTTCCTAGTTAAAAACCCACTCAGGTCAGTGGAAGACCACTCTATGTCCTCTGTTGCCCTCACACACCCCGAAGGGTGTCATGCTTCATCATCGGGCAGTTGCTCCTCGTGGGGCCCAGCGCTGCAATTCCCCACGGGCCCCCGAAGGGTCACTTTGACGGAGATTTTTTAAGAACCGCCGGATGGTGCATGTGGGTGTGTGAAAAAGTGGGTTCAGTGTAGAGGGTAAAAAGGGTGCATGCAAGTTTGTGAAAATATGGAGGGTCATCATGCAGCGAATCATATAGATGTACCCTGAGCAGAAATAAACTGCTAAAAAAATTGACCCTGTAGGTACATTACGCCCAGGAATCATGGATCAAAGGCCAACTGCTAAAAAAATTGACCCTGTAGGTACATTACGCCCAGGAATCATGGATCAAAGGCCAACATGTTTCGCGCCTCTTGCGCCCAAAGGGTCGGTGGCGCTTCATCAGGACCATATTCTTTTTTTAAAAAAAGGTGCACTTGAAATTACATAAACAAGTTAAAAATACCCTCAATATCGGTCTGGGCAATTGCCTGTACACCCTCAGTATGGTAACAGGTCAACGATGAAAATCGCTCCAGTTAAATATCTAGGAAAAAAGAAAAGAAAGAACAAAGGGATGTGTATCAGTACAACTTAATACAACATAAGTGTGCCACAGTCGTGTGCACATCAACCCCAAGCGAAGAAGGGACATAGCGCCTAAATGTGTATGAGGGCACCAACATCATGTACAGCATCTTACACAATATCCCACCCAACAGTAGTCACTCAATGGCATGTCAAAAACTGTAGACTAAAAACCATATAATGGGCCAGGGTAACGAAATCTCGCCTAATAGATCACACTCCTAATCCCAATAGGGAAAATACACCCTTAATAACAAAGGAAAAAAGCTGTATAGGTAGAGAAATAGGTTATGCCCGGAGCTAACCTGACTGGTAAAGGATGGATACTCCATCGGTTAGGCGCATGGAATTCCTTCATGTTAACGGGGATTCCGTCCGGGTAGTCACGTAGCTGTGCCACCCCCATCCATGCGGCTGTCAGAGATAATATGGCAACGGCAGTGCATGCCTCTTAAATAGGTCACGGGAACTAGTGACGGGATACTTTTTTGTTCCGGGTCCCGGGCTCACAACAACAAGAGCTGCGCATGCGTATAGCATTTCAGGAAGTGCGCGTGCGTGTAAGAGGAAAGCTAATCCCTTCTACCCCAATATGGGAATGCCAAATACATATGGAATCACGTCACTCCATCGCACTGCCAAAAATGAGCAAGATCGAAAGGTCTCCCATGCGCACCAAATGTGGAAGATAGTTTGTATAAAAGTTATCCCAGGGTATGTTCATAGTATTAGCAGTACATATGCATGATAGTGAGTATGTACGTGACATGCAGGGTTTGGAATATACTGTTATTTAAAACTGATGGAACGGGGGGGGAGTGTCAACGTGAGGAAGGTGAATGTATTGACATTATAAATGCCCGTGGAGGCTCAGCCCCATCAAATTCGCTGCCAAAATAACTGAAATAAGGTGAGTGGTGGACAGGTAGTGCCATATCTGGATCGTGTAGAGCACTCATAGATTACCCATGTAATGATTATCAAGGCTTGTGTGCCCCAAGAAAAGGAACTACAGGTAAATGATCCCACGGCTGCACCGCCGTACTAAATATAAATCACAAAAAAGAGGGGGGATCTGGGAGCTAAAAAAAGGTCCAGTGTCCATGCTCCCTAGACTAAGTATATATCACCAGGAGGACAAAGTTCCTACGGGCGGGTGCAAAAAGTCACCCAAGCCCTAAAAGAGGAAAAAAGAGAGTGAAATATATCACTGTAACGAAGCCTGATGGGTCGTACCGCCTAGTTTTGGATTACCGGCACCTAAACTCTCATTGCCGGACATGTGCAGTACAAAACACCCACAGTTCGGCTCTCGTCGATAGTCTCATGAGAAAAAGGTTTAAAACCACACTTGACATATCCAATGGCTTTTACAGCCATAACCTGTCCTCTCTTAGTAGTGAGAGGACGGCGTTCACCTCGGGTGGCAAACAAAAACAATTCAAAAGATTACCAATGGGCTATAAAAACAGCCCTGGAGTCTTTGCTGCTCGTGTGGTCTCTCTTATAGAGGGCATAGACCCTGATGCGTACTCGTATGTGGATGATATTTATCTCACGGATGACGAGTTGGAACCGCATCTCCGTCACGTTGATCGCATTATTGTTTTGTTTGCAGACTTCGGATACAAATTTAACTTTGCGAAGTCTCGCATTGCGGAATTTACAGTGTTGTTCTTGGGGTACGAACTCAACAATGAAGGTCGAGGACTGGCTCCGCACTTTCTAGAAAAGTGCTCATGCCTACGTGCTCCTACGTCACTGAAGAAATTACAATCTCTGCTGGGTTTTCTGAATTTCGGTCGAACTTACATTCCGGATTATACCCAGCGTATCAAGCCGCTTTATGCCTTGGTACTACCTACTTTTTCCAAATCTTGTTGGCTGCCGGAGCATTCAGCTATTTTGCAGACATTGCAGGCTGATCTTCTTGCTTCTAAATACTTACTGACGCGTGATAACCACACTAACCTAGTCATAAGAATAGTGCCTGGTGCGGTGGGTTTCACATACTTAACGTTCGATGAGGGCAACACCATCCCCATTGCTTACAAATCTCATTTGTACACTTCGGCTGAACTGCGATTTTCCGCTGTCAAGAAAGTTCTAACGGCAGTGCAGATGGCGATTCTGAAAGAACGAGCGCTATCACAAGGTAAACGCATGTTGGTGGTAACACCATATCCTGCCCTTGAGGCGGTGACAAAAGCAAGTGTACCAAATTCTAAGGCTTTGCACCCAAGGTGGATACAATGGGCCACTTCCTTGACATCGCCTGACGTCACATATATCTTTGACGCGGCACTTCAGACTCAGGAGTTTTTACAGTATGAATTCGTTCATCCGGCTCCTCTGTCCTAGCGCCCGCTCGAGGATTACCATTGTGTCATATACACTGACGGTTCTGCGCAACCGGCAACTGGATCAAAGCACGCCTATTCAGCGGCTTGCACAATTGTGGTCGGTACTTTCGTAAATGGAGAATTCCAGTCCAATGTCGTGCATACGCAGTCATTGGGTGATTGTACCGCGCAGTTGGCGGAGCTTCGCGCTCTAGTGCTAGTGCTAGAGTTTGCTGATCCCCGAGTCACTACCCTTATAGTGAGTGACTCCTTTTATTGTGTTCAATCTTAAAATGACAATCTACATTTTTGGTCTCAGAATGACTACCATGATTCCAAAGGTAGCACGATTAAGCATAAACTGCTTTGGGTTTGAGTGGCAGATCTTAAAGAACGTCTGCCTCTCGTGAATGTAATTCACACTCTTGGTCACCAACGAGTTGGTGTCCATGCTGTCGGCAACAGCCTAGCTGACGAGGCAGCTAAAACAGCAGTGGCAACATACTTAGTTGCAGCAGTTACAAGATCCAAAAGTAAGATCGATGATGACATCTTCTCAGCTATTGCTGCTACAGAGCAGGGAACACATTTTCTGAGAGGGTTCCCTGCTCGTTACCATTATCGCTTACGTCCTGATAACGTCCCATTAGTGAGGATTAATGACGTTGGTGACAGATTGATTCCCAACGCGGACTGCAGACCTTCTTTGATATTAGCGGCTCACGAGGGCATGGCGTCCGCGCATGCCGGCGTTGCAGCTACTGTATCTCTGCTACAACAACGTTACTGATGGTGCGGTTTGTATAAACAAGCCAGAGCTTATGTTCTTAATTGTGACATTTGCCAGCAGATTAAACCTTCAACTGCGGCGCGCCCACCACAAACTCAGTTGTACATATCTAATAAGCCAATGGGTTGTGTTTATTTAGATCATTGTGGTCCATTTACCTCTGATACTGCGTACAAATACATCTTTGTTGCAGTTGATTCATGCACACGTTTTCTGTGGGTGTGGCCACAAAGGAGTGCTGATTCTCTCACTGTCATAAAAGCTTTGCGTTTCTTTGTTGGAAGTTTTGCATGTGGTACCTTTCATTCTGATCAGGGCCCTGCATTCGCCTCTAAGGCGTACAAAGAAGCCATGAGAAGTTTGGGGGTCCAAGTCAAATTTTCGTCTCCATACCGGCCTGAGGGTAATAGTGTAGTGGAGCGAATGAACCGTGACTTAAAGCAATCTTTGACAGCCAGAGTTTTAGGTACTGGCCGGAACTGGCTAGCCCACTTGTATGACGTGCAACGTGCACTTAATAATCTCCCTAGAAGGTCCCTGGGTGGGCGGACCCCATACATGATGCTCTTTGGTGTACGACTGTTTGTCCCAGACCTTGATGGTCTAGACATGGCGGCGTCAGCCACACCCTTTGACGTAGATGAACACTGTGCTGTCTTGCAGAATCTTCAGGAATCCATAGACAGTCTAGCGAAGGAACACGTACCCTCCTCATCTGATGCTGCGCTTCAGGTTCCGGTAGTCGGCTGGCTACCTCGAGTTGGTGATCTGGTCCGTGAGAAGGTGGAGAACAAGAAGGAGTTCGGCCCCTCTTATCGTGCACCGGTTCCAGTGCTTGGAGTACAGGGTACTAGAACAGTCATTTTACCTCCACTTCCTGGTCGAAAGGATAACAGGTACATCTCAATTGACAATGTAAAGCTACAGCGAGTGGCCGATTCTTCTTAGTATGACTCCGGCAGTTTCTTGCCCTTCGATGCTGAGAAATTCTGTTGTGACCCGTGCTTCTAACACCCTGCCTGATGTTGCAATCGAGATGCATACAGTTACTGGTCCCTTGTTGCCCCCTGACACCCGGTGGTCTGCCCGAAGACGTTGAGTATGCTTATCCTGCGGATGTTACATTGCCTGTTTTACAATCCACCACAGTTGCCCACTCACAAGACTCTTTTGACTCTAATTCCATTCTCCGTCCAAAGTTTCGATTTTTGTGGCCTGGTTCAAAAGACATTTTTTAATTCCCCCTTGGACTTACATTTGGCTAGTGCTCATATGTGTTTTTTTGTTTATGTCCATTGGCTTTGTGGTAGTGTTTTTTAGACTTATCAATGGACACTACCTGAAAGAAAGATCTATGATTCGACTAATTGATGGAACTTTGGCCCCCCACTCCTCATCACATATCATGAAAAGGGACCAGACTTTTGTGAACATTACTGCCTGGCCTGTACGTGATGGGATCGCTTGGGATGCCGTAAAATTTCAAATTCATGGCCCCACTGAAGAAATTAATGTGCCAAATGTATTTCGTGTTTCTATGGGTGATGTCGTCAAGCAGAACATCCACTCAGATGACTGGGATGTTCAAGCCATTGAAGCACTGTTTTCTGATTTGAAATATTATGCTGCATTTGATGCTGAGGATTTGTATTTAGATACTGCTAATTATGATGAGCAATTTTGCTATCAACATTATGGCACGCATTTCCTACACAAAGCAAATACGTTTAGAAATTTTGTAAATCTCACACAATGGGAACACTGTCCCGCCCATAGGCTGGGCAGCTCTGCCACGTTTGTGGACAAATTCACCTATTTTTCTGATTTTAGTGTGTCGAATCCGGCCTCTTTTTATTTTAAGGTTGCACCTGAGTCTGCTTCTAAAGTTCGACTGACACACACCAAATTGTTGTATTCCAAGTCCTTTATGGACGAGTTGGCAATTGGCGGCTATGATCTGTGGAAAGCTACTATCGATCTTAAATCGGTTTGGGGCTCCAAACCATGGCAAGTACAGGGAACAGAAGCTTTGCATCGTGCCTGTCTTATCCCGAATCACATGTTATTTTTAAATTCGTCCATTTTTCAGACAACTTGGTTCCTGGGTGTGAATTTGTAACAAAGTAATCTGTTATTTACTACAGTTACTGTTTCCCAATCTTTCGCTAAATTTTCACAATAATAATCATGGTATCTTTTTTTGTGCATATCTCTAAGACTAGTTATGAACTGCTATGTCACTGGACTCTATGAAATCTAGCGGCTACTCTGTAACAAAGTAATTTATCACCTATTACAGTTATTGTTTTCCAACCTTCCTCAATTCTCATAATTATAATTATGACATGTGTCTTTCAATACGATTTACATGCACATATTCTAATGCGACCACTTATGATACCTCATTGGTGAGCTGATGTTTCTGTATGCGTGCGATATCAATCGTTGAACCAACATAGGTTCTCTTCTCTTCCTTTCCCCTACGTACATCTCTCTTTTTCATTTCTGGGCTTGAACATATGCTGGCCATTTAATAATAAGATACATGATCAGTTTCCTTTGAGCTCATGCGGTGAGCATCACCTTTCCAACATGGCCGCCAGACTTCATAGCGTCGACATATGATGCCCGTGTCACGGAAAAGCATAAATCATAATGCTTTCGGTCTAAACCCGTTGGGCACTTTATCCTTGGCCTGTTAGATCCTCACATATACCGGACTTGTGATAACGAGTTGCAAATTTGTCTCTTTTTGAAGCCAATATCGTGAACGTTGCCCCTTCCAACATGGCCGCGGGGTTGCTTGCCTTTCGACTCACAATTGAGATGTGACATGCTTTTTTCAAAATACAACTAATGGGCTGTCCCGATTTACATTGTATACACTACTCTTCGATTATTGGTTTCTGGTATATGTTACCAATGAATTATTCAATCATGTCGTTGGTTTTGCCTGAGATTATCTCATACGCATTACCTTTCCAATATGGCAACTTAGTTTACCGTCTGTTCCCTTACTGACGGTGCCGTGACGTCATTTCCGCACTTTCGAGGCATGGAACTCAGGTGTTTTGGGTTTGTATTCCCTGGGTTAAACACTATTTAAACATACGAGCGCAGTCTCTGTTTGTTGCAGATCGCCGACGGATTGGGTCCCATCTCGGATATTGAATATACGGAATCGGGTAGGTTTCATGCAGGAACTTTGGATTGTGTCTCACCCCCTAGAATTGAGCTGACTTAATCTCTCTTTCTTTAATAAATTTAAACCTCTTTGGGTTAAAACTTAGGGGTTTGTGGGACTTGAGTTATATGTCTGGATGTCAATGTGACATTTTTGTCTCTTTACTTAGTTCCCCCTTTTTTTAGTATTAGGACTCTCTTGCAAATATAACTTTAAATTCTAACATTAGGGATGGTGCTAAAGGGACCATTCTATCTTATGCTGTTAGTCTGGTTGTACCTAGGTTGATCTGATACCACATATGACTTATTAGACTATTTCTTTTTTTCTTTTTTTTCTGTAATGTGAGTTCACCCACACATAGTGAACGAGTGAGTCTGTTTAAACATTTTAATACATTTCGATTCATCTTGGGTGATTGGATTGTCGTGTTTCTACTTCCAGGCAATTTGAAGACTTTGACTTTTGTCCGTATCATTGGATGAATTCTTGACTTTGTGCCATATTGAAAAAACGGGACCAGTGGTTGTCACTTTTCTGATATGTACCCGTACTCTAACTGATATACTTTCTAACTTATGAATGTAAGTACATACACTCCCATGGGGAGTTCCTCTTCTTTTTTTTTCTTTTTTTTTTATAAAAACGGTTTTGGAGATATATATGGAATACCCATTCATGACAAACGCTCACTAACGCTTAGTATTAAATCATTTTTGACGCTTATCTCCTTGTTAACTTCTTCCGGTCTAGTTTAAGGTTATCATAACAAATGACGTACTCACGTTACTTTGTTATTTAATGTCGTTATAAAATTCCTCTGTCTTATGCCCTTTTACTTTGGCTCTTTTCTAGTGACGTTGAATGATGCTCTAGAAATTTCCCGAAAACAAATACACATCGGTATACTGTTACTCACGGTGGGTATACACTGGGGTCTTTCCTCCTTTTTTAAAAACTTTACTGAGCCAGTTAGGTTATAACACGATGATGTTCATAATTCAAAATCTTGCTATCTTCTGCCCAAAAGATTTCTTTTTGTCTTTTGCATACACGGTTTCTTTAATAACTCTCCTGCTTCTGACCAAATACAGCACGGTCAATGCAAATTTGGCTTAGGAATGAGACCACGGTTGAAATTAAGAAACCAATTGAACTTTATAAATATACGCTCGTAAGTTGTTATTTAATTAGACTTATGCTTATATGTTGATAGGTTGTCTCTACCTGGACTAGCCAAATGAAAAATGACGGTCATGAATTCATAACAACTGTTGACTCTTTGACAGTCCTTTTAGCTTCTTTATGTCTTCTGTGTATTGTTAAAAGCAATGTTTTTCTTTTTGTAACACTCTTATGAACTTGTCTTGTGTCACAGATTATGTTTATTGTGTGTAGCTTGGTTTTGTTAAATATTATATGTGGTTATTCGTGATATTTATATATACTTTTTATATATGCATTTTTGCAGCCCTGAAGAAGTCCCAAGTTGGACGAAACGCGTCGGCTGCTTTGGCTGTTCTTAATGTCATTTTAACAAATGAACAATAAAGAAGAATTTTTGAAAAAGAAAATACATCGTGTACATGGACTAATTTAATATCATTTACACTTGTGGAAGTGGTGCACCTTTTGCTGTTTGTTTTCACCTGTTTTGGATTGGCTACTTCTAAAAATTAAATTCTCCCTCGATTCCGGGTCTGGGTGCTTATTCCAATTGGGGTAATCATACGGATCTGTCCCTTGCTATGTTGCAGACTTATGTTTCCAACACATCCTTCAATATTCCTGAACTGAATCCGGAAGGGTGGTTGGTGTGGCAAACGAGTTCGGATTCCTGTCAACATCGGTTTCTGGATTTAACGCAGGGGTATACACAGGTTCGTGTAGACCCCCGTTTTGAATCTTCTCACACTGTAACTACCTACTCGGTAGGGAATTTATGCCAGTCCTGGCTGCAACATTCCACTTTAGCATCTGTTAAACTTCATTTAGCACAATTAAACGACAAAATAGATTTGAATGATTTTGTTAAAGGTCCTGCAGTAGGCAGGTCCAAAAGATGGGTGTATGCTGTTTACAACGAAGTTTGGAAGTTATCACAAATTGAGGCTGCATCCAGATTACGTGCTATTGATCAAGCCAATATGGAAAAGGTATTGTCTGTTATAGATAATGGTATTAACACCCTATCTTCTAGAATTTATACCTTAGATAATATTGTATCATCTGTGGTAGACATTGTGCAGGATGATTTGTCTGTATTGTATCATGGTCAAAATCAATTGCGTTCTATTATGCAGTTTGCATGGACGTTGCAAACGTTAAAGGCAGGGAAAGTCCCTTGGGATTACATGAACACTTCATCTTTGTTCCTTCCTTTTAATTTAACTGCGAAACAACAGTTCATGTCCATCTAAGATGCTACATACTCCTTACTGCACATGGAAAAGTTAGAACCTTTGCCTTTCTCTGTTGCTGAAATGAATTCTGCTGTGTGGCTTATACATGGGTTGATCACATTACCGTTCCCTCTGTTTAACTTCAGTTCGTGCATGAAACATTATGCTCTAGGCAGATATGAACAACTTGGTACTGCCTTCATGCATGAAGTTTGGTCACTTCCATTCACGTATAGATGTGTGAGAGACAGCAAGGAGGTTTACTTGAAAGGTGAAGAGTGCACTTCCACTCCGGATCACTCTGTTGTGTGTAGGTACATTCAATTGCATGGTGCATGTAATGTGCACGCCCCTAATTTAGCTTGCGTCCTGAAAGGGATTCCCGTGCCAGTTATAACACCGTCTTTCACGCTGCTTGCTAACGGTAGTTATTTGCTATTAAATAATGAAGCTTGCTGTGGGATGTTAGTGGCAATTCCCTACATAGTGACTGTATCACAGAGAGTAGTTTGCTGTAATAACGTCCTTTTCCCACCCCCGCATGGCCGGCTCGATGTATCCATCTGGCCTTCCATTCCAACCTTGAAAGCAGAGTTCAACAAGATGAGCAGAATAAGGGCTCTATTGTCTCAAAAAGAAGCCGCGTTGACTTCATCCCGGGAAACATTTGTCCTTCACGTAGCAAACACCCGCACTGAGGTACAAGCACTTTTGAATACTGATCTCCCACTTCATTTTGGGACCTTGATTCAGACTATCTTTAATGCCTCATCAACAAGTGGCATGGCTCATTTTTTTAAAATTGTGGGCTCCGGCCTCGTGACCTCCTTTCAAACTATTTTTGGTGTGATCCCGGCCTTTTTTCATTCTATTTTTTCCAGCGTCTTCGGAGGTCTCCTTTTACTTCTCGCCCTCATAGCTGGAATACTTTTGTTGATCTGCGCCCTGCGCTATAGATACACAACTTGCGTCACACGACAACATGTCCCGGCTGCTCCATCTTCGTAACCGGATGCTTGAATACTATGGCGCTTTACCACTGGCAACTCTAAGCATAGCCTATGGATTGTCCTTCCGGTTTCCCTACTTTACTTGTGTGCAGCCCGTCTTTCATTGCCTAGATTGTCTGTTCCAATGAGCTCTGGATTTGTGTCTGCCGAACTCGATGTCTCCTGCCCCAGATTATGATCGGCTGAGGAGCCCCTTAGTGGCTCATGAGTTGGACTGTTCTGGCATCAGGATTATGGCCTGTGGAGCAGCACATGGAGTCCTTGGAAATTGGGACATCGGAACGGCTGCGATTGACTTCTTAGCAAGAAGTTATCTTGAAGAACACGCCAGTTGTCCTCGTCTGGTGCTGGAGGCTCCGTTGGTTGAGGAGCATGTATGTTCCTTCCCCGTCCTGAACTGGATGGCAGATAATTTTGTGGAACGTTCCAATGATTTCCTCTTGGAAGCTGTTGCGACTTATTGTGCTTATACATTGATGGATTGACTTTTGCACTTTCATTTCATCCTACGTCATTAAATGAGTTTTTTTTATCCTTAACATTGGTTTTTTCACTCCTTTTAATTTTTTTTCTTTATTTTTTTCTTCGAAAAAAAAGACTTACCTTATATGGACTTACAGTTCATGCCCTTGGTTCCGTTCTATCAAACTTGAACTCTGCGTTCTTGCAAGTGCGCCCCTACTGGTCAGTGGTCCGATCAAGTTGGGGTGTAGTGAAGATCCTTATCTATATATATACAATGCTAAGTTAGCACAACCGCGTTAGATGTTAAGCCATCTTGCCGCTTTTGCTGCTTTTGCACACGACACTGTAGTCACATGTTATTAAATTGAGAAATGCTTACTCGACTTGACTTCACATGAGAACTGTCTGTTGTTAACATCCCAAACAGTGAGCTGCGACCTTGGTCTGTACACAGTGTATAGAAACAGTCTGGGTCGCTAGACGGTGCATGTTGTTGAGTTCAGGTTGATCGGCCCACTATTTAGCCATAACACGCACGCAGCTGCAAATACCTGAAAGTCGGGTGCTTTTAATATTGCAGTGTTACATGTTTTCATTACATTCGGAAGAAGAGCTTTCCCAGGAGCAGAGCATAGCTGATCCTGTGATGTGATCTCACTGAGCTGATCTTTACGGTATGGGGTTCCCCATTCAAGCCTAGAGACCTTTTACTAGTCTAATAATAATACTATTAGTTTGCTAGAGAAAGGAAGGTGGCTTAGATCCACTGTCATTTTAGTATGATTACTCCTTTCATTTTATATGGTATTGTAACTATTCTGATGGTTTTGGTTTTAATCGTTTGTCTGCTTATGTTAGCCAAACTGCTGCATCTTAGGACACAGGGTTTATAAAATAAACTCTTTAAACTTTTACCGTGTCTCTGTTTATTCTGTTGTGGACTTATATGAGAATAATTACGAACAGGTATTTCTGATTCCCACCATTCCTGAGATATACACTAACTGGCACATGCATCAACAAAGACTTTTGCGATTCCTTAATTGCGATTTCTAAAGAATCCCAATTAAGGAATTGCAAAAGCATGTAGGAATCGCTATAAAAATAGCGATTCCTACAAATTCCTTAATTGCGACTCGCAAATTGCGAGTCGCAATTAAGGAATGCCGTCCCATTCATTCCTATGGGCCTCCAGGCCCATAGGAATGAATTGGAGATTGCATGAGCAATTTGCGAGTACCAGCAGGTACTCGCAAATTGCTCATGCAATTTCAAGGGTGCAAGGGTGTCAAAATGACACTCTATTGCACCCCTGAAATTGATCTGTGCACATATGTTGCACACACACATGCTCTAAGGGCAGGTGTGTGTGCAACATGAAACTTTGAAAAATGCACAAAAGTGCATTTTTCAAAGTTTTTGCAAATTACCATGAAGTTCAACTTCATGGTAATGTGCTCCCCCTATTAGCGAAATCGCTAATTTTTTCACTTTCATGCATTGCATTTAAGGAATCTAAATTTGGGATTCCTTAAATGCAATTGCAATTTAAGGAATCACAATTTCGAGATTCCTTAAATTGCGATTTTTGCATTTGGGATGATGCATCCCAAATGCAAAAATACCGGTCGCAAAGGGGCAGATTCTGAGAATCTGCCCGTTTGCGACCGGTTTTTACATTGATGCATGTGCCTGTAAGTCGCTTGTTCTGGGTTGTCTATACATTGGGACCGCCGAGCTAAACCTCGGATAACGAATGGGACACTGATGCTGGTCGGATAAAGGGTTCTGGGTTCTGAGGTGAGTTTTTGGTACACCACAATTCACTGAGGGTCCGGGTTCCTGCGCATAGTTCTTTGCATAAGCAGAATCCCCACAACAATATAAAATTAACTTTAAACTAAATAAACAAAAAAAACACTAACTAAACATTAAGTCAAAATTTTCAAATGAAATCAACCAATACAAGACTTATAAAAATGCATTATTCAAACCAAAAATTTTACGGAAATAAAGTTTAATAAATATAACATTAAAAACAAATAAATATATACATTTCTACATGAACACTGATTAGCTCCCAACAAATAAGGAGTAAACAGAATATAAGCAAATCAAATATCAAATAAAACGACCAATCAAATTAAAATTAAAAAACTAATCAGTACCAAGACTTCACTAAGTAAATACCCCACTATGAAAAGGACACAAAAACATGGATTGATTTACAGCAAAAATGCCAACACGTCAAGGATGTGACACTTTGACGGACTCTACACAGAAAAAGACTAAGGGGCTCATTACGATGACGGGCGGACATGAGTCCGCCCGCCATTGTCGTGGTGTTGGGACTGGCTGCCTCACATGCAGCGGTCCCGCACCACGAATTAGGATGCGACCTCCACCATGGCGGTTGCATTCTGCAAATTGTGATGCCGCCATGCAAAGGCCTTTCAGTCCCCACATTCTAATATGGCGGACGGTGTCTGCTAGGCATGCCACCATATTAGTACCCCTGCTCCACCCGGTAGGCAATCATTACGATTGCCACTTGTTGTAAAGCGGCAGACGGACTTTGCGTCTGCCGCGATACCCGCTGCCATCCTAATATGTCGGTGGGTAAATCTCATTACGATGGCGGAACGATCGCCACCGCCGGCTCGGCGGTGGCGATCGTTCCCCATCATAATGAGCCTCTAAGAAACCAGCTCCAGTAGAGAGAAAACAAACTTTGAAAATAAAGTGCTAAACTAATAAATTATAACTAAAGTGCACCAACAGCAAAACATTTAAATTAAGCTCAAAGCTAATGTAATGCTTTCTTTTTATATTTCACTAGTACGCCAATGGAGTAAAGCCAAAAATTAAATCACAAAAATAAGAATATCATCTTTCTAAACTCCAAACTCAACAAACAAACTTTGACAAGTAAGTAAATATATAACTAACCATAAAATAGCGCAAAACACAGTGCAGTTTAAAAATGAAAGTAAAATAAAACAATGGCTAAAATAATGCAAAATTATTTTTAAAACATCTAATGCAAACAGGTAAAAATAAAGCATGATTAAATATTAATGTTGCTTATAGCTATAGTTATTACAAACATATTATTATTATATAATTCTAAAACCCACAGACATAACCTTGGAAAGAGTGTTGTAAATTAAATCTCAAAAAGGCAAACTTTTATTTACTCACATAGAATATACTTACAGTCATGAGAGCACAAGCATAGAAAATACACATTGCAAATATACAAGGTATTACTTAAATGAGTGCTCTGTAAGTGCTATGGATAGAAACAAATTTGTATAAAACATTAGAGAGCATTATCACCCGCTAAATGTTAAAGAAATCAAAATGAGTAATTTGTTTCAAAACCTTTGGAAAGCAGCACTAGTTCACAAGAACTTACACAAATTATAAAAAAAGAATTTAACAAACATTCTTAACTGTACTACAGGACATGAGGACAACTCCCAGGTATTCCAAACCTGGAAAACTCAAAAGCATTGTCAGAAAAAGCCACAACTGAAAATCCTGCTGCCCCTAAAAAACTTGAAGATAATTATCCCTGATAATTTAACTACAACACATAACATGGACCCCTTCCTTATAGATGACAACACTAACAATAACAGAAGAATAATAATTTATGCTACAGAAAATAACCTGCAAAGATTAATGCAAAGCAACACGTGG
Source organism: Triturus cristatus (assembly GCF_964204655.1). NCBI lineage: Eukaryota > Metazoa > Chordata > Amphibia > Caudata > Salamandridae > Triturus > Triturus cristatus. The sequence goes on along the minus strand of NC_140591.1, from coordinate 1,174,477,326 downwards.
ATGATAGATAGCACATTGAAATCATGCTCCTCACCATTCACACAGATATACACAATCCACTCTGAATATCCCAACACGATCATACCTTTATTGTCCTCACTTTTGCATTGCTTTAACAAAGTGCAACTTACTACAAACTACTAACTCAAATATAATCCAAAACCAACAACTACTATCCTCAAACAATATTTATTGATATTGAAAAAACAATTATTAGTTCCATTTTAAAAATATATCCACATAAAAGCTACACCAGACAGTAGCTGCCATTTTAACCAGAATGTTTAAAAGACACATCCAAAAATCTGCATTAAGGGGCCGGTTTCGATGTCGGATGGACCTGACATTGATCTGGAACTGGGACCGACTGACCTCCTGTCGGCGGTCCTAAACCAGAATTAGGATGCGACTGAACACTGTGCGGTCACAATCCTATTCTTTACGATGGGAGCATGCATTCCAACCAGAATGCATGCTTTCATTGTAAAGGGCTGAGGTGCAGTTCATTCCTGCACCCCGTGGCAGGCACCTCAAGGTGCCTGCAATGAGGTGCAGGGATCACACCCCTCGGCCGCCATCCAGAGGCCTTGCACCCATTGGGGCCCTGCTGGGGGCCCCAAAGTCAGATTCCAAAAGCCTTTCTGTGTCAGAAAAGCCAGCACAGAAAGGCTGTAGGAATCTGCCATCGTAATCCCTCGGGCAAAAAGAGCCACCCTTGGGATTACTGGCCCCTTTCCGAATGGCAGATGGGCTTGCTGAGGTCGTCACAAGCCATTCAGAAAGCCCATTTGAATTCCTTTCTGACCAACTACATCATAATGGGTCGGTCGGAACGGAATCCGAGCGGGACATTTCGATGCAGTCGGAACGGCTCCCGACCGATGGTCAGTGTTGTTTCCAACCTCATCGAAATGGCCCCCAAGTGTTGAGTACCCAACAAACGCCCAATTTGCCTATAAAATAAAAAACAAATTGCCCTCACAAATGTTCCAGTAACAGTAGTAGCAAACTACTACAACCTCCCAATAGACTCACTCACTTGAGGCTTGCTCTTGAACCTCCTCCATTTCTGCTGGAACATCTTGAACGCCGCCATTTTGGGGTCTTCACAGTGAGCCGTCTAGTCATTTTGGCAGAACTAAAGAGGGAGGGCTATTTAATCTGCATGATGGCGTGACCTCGCAGCAGGAATGCTGAAGGAGCGCCAAAGGCAAGCTTGTCTGCGCCCGTCCCATGCTGTCGGATTTAAACCCCAGAAGACACAGGGTAAGGAAAGAATCACGTACACCAGTAAAAAACTACAGGAACGGAACCCCTGTAACACTGACCATCAATATGCTCTCATAGACCCAGAGGAAGCCACACCTAATAACATGGGCAGCTCTGAAGCCTCACAACGCACCAACAGCACAAGTAATAATTTTATATCCTGTGGACTGCTTAAAACACAGTCTGTGGGGAAACACACAGCTGAACTAAATCTGCTACTAATCTCCAATGACTGTAACATACTTTTTATCACGGAAACTGGGCTCCTCCAGGAACCTGGGTTTATTCTTTGAAGTATATGCTCCCCAAATTATAAAGCCCTGTTCCAATCGAGAACAAAAAAGAGGGGGTGGGGTGCCAATCCTTTTTAAATACAAATGGATGGTAGTAAAACTGGAAACAGAATAAAACCAAGGAATAGAGACATTAGGCTTCTCAATTAAAGAAAAGGAAGGTGTTATCCTATCTAGACTGCTATGCTATAGGCCCCCGGCACACTAACAGAATTTGCCCAACCCTTCCTAGATACAACAGCTAATTTTCTAATGTCTCACTCAAATTGTCTAGTCCTAGGTGATTTTAACATCTGGGTGGAAGATCCCCATCAGAAGCAATTGAGGGAGTTTTTAAACATCTGCGAAAGTATGAATCTTATACAACAGGTTAAGGGACCCACTCATGGGGATGAACATACTCTTAACAAAAGTCTAGCCTCCCCAGACATGATTACAGTTATTAATCCCATCCCCATCAGCTGGTCAGACCATTCCTTGTCACCATTTATGCTAAAGAAACCAAAGATAACAAACTCATAAAAAATCCCTCACTGAAAAGACCCTGGGCTAAACTAAAGAAAAACAACAGGGAAATACTATTTGACACCACCACTTGCTCCTTAGATTCTAACACAGTAGAAACAAATTATGCGGATTACGAAAAAATGTATCTTAGACACTCAATACAAAATGATTCCACTAAAAGCAAGCAAACCTAAATCGAGAAACTCAGCATCTTGGTTTACAGAAGCCCTAAAAGGCCTAAAATCAAAATGCAGAAAACTTGAGAGACAATGGAGAAAATCCCACACTGACAGTGACAAAGCCCTACTAAAACTAACTGACAGGGAGCCAGAGCCTTGTAGCGCTCCACTACCATCCTCAAAGCCTCTAATAAAACAACAAATGTCTTTGATTTGGTAAAAGAGCTATCCAACTCGGATTGTATAAAACAAAATGTTGAACCCTATCAAAAATTATGCGACAATCTCTCGGAATATTTTGATAATAAAATCAATCAGATCCTAACCGACATAAAAAATAAAGATAACCTTAACCATAGTAAAAATAATGACAATTTGATTAAAATGCCAAACACAGACTAAAGCGGGCTTAAGATGGCAAACCTAGCGATGGCTGATATGCAAGATGAAACAAAGTTTAAAAACTTCACTGCATGGATCTCCTCAGGCTCCCCTCTAGACCACATACCAACTAGGCTATGGAAAGAAAGAGCGAATGAACTCCTCTTCACTCTGTGCCAAATCTGTAATCAATCTCCCACTATGAGAAAGGTTAAAACAGCCTGGAAAAAGCCCTTGGTTACCCCAATCTTGAAAAAGCCTTTGGCCGATATCCAAGAACCAAGCATCTATAGCCCAATTTCAAAGCTCTCTTTCCCAGGTAAAATACTAGAAAAATACCTTATCAAGATATTAGCGGACTACATTGAAGAGAATAATCTGCTTTAACTAGGGCAAATGGGCTTTAGGTCTGCACATGGAACAGAGACAGCATTAATTCTAGCCACCAACGAAATAGGAAAACAAGTTGATGACGGTAAAACAGCAGTATTGATCCCATCCGATCTATTCGCCACGTTTGATATGGTCAACCATCAAATCCTACTTGCACGCCTGAAGGAGATGGGGGTGAGAGATATAATGCTCAACTGGTTTGAGTCCTAAGTCTTGGACAGATCACAAGCAATAACCCTTCCACATTTTGCATCAAAGTATAGAGATATTAGACATGGAGTCCCCTAGTGCTCTGCCTTGATGCCCTATACTGTTTAATATATTAATATATACCTAAGACCTCTGATAACTTTGATGAAATCTTATGAGATAGCGTTTGTAAACCATGCGGACGAAACCCAACTAATAATATCCCTCAACAAATCTGCCCTAACCAAATGATTAATCTCCATCTCTGTCTAAAAAAGATGACCCAATGGCTAATCGATAATACACTAAAATTCAATGGAGATAAGATTGATTTCTATGCTACCTACTATCAAACATACAGCAGCAACTCCTCACACAATTTTGGCCTTGGGCGATTAACGCAGACTTAAAGACATCAAAGTCGGTACGAAACCTAGGAATCCAAATTGATAATAAACTCTCAATGGAAGCCAACATCAGCAAAACAGTAGCAACCTGCCATGGACTCCTCAAACGTTTGAAGAAAGAAGCCCATTTCTCCCCCGACCTTGTACAAAACTGGTGATACAGGCGTCAATCCTAAGTCGCTTAGACTACTGCAACTCATTGTTACTAGGTTGTCCCAATTACCTCCTCAAATTGCTCCAGATGATCCAGGTGTTGGCAGCTAAACTAGTGCTAAATAAAGGGAGAAAGGACTCAGCATCAGAAACACTACATAAACTACACTGGCTACCAGGAAAAGAAAGATGCATGTTTAAGGCACTATGCATTACCCATAGGGAAGTAAATGGAACAGGACCTATAGCTCTTCAGCAAAGACTGAACTATATAAACCCTCTAGAATGTTCAGATCTTCCAAGGCTGCCCTCCTGTCTACCCACTCATTTAAAAAAACAAGAGTAGGAGGTACAACTGTCCAGGTGCAAGGTGCACATCTCTGGAATAAACTTCCTATCTCCCTTTGAACCAACAGAAATCTGCTGAGTTTCAGGAAGGACCTGAAAATTTGGCACTAACCCTGGAAATAGATAAATGCAAGAAATGATAAGTCATTCCTAATGAATGCTTGACTCCTCTTCTCTTCGATAATGTACCAGCACTAAGATGCCTGTTGGGTGAAAGCTGCGCTGTACAAGTTAATAATAATTATAACAATAACCCTATTACAAATCACATGAAGACAAACTAAGTCCCCCAATTGCCTATTTTGAAGACAATTGGGTTGGCAGAATGCACCTTTCCGGTCAAAGATGCCATCCCAGGGATCAATTAGTATAGTGTAAGGTATATGACAATATCACAACAAGCCAAAGCAAGCAACATATAACCAATCTTATTTCCTTTATACGAGATTTTGTTTTATCACAGGTACCTGGTTCCTGCTAATGCTTGACTTGGGATCTTCTAGAACTGAAGAAACAATGGCAACTAGACCACCAGGTTTCACAGGTAAGTGTAACAGTTTGTTTATTCTTTCTTTCAGGGACTCTGGATAAAGAGTCAAAGACGTGACGTTGCTTATGGAGTGTCTGCAAAAACTAGAGGTTGGCGGTTGTTTGGATGTGGCCTTTATACCAAGGCTGCTCCCAAACTTGTGAAACTTGTGAGTTATTGTGGGATCTCTGCCTGAATGCACATCCATGAACATTCATCTTTAACCAGTGTGCTGCTTACCACAATTTCTTCCCAGCACGACAAAGGTGACAGCAATGGGTCTGTGGCCTTGCAGGTGGCAGATTTAATGTTGTTATAGGTGGTCAAGTGTAGCCCTGACAGTACTCCTCTTTCAAGAGCTTCCCCATCACATTTGGCTTGCCGAGATATTTCTGGTGGAAATTTTACAGCAGCAAATTTTATCACATTTTGGAGGCAAGCAAATGGCTAGCGGGTTCCCATAATCAGTTTTCAGAACCTTTCCAATCTTTAATACTTTTTGACTCTAATTTGACCTGACTTCATATTCTGAGTGGTCAATGATTAAGTTGTGCATGTGGAGGTGTTGAAAGGTTAGTCTTTTCGAGGGCAAGTTTTTATTAAAGACATGTGAAACGCAATGGATTACTAGTGTTCTGGGTAATTGTAATTGGACTGCCACAGGATGTATCAATTTAGTTATATCATAAAGTCCTATAAAAATGGGAATCCATTTATTAGTTCCTTTTGATTTGGTGTTTTTTGTAGACAGCCAGGCTATATATCCTGGTTTCATGCTTGGGGCTATGATTCTATGTTGGTCAGTACAGTCCTTTTACCTTCTCTTTGCTTCCTCTAGATTTTTCTCAGCCTCTTGATGTGTTTGTTGGATTTGTAGGATTCTTGCTGGCAGTGCAAGAACGATGATTCTTGGTTTTTGTCTAGTTTCTAATAAGTTAGAGTGATACCCGAAGGCACAGAAAAATGAGGAAAATGCTGGTGATACATTTATCATATTAATGTATTGAAAATCAGCGAGTTTCTACATAATCTTCTACATTATAGTGATTTGACAGCATAAAAACTGGTTTGCTGTTTGGTTTATTCTCTCTGTCTGGCTGTCAGTTTTTGGGTGGCAATTTGAAGACATCCTGATGTCAATGTTCATTATTGGACAGCGATTTCACCAGAAAGGGGATTAAAAACTAGGTGTTTCATCTGTGATTATTACTGATGTTATTCTTTCTAATCACATGATTTCTGGTGAAAATGTAGTGGCCCGTTTGGAAGCTGAAGACACTCTGTTAGGATGAATAAAATGACCCATCTTTTTTAGATGGTTTACAAAAAGAAAATGGGTTATTGGCCTCCTTTAGACTGTGGTAGTTCGACTATTAAGTCCATCGATACTGTATGCCACTGTTGAATGGGTTGTAGCATACCCTTCATAGGCAAATTACTGATTTTGTCTTGGGAGCAAACTGCACAAGCAGCCACAAATTCTTAAATGTCTTTAGTAATTGCTAGCTTTTAGATCTGTCAGCCTTAAGGTGGTCTCCCGCAATTCTTTTGTCTTCTCGCTTCTATTTTGCAAAATACATTTTTGTTGGCCTTAGGACTCTGTGCAATGTACCACTACTAACCAGTGTTAAAGTGATTATGCTGACTCCCTAAAACATGGTTACATTAGCTTTCATTGGATTGGCATATTTAATCTAATATAAGACCCTGGTAAAGTGGCATACCATATACCCACTGGATCAATGACATAATATTGATGCATAAAATATTGAAACACAAAAATATTGGAAATTAAATATCATCTTCCTATGCTTAACTATAAAAACTACAAATATCAATAACAAAAATATTTTTCTTAAAAATATAGGGCTAGATGCATCAAAAAACATGTTTTGCGATTCCCTAATTGCGAATCTTTGCGATTCGCAATTCGGGAATTGCAAAATGGCATTCATGAAAGTGTGCAGTACACTGTCTGCTATTCCTAAGGGGTCGCAAATGACCTAACTCATGAATATTAATGAGGTAGGCCGCAATTTGAGACCCCCTAGGAATCACAAAAATCACAGGGATAATGGCCTGCTGAGATCAGCAGACAACCATGTCTGTGATTGCTTTTAAAAAAAACTATTTCTTTTTGTAAAGCAGCCCGTATTCCTCAAAGGAAAACGAGATGCTTTACTAAAAGAAAAATTTATTATTTTTTTTTCATTTTTTAAGAGCAGGCAGTGGTCCATGAGACCACTGCCTGCTCTTAAAAATGCTTTTACAAACATTCACAAAGGGGAAGTAGCTGGCAATATGCAAATGTTTTGTGACCGCATTCATGGTCACAAAACATTCATGCATACTGTTAGGATTCGCTAGTTGGAAGAGACGCCCTAAACAGATTGGTAACTAATAGAGAATTGTATATATGCGTAGTAATGTTTGTAAATCGAAAAATAGTGCAAGGCACTCCTTCATGGTGAAATAATGGTGAAATGAACCAAACAATGACATTGATCGAAATGCAGTACCATCCGTATCAATGTCATTATTTGCTTAATTTTTTTACATGGTCTGTCTACGATATCTTTTATGTTGGTAATTCTTTTGCACCATTTATTTTCCAAGGTGGATTGAACCCACACATGCTGCAAAGCTGAAACGCATTGTCACTGATATTAAGAATAAATTATTTATTTCACCATCAAGTAGTGCCTTTCATTGTTTTTCTATGTTTGAACATTAGTACGTGTTCCACAGACCGCATTTTGTCACCGGCATATCCGTGGAAGTGATGGATTATTTATGGAGAATCGTAAACTACATTTTAACAAGCAGATTCCTGCCACCTTGCCCAGAGTCTAAATATGGAAGGACTATTGCAAGTGGATGCGTCAGAAGTAGAGTCAGCCATTGCTTGGTTGGGCACCATGCTGACCGGTCTCCCAAATTGCGGTGCACAGGAAGAGGCACACTTGAGCTTCCTAAATTAAGTAGTTGCACGCTGGGGTTATTGGAGGCGCTCGCCCGAGAAGACCATAAAATTGGACTTATGGTCAGCTAATGATACTGTGCTTGAAGAAACCGCTTATGTGCATGAGTGAAACAGAATGAATGAAAATGATAAGACCAGGATTCAAGAGGCACAGGCACTGTTTGATAAAAACAGCAAAGTAGGAATATCATTGGAGTAGAATGTCAGTGTCAGAACAGGGGAGAAAACTCTTAAATATAAACTGACACTACTTGAAAAACTATCAAAACAAGAAATCGCAAAATTATGGGAAGTGTCTTCATTCCAAAATTACATTGAAGCTTCATGACTATACCAATCTAGGAAAATTCACATCCAGTATATGGCAAAACCATGCAATGGAATTCTTTATATTCCGGTAAAATAAGCTAGATTTGATTTGGAGACAACTAGGGTGAAATTGGCTACATTAAAGGCAGAAATTGAACAACACAAGGAGGATAAGAGTGTAAAGGAATTCTTGACTACATTGAGTGAAAGACTGATAATATATGAGCACAAAATTAAGAGCAAAAAGGGGAGAATGTTTCTCAGAGACAAAAAACATTACGCTGAATGGCGAATTCTAATTTTCACCAGAAGATTCGATATACTCCGTCAACAGCTCAGAGTAATTCCAATGGACACATTTCAGGAAGTGCCCTCCAAAGCATCCAGCTCAGATTTAAGTGCTCTGACAGAAAAAACTACAGGTACCACTACAGGCATTAGTAATCCAACTACATTGTTAGAGGAGTTCAAACAGCTCAAACAGAACCGAGAGCAACTACGAAGAGGCAAAGCAAGAGATCACAGAAACGGTAGAAGAGGCATCGTCATAGGTTGAGGAAAACGAGAAGAGGGGGAGGTGGCCCCTGGACAAAAACCATAGAAAAAGTCCTAGAGAAAAGATAAAAAATACTGAATGGTGAGCCAACTGTCATTAACTTATCTAATAATTTAGCTGATGAATACAAAAAGGTTGTAGAAGTGGGACTCTCATTATCCCCACAGAAAATTTGAATTATGCACAATCCAGAATTGATCTCTTCTTGTTTTATTGTAAATTTAAACTGATGAAATTACAGAAGATACACAAACCACCAATAAATGAGGGCATTACTTTGACAGATACAGGCTTAGATGATTTCTGCATAAATGACATCACTGAAGTGGTATCAATGTATGAACTGGATACCAACAGAGGAAGTAACGTTGAATGGGATTTAAGATACTCACAGAGTTCCCTGGAATATGTACAGGAGTTCTGGAATATTTTGCAACACGGAAGGAATGAGGATCTGGCAAATTGGGATATGTGAATAAAAATGGACTTTGATACTGACACAACTTCGATCAGTGGGTTTAAACTAAAGAGCTGTACCAATCCAAATACCACACCACACATGATGCCATTGATTCATTTCAGAAAACAATAACTATTGAATTATGAAGACTAAGGGATTAGGAATATTCCGATGAACATATTTGACCACAAATCTAAAATTGCCAAGACATGCTTTGGCTAATCATAAGAACATTGTGATAAAGCTCTCAAACAAAAAGGGGGAACATTGTTGTTATGGATATTGAACAATATTGTGAAGCAGTATATATATTCAGATAAGGTACAGGAAATGTTATGTAGTTATTAGCCAGTCTGAATATAAGAAATGTATCTCAGAGTATTATGGTTTGTTGAATGTGTGGATGGAGAAAGGTGTTATTTAGGAATTCCGCTTCCTAAAGGTAAACTATCCCAGAATACCCACAATATACGTTTTGGCCAAAGTACACAAACACCCCACAAAACCACCAGGAAGACCGAAAGTATCGGCAAATGGAGGTCTACTAGAACCTACAGTGATGTAGTTAGATCACTTCCTAGCTCCGCATTACCATCGTACTTTAGAGACATCACAGATTTCCTAACTAAGATTCATGGAGTTCACTGGGAATGCACATACATAATACTCCCTTTATACATGCAATGACCCACGAAGAAGTAGATCTTTAAAATTCCTTGATCACACTCTGATGTTGAGCAGAATGCTGGCTGTCTGATTAATTTAGAATTTCTTTTGCTTGGATGAGATAACTATTGACAAGTATCAGAAACTGAGATGAGCACCTGCTTTGTCCCAGGCTTTGCAAACCTATTCCTGGGCTAGTGGGAGAAGCAGGTGGTCTGGACAGAGGAATACAAGACATACACCTTCCACATAATCATGTGGATAAGATATATTGATGGCCTATTTGTCATATTGGATGGTGAGGAGAGACTATCAGTGGAGTTTGTGAATCAATTACAGGTCAACAATCTCAATTAACTTTTCGTCACAAGATCAGTGATGTGAGTATAGAATACTTAGACGTGTGACAAAACGTCACAGGAAAAAAATGGCTGGCAACAGCACATTGCATGCCATAAGTTATCATCCCACTAATTTGAAAGAGAGCATTGCATTTGGTGAGTTACTTCACGATAAAAGGAATTGCTCCAATGAAGAAACTCACAAAACTGAATGGGCTGTAACAATAGATAGATTTCTGGAGAAGGGGTATCTCAACAAGTTTCTAAAATACCCCAAGGGAGAGAATCATCCATGAAAAGAGATGATCTACACCCCAGTAAGAAAACATCCCAAAACACAAATACAAATTAAATAAGATTTATAACTGATTTTATCAACAGGTGATAAACACTGGGGTATTCTTAGGGTTGATCAGATATTGAAATCTATTGTGGGGCCCACTCAGGTTCCACTTGCAGGTGAGCGAGATTATTGAGGGACCCACTCACATGTAGCCATTTCCAAAGACCTACCAAAGAAGGATGACTTAAAAGGGCAGGAGGTTTTTATAAATATGGCAGGTGCAAGGCCTGTAGGCATAGTAATAACCATAATGCCTACCAGTTGCCCAATGGAAAAGAAAAAAGATCACACAATTCATCACATGTGCACCAGATTACTATGTTTATGCGTTAGAATGCCTAAGTAAGCTATGGTATATAGGGAGTACTACTTTCCCACTCAAAAAGAGGGTATTAGAATGTCTACGTGCTATTAAAAATCTTGATGAAACATACCCTGTTGCCAGACATTTTCAAAGGAAACACCAAAGTAACCAGATCACTTCAAATTCTTTGGATTGACAGGATTGACAAGCCAACAAGGGGAGACCTAGAGAAGTCACTGGTCATCCTGCAGTCATGTCTAATCATTAACCTGGATACGATGCTCCCAAATGGACTGAATAAGGAGGAGGAGCTTACTGTACACATTTAAGTTATAGTCCTTCCCTGCTCTTGTCCATAATATATCTTAGTCCTCATTGGGAATTATGAAACATTTATTAGACATAAAGGAAATTTGTGGATATTTTTCATTGTTATTTCTGTTTATTTCACATCTTTTCTTGAGATCCTTTTTTGTATATATTTTCTCTTTAATCATTATCTATCATTTACATGCATTACGACATGCCCTTCTCCATGTGATATTGATTTCTATGTATGCAGAGAGTCCTATTGCCTTTAAGGTTGGGTTTCTATGATGGAGATAAATGCATATTGGCCAACTTGGGTGTTTATTATGAGCATATATTTTGTCACTTGAGCAATATTATGGTTCTCATGATGCAGAACTATTACATATATTATCATTAGTAATTATGATTGTACTAATCACATTACGATCACACTGTAAATGATTCTCCAATTTAATCTGACAAATATCACTCAACCGTGTGGGTGGGACTGAGTATGATATTTGTATTTCCCTGATTGCAGATACATTAGCATTAAGGGCTCCATTTGAGGTGAAAATGACATGCAAAATATTGCATGAAATACACGTAATTATGGTGATGAAATGCAATTGAAGAAAGATATGATGACATTTTGTGCTTAAGATTTAGTTATGAAAATTCATACAATTGAGTGGCCTTCTATAATTTTGTGCCGTTACGGTTTGATTATCATTACATTTTGCTCCAAGCACGGTATGGATGGTACTGCATTTTGTATTACAGTCGATGTCATTTTTTGGTTAATTTTTTTGGCATAGTCTGTATACTATGTGTTTAGTGTTGGTGATTGGTTTGCACTGTTTATTTACTAAGGTGAATTGAACTCACACTTGAGAAAGGTTGCAGAGCATTTAGGTACTTACAACTATTGAAGTGGGCACAGGGGGGTACAGATAGTTGTTTTTACTATGGAAGACAGCGGATCATACACAAACAGGACGCCAACGCATTTCAGCTTATGCCTTCAACTGGCCAACCTGTATTCCTCCGCCATTGTGATTAGTAACCAGTCCTTCTATCATTGCACTGCTCTCCCTCATGTGAGCTGGAACACTGCCTTCAATGAAGCTTGAGCTTTATTTCAGTGCCATATTGGAAATGCCACACTGATCCATAAGTACATTGCATGATACACATATAGATAAGGAGTTCATGTCTATACATTATATACTATGGGCTTATAGCTCCCCGTAGCGGGCTAATCCATCCATTAAAGGCCCATTCCAGCGTTAAAGGACCGAGCCGAAGGCAAGGGCCTTTAACAAGGGAGCGGGTCTTAAATGGCCGATATGGCCCAGCTACGAAGGTCTATAAGGCTATTAGAACATTCTGCCACTAGAGGGCAGAATGTTCTACCAAATAAAACAAAGGCCTCTCAGAGCCAGAGGGTGTTTAACCCCTTCAGCGCGGCGCGGATTTCCGCGCCACGCTGAAGGTTCTGAGCGCGGGCGGGGCCATGACGGAACGGTTCCGTCATAAGCACAGCCCAACCGACGTGCATGACGGAACCGTTCCGTCATGCGCGTCGAAGGGGTTAAATCCCCTCGGGCTCCAAGAGACACTTGTACACAGCAACAGCTGGGAACAAAAGCAACATTGGAATGTTGCTCTGTGGGCTTTTACCGGCCCGTAGAAGCTTGGAGCACTACATTGTATTCAATGGAGTGCTTCACATTCCAATTTTCTAATCCATATTCTACAACGCCAACTAAAGGTGAGGCGTCATTAACTACTAGCACAAAGAACAAACATTCAAATTGAACAACATGTTCTTGATACATATGGACATAATGGTAATCAAAATTCATGATGTTAGATCACTTAATCTAAAATGCAAAAATGACTAATCAATTGGAGGATATCATTTTGCTGGGGCAGGCTGGTAATACATTTCAAATTATGACTGCTTGTCTCTTGACTCAATAATACGATGAGAAAAGGCATATCATAATTGGACTGTGCAAAGGGCAAATCAGTAGCAGCAAAACCAATTATATAACGTGTTCATGTGAAGTCACTGTCCACAATAACATTCAACTGCAGATGTCTGTCTATCGGCGTAATAGTACTAAAGTGAGAAGCGTATCATAGTAAAATAGTGCAAAATGCAAGTCAATAGCAGCAAAGATTATCAAATAAAGTATTCAAGTGTAAATCACTAGCAGCAATAACATTCAGCTGCAAATGTCTGTCAATTAACTCGATGATAAGATAATAACAAGCCTACCATAATACGTTAGTTGAAAATTCTAGTCAGTAGCAGCATAAACATTCATATAAAGTGCTCATGCGCAAGTCACTAGCAGCAATACATTCACATAAAGTGTTCATGTGCAGATCAAAAAGTGCCCATGTTCGGCAACCTCCCTGGGGTAGGCCCTACAGGAATGAAGGAGGGGGGCCGTGAGGGCCCCTCCTGGAGCCATAGATGGCCCTGAGGACCACCACCACCCAGGGCAGGCTCCTGCTATGTCCCAAGTTGCCCACCCCTGGGACATAGCTGCTTGATTTGGCTTGTTGGGAGCTTTACTGCACCTGCTAAGCCACAGCAAACATTCTGCTTCCAATAAGCTAGTCCATTTAAAATGCTCTTGCTTGCTGGAAGTGGAGCAGCATTACTTTCACACACAGGGAGCTACCTTTCCAGCAGCTCTCTGTGCGTGAAAGCAATGCCGGCTCCCAAAGGAGGTGGGGTGCCGGCAGGTACCGCGTGGGCCTTCTGGCTCCACCCACGGTCCCCAACGAAAGCAACTGGGCTGGGTGGGAACAGTGCACCCAGAATGGAGGCAGGGTCCTGGGGTCAAAATTGGCTCAGGAGAGGGGCTGCGCGGCCCTTTCCCTTACTGTAAAAAAATAAATAAAAAGGCTGGGCCCTAGGGGAGGAGGTCCACGGGGCCGAAATCAGACCGAGACGGGGGCCATGTGGCAATCTTCCCTTACAACAAAAAAAATGAATTTAAAGAAAGGGCAGGCCCCAGGAGATGGGGTCCCCGGGGCTGAAATTGGTTGAGGGAAGGGGGGCCACGAGGCTGTGCCCCACTAACAATACAAACACGTTTTAAAAACAAGCCAGCTCCAGCAAGTCACCAGAGGCCCTGCTCCCTTTCTCCACCACTCTGCAAACGGGTCTACTGGAGCACCACTAGTTGGGGGATGAAGTCCCCTTAACTCTGGAGGTCTCTTGAGGCCAAATACCCATCCTGAAACCTCCAATAAATCCCACACAGCGGGATTGCTGAAATGTTATCAGGGGGCCCGCCCCCTTTCTCCACCACACTCCAAATGTGCCTCCTTGAACAGTACTGTTTAGGGGATGAAGTCCCCTTGGCTGCTGAGGGTCCTTGGGAGCCAGGAACCCCTTCTGTTACATCCAGAAAGTCCCACACAGTGGGATTGCGGAGAGTTCTTCAGAAGCCACGCCCCATTTCTCCACCCCTCTGCAAACGCACCTCCTGGTGCACTACTGGTTGGAGGAATGAAGTCCCCTTGGCTGCTGAGGGTCCTTAGAGGTGAACAACCCCTCCTGTAACCTTCAGTAAGTCCCACACAGCGGGATTGAAGAGAGGTCTTTGAAGACCAACACCCCTTTCTCCACCATTCTGCAAACACACCTCCTGGTGCTCTACTGGATGGGGAATGAAATCCCCTTGGCTGCTCAGGGTCCTTGGGGTCCAACAACCCCTCCTGTTACCTCCAGTAACTCCTACACAGCGGGATTGCTGGGAGTTCTTCCGAGGTCCTGCCCCCTTACTCCATGTCTCTGCAAACACACCTCCTAACGCACTACTGGTTGGAGGAAGAAGTCTTCTTGGATGCCGAGTGCCCTTGGGAGCCGAGAACCATTCCTGTAACCTCCAGTAAGTCCCACAAAGCAGGATTGCTGCGAGCTGGTTGGACTCCCCACCCCCTTTCTCCAGAACTCCTCAAATGCACCTCCTGGAGCACTACTGGTTGGGGGATGAAGTCCAATTGGATGCTGAGGGTCTGTGGAGTCCAAGAACCCTTCCTGTTACCTCCAGTAAGTCCCACACAACGTGATTGCTGAGAGCTGGTCAGAGGCCTCGCCCCTTTTCTCCACCACTCTGCAAATGCACCTTGAGGTGCAATACTGGTTGGGGGATGAAGTCTCTTGGATGCTGAGGTCCCTTGGGGGCCAAGAAACCTTCTTGTTACCTCCAGTAAGTCCCACACAGCGGGAGTCCTGAAAGCTGGTCAGAGTGCCCACCCCCTTTTCCACCACTTTGCAAACGTGACTACTAGTTTAAAAACGCTACAAATTCACTTAAAAACCCAATTGTTACAGGGACTTTACATTTACGCTCAGATTTCAATCATATAAAACAATAGAAATTCAGCACTTATAGTGACCTAAGCTAACGATAACTTACACCCCTGCAATGCACTGCTTATGATCTCACATATAACATTACCCATAACATGGTCAGTGACACACTGATGATATCTCAAATGACATCACTGATGTTATTACTAATGACAACATCCACATAACCACTCACACACCCACTCACACCATATACAATCTCCGGTACACCCACACAACCACTCACATACCCATTAACAGATGTATACCAGTACTCACACACCCACTCACTCCTCCATAGATGCACTCACACAACCATTGACTCACCCATGCAGCCTCTGAACAAAGCCACTCATGCACCTATACAAGCACTCGCATACTCACTCACACACCCACACAACCACTTACATACCCATTCATACATGCATACAAGCACTCACACATCCTCTCCCTCATCCAAACAGCCATTCACACAGACACTTACTCTTCAATACATCCACTCACACACCAACTCGCCTAAAAAAACAACCACTCAAACGGCCACTCCCTCGCCCATACAGCCACTTACACTCCCAGCCACTTACTCATACAGCCATTCAGACACCCACTCAATCACCCATACAGTCACTACACACCCACTTACCCACACACTCAAGCAGATATACAGCCACTGGCACACCCACTCACTCACCAATACAGCCACTCACACAGCATCTCACTCACTCACACAGCTACTCCAACCTATACACCCATACAGCCACTCACCCAACAATACACACAAGGATTCATACAGTCACACAGCCACTCACACAATGTATTCTAGAAGTAGTATCACTCAGTAGTAGTGCACCTAGTCAACTAATTAAACTTTTGTAGTAGGTTAGTATATATGTTTAGCACCCATAAACTCTTAAAACCACTTACATTCACTTGATGATGTCATCAGTAATGTAATTTGAGATGTCATCAGTGATGTCATCAGTGATGTTACTGACCATGTCATCAGTGATGTAATATGTATGGTCATAAGCAGTGCATAGCTCAGTTAACTATAACTACTGAATGTCTCTGGTTTTTTATGAGTGAAATGTCAGCCTAACTATAATGTTCGGATGCTACTGGACAGTGGTATTGTATTTAGGAAAAATAGCGCCATTCAGGAGAATAGCACAAGTATTGGTGTGAAGATACCTATCTTTGTCACAGTGCTGTAAGGTGAGGAGAACCACTGATCTCCCCAAACTAGCGGCCTGAGCCAACTAAACATACAGAAGAAAATCCTCACCACACATAAATAGTGTCACAATAATTATAAGAGTGCATAGTGTAAGCACAAATTGAACACAAGTAAGTGAATTCTTGTTCTTTTCTTTATTCTCTGGGTCTTCAGACAGCCGACATGTGTTTCGTGGCTTACAAGGGAATTCGTCCTGCGACTTTATCGCGACGTCAAATACTGCAGTGGATATATCCAAGGGATCCTATTACGTCCCCACAGTCTCAGATTCGTGATTCAATGTATCTGGTCTAAGGACGTCGCGCCTCATGTATAACCGAGTACGGAACATGGTTGTACACAAGGAGCATACATTATGTAAGTGGCTGTGTGACTGTATGAATCCTTGTGTGTATGGGTGTGTGAGTGGCTGTATTTGATGTCGTGAGCATCTGAACTCCCATCAAACTACCCATTGTTACCCAAACTCGTGAGGAATCAAAAACTGCTGTAAAACTAGTGCAATGCACAATATGGAAAAAGACCCTCTCTAGAGGAACGAACACAAAAAAGGATTTCTCTAAAGAGGATATAGCCTTGATATAGTCGCAGGACGATTTTCCTTGTTAGCGACGAAACACGTGTCGGCTGTCTGAAGACCCAGAGAATATAGAAAAGAACAAGAATTCACTTACTTGTGTTCAATTTGTGTTTACACTACGCACTCTTATAATTATTGTGACGCTATTTAAGTGTGCTGAGGATTTTCTTCTAACTATAACGTCCCTTCAATATTGTTTTTTTCTGTGAATTTCTATGTTAAAAAAATTATATTTCCTAACTACAACAGCCCAGTAACCTTTGTATTTTTCCAGTGAATTTCTATGGCTTTTTGGTGTTTGCAAAGTGGTGGGGGAAGGGGGCATGGCCTCTGACCAGCTCTCAAGAATCACACTGTGTAGGACTTACAGAAAGTACCAGGAGGGCTTCTTGGTCCCCAAGGTCCCTTAGCATCCAAAAGGACTTAATTTCCCAACCAGTAGTGTGCCAGGCAACATGTTTGTAAAGTGGTGGAGAAAGGGAGCATGGCCCCGAAGACCTCTTAGCAAACTCACTGTGTGGGACTTGCTGGAGGCAACAGGAGGGGTAGTTGGCCTCCAATAACCCTCAATAGCCAAGGGGACTTCATCCTCCAACTAGTAGTGTGCCAGGAAGGGCGTTTACAGAGTGGTGGAGAAATGACATCCTTGATGATTGCACAGGTAGTGCCTGTGTGATTCTATCAGTGCAATTGCCAAGGACACTCTGCGAATACCGTTTTTTTGGGACAAAGCATAAAACACATGTATAGACATATTATAGATAAAGTTTCAGTGTAGTTATTTAGTAAGATACTAATTTAAGTTTCCCTTTTGTATTCATTTGTCGAAATAACTAAATCAAAAATGCATTTTCCTTCTTCACAGCAACACCGGAATTCGCAATGACATCAGTAGTCACGAATACAAATGACAAAGTGTAAAACAGATCTATAATCATATTTTTCACAAAGGTTGAGTCTAGCTGTTTAGCAACATAATGGCTTAACTTTATTTTAACAATGCATTTGACAAAAAAACAATTTACAAAAATTACTTTTAACATCAGAACTCACAAAAAGAACATAACTACCAAACACCCATCAAACTACCCATTGTTACCCAAACTCGTGAGGAATCAAAAACTGCTGGAAAAATAAGTGCAATGCACAATATGTGACAAGACCCTCTCTAGAGGGAATGGACACAAAATATTCATTTTGGATGACGTCTATATTCTATCATTTTAAAACCTAGCATTGAAAACGTCTCAAATTGGCAATCAAGCAGAGGGAAGCTGGAGGACCATCTACATCAGTGTCAGCAACAACAATTCCCAGCCAGAAAGTTCCTTCTGCGGTGCAGACTACAACAACAGATATGGCTCCAGAGTTTTCAATAATGGCCATGTATTGCATGAACTGTGATGTTGTTGTAACTGCTGGTGAGCAGTGTGTTACAGCTATTCACAATGCTGCAAAAAATCATACATGCTATTGTTTTCCCCTTTTATATTTTTTGCACATTTCTCAGTGCACATTTTTCAACTTCCTCCTGTCCCAGTTGCCATTGTTGTTACCATAAAAAAGAACAAATACATTTGACAACTTTACAAAACCAAAAAAATAAAAATAATTCAAAAACAAAACAGAAAATCATGCCACCGGTAAATAAAGCAATGTCATTGGTAATACACTTTTCAACTAAAAGAATAAGAAGAACATGCCCATTTACCTATATTGAACATTCTTTAAGAGGAGTTCATAGTGAGCAGATTTGCACTATGCACAATATGCAATTGTCAAGGAGTACAAATAAAAAATATTCTTGCAGGACTACATCCATGCTTTACCATCTAAAAACACACCAAAGCGATAGTGTAAAAGCGCCCTCAACTTCAATAACAGGCACAACAACACCGGGCCGAGATGCCCTTCAAAGGTTCAATCTCAACTTCAAGATTTGGCTCCACAGTTTCCCAGATGGCATCATACTGCATGAATTGTGGAGTTGTGTTGAGTGCTGGAGAGCAGTCCATAATGGCACTTCACAATGCTGCAAAGAATCACAAATGTTGATTTTTAACATTTTTTGGCCCTTCATTATTTTTCTACATTAGCAGGCATTTTATTATCTTAAAAAATGGGTATCTAATATCTATGCATTGTTCATTTTATTATCTTCTAATTTATTTTAACACTACTTACATATAACTTGCCATATCGACAAGTCAAAGTGTTCCTCTACAATTAAATATACAGCTAAATTTTGCCAGTTATCATTATTTACTTTTTCGCTTTTTAAATATGTCAACAGTCTGTGTTTAAATCTTCTTGTGAGTGCAATGACAAAATATACGAACAAACTCTGATTTATTAGACCACACTGTGTTCAATTTTGTAATCTCTTCAACTGAAATATATGTGTCCTGTTCTGCAACTCCTCCTCTTAACAACTCTTCATTTTCCCTAGAATCCTGTTCAGGACCAAAGAAATGAAACTGCACATCATCACAAACATTTTCTATGTCTGTCACTGTACCATGCAAAAGTGCTCTATTAATTTGTTACTTCTAACCATAAAGCAGGAGTTTTCACATAGTACAGCCTCCTAACCAAAGTTTACATTGTTGAGTGGTGTACAGCTAACATACTGAAATCATGAAAGGTGCTTTGCACACTTTGTTTGATAAACAACCTAGTGAGTGTCCCTGTAAATGTGTATGCTTTCTAATCTTGCAAGGATCCAATCCTTGTAAAGCACTTGTTTTCTGTTTTAAATTTCGCCTTGTAAAGATATGTCGAAATGTCCTTAATATATCAGTGGATTGCAGTCGAATACTAGAAACACTACCACAATTCAATTTTTATACAGGCTTCTGACTCCGCCTTCTTTGTACCTCTTCTCCAATACATTGTTCTACATTTGTAGGTACCATCACCTCTTTCACTAAAGGAGTGCCGTTCTTCATTTCATAACATCGTCCTCTGTAATCAAAAGCATGAACTAATCTATTGTCTTGGACATAGCTTTCTTAATTAAAAAAGACTTTGTACTACTAGAAGTATGTATGCATTCTTCACTAAAAACTGTACAAAAGTTACTTCTATTCACTAATCTTTTTTTTGGTTTTGTCTTCTCATGCACAACACCATTTTGTCAAGAGTCTTCATTCTATTTAAAATCAAAATAAAAAGCTTCACCTTCAAAGCAAAGGCCCTATTAACTACTCTCCCAATTCATTCTTTCTGTTTCAGTGCCTCTCTCCTTTTTCTATACTTTTTCATAGCTCTCAGTAGATTTATAACTACTGTACTACAATACATCCTGGTTCTGATTTCCTTACACCACATCTGTCTCCTGGTTAAGGTGTGCCCATCTTTGTTACATTCTTTCCTGTTCTTGTTATATAGATTTTGTCCACTGTGATTCTTTCTCATAATCAGCATTTTATTTTCATTATTTTGTGATCTGTGGAAATGTCCACATATAATTTTAAGAAATGACTTGTCCTCTTACCAGTAGCTCTTTTTTCTTTCACCACCTTTTCTTCATTTTGCCCCATGTGTGTCTCAATTATGCATAGATACAGTAGTTGCCTTCCTTTTTCCTCTGAGCTTTTGCAGGCATTCTGTCTGTAGTTATGCAGATATTGTTCTGTAAAAATAAAATATTTGAATTTTTATTCTAGCCAACGTACCAACTACTTTACTACTGGCTTACACATAATACAACAACAGTTTTTATGTTATGTTGCAGTTTTAAATCTAGAGATGAACCTAGCTACATAACTACAAACACTTACTTCAATGTACCAAACCCAAACCAAAACACAAAACGTAATTTATTAGTTACATTTTAATATTATAGCACCCTCTCCTACAACACAGCTGCACCATACCTCAGTTTTAATATACACGGCAAAAGACCACTTTATCCCTTTTGTAGTAAATTTTAAAATAAACATCAACCATAGAGTAAAAGTACATACAGTGTCTCAATGCTGTAAATCTGAAAACACAATATAAGAGCTATTTCTGTGCCTCTCCGCCACTGTTTCACTGGTAGATTTAGTGTGTCAGTACTTTTCTACTTAGATGTGTCAGATTTATAGTTTGAGAAACACTGCATATAAACATTTTTACATCAATCTGTATCACAGCATATAGCCCTTTAATTCTTCTGAGTACATGCAAACAGTGTGTGACAGGTTACATAAATAATTCACCAGATGATTCTAAAAGAGTACATCTTACTCAGTAAAACTTGTAAATACATGTGTTTGTGGTCGAGTACAACAATACTCCCTGGATGAAGGGATGAGTGAATAGATAGTGCCTAGGTGATTCCCTCACAAAATAGGTAGTGCCTCCATGATTCCCTGAGTATATAAGAACTACACTGGTGGTCCCATATCTGCATAGTTAGTGCCTGTGTATTTGCATGACTACATTGCTCCTATCTGGGTGATCCGGTGTATGCATGGGTGTTGCCTGTTGTTAGAAATGGGGTCTCAAGTTGGCAGAGGTAGGGACCCGTTGTCCAAATAGGGACCCTTGTTTCTAGTCAGGGTAAGAGGGATACACTTCTAAAATCACCCCAGTCCCCCCCCCCTTGGTAGCTTGGCACAAGCAGAAAGGCTTCTATCAGAGGCAGTGTGTAAAGCATTTGTGTACACATACAGTAATACAGTGAAAACAAGACAAATGGACACCACACCAGTTTAGAAACATAAGTAATCTTTATCTAAACCAAACAGGACCAAAACAACAAAATCCAACAATACAGTAATAAAAATATGACTTTCAAATGGTAGAAATAGTTCAGTTCAAAGCAAATTGTAGATGCAACACTCTTCACACAAAGTACCTTGGATGCGTTGTGCACACAAAAAAAGGGTCGCAGGGAAGGTGATGCGTCGGTTCCTTACACTCAGGGAAGGTGATGCGTCGGTTCCTTGCTCCGGGGGAGGTGATGCGTCGGTTCTTTACCAGAGAGGCGGTGATGCGTCAGTTTCTTACTGCGTGGGGAGGTGATTTGTTGGTTTCTTACTGCGGCCCCCAACGATGCGACAGACTTGGAGCCTCGATGCAACAATCCGGTATGATGCATGTGTTCTGGCAGCCGCACGGGAGGGCTTGCGTTGGAATCGGTGCATTGATCTCAGACTTCGGAGATCGTGCACTTGATGCGGCGTGCAGTGATTTCTCGAGCTGCGGGCAGGGACTGCAACGGTTTTTTCGGTGAAGCGTTGGAAACAGTTGTGGATGCGTCACGCTTCTCGAGGTTGTGTTACTTTTCCAGCTCCCAGTGGCAAACATCCTCCAGAGGTCCAAAACAACAGCCGGCACTTCTCAGAAGGTCAGAACTCCCAGCAAGGAAGTTCAGGGGAGCTTTTGGTGAAGTCTTTGTATCCCTGAGACTTCAGAACAGGAGACAAGCTTAGTTCAAGCCCTTGGAGATCTTCCTCAAGCAGGGGACACAGCAAACAGTAAAGTCCTTTTCCTTTCCGTGGCAGAAAGTAGCCACTGCCGGCCAACCCCAGACAGCAAACAGCAAACAGCACAGGAGCAGTACTCCTCCTCAGTTTCTCCAGCTCTTCTCCTTGACAAAGGTTCCTCTTGATTCCAAGAAATGATCTATAAGTCTGGGGTCTGGGCCCCACTATTAAAAAATACAAAATCCTTTGTTCTCTGTGGCAAAGAAGCTCTTTGCCCAGCCAAAAGCAGTTGTGTCCTCTCTGGTGCAACTTCCTGGCAGGAGGTGGTGACACCATTGTCCTTAGCAGACCTGGCATATTCAGGTGTGAAAGAAAGCTCCCTCTCCCATCTCTGAATGCAGCCCAGGTCTATTCAGCCCAGACCTGACTCACCCTGGAAAGGCAGGACACACCTAACCCCCCAAGTGGCTGTCTGAACGGAATGCACATCCCCAGCCCCTGTCACTCCCAAACCAGAGAGTCAATACACCACCTAGCAGAGGCGCACTGGATGGTTAGGCAAGAAAATACCTACTTTCAAAAAGTGGTATTTTCAAACCCATAATGTAAAAATCACCCTCATTAAATGATGCATCTTAACATTCTGAGTCCAGGCATATCAAACTTTATTTTACTAACTTGTTCCCATGGGCAGTACTACTCATAAGATGTTATGGGCAAACTCCCTATTCTATCCTATGGGGACAGATAGTCTCACAATAGTGAAAAACTAAATTGGCAGTATTTCACTACTGGGACATGCCACACACATCAGGGCATGTCCTACATTTCACAGACACTGCACCCTGCCTACCTTAGGGATGACTCTCATGTAAGAAAAGGGAAGGTTAGGGCCTGGTAAGTGGGTGCACTTGCCAGGTCGACATGGCAGTGCTAGACTGCACACAGGCACCGCAATGGCAGGCCTGAGATCTTGTTGCAAGTCTGTTTGTGTGGTTGGCACAATCAGTGCTGCAAGCCTACTAGCAGCATTTGGATTACAGGCCCTGGGCACACAAAGTGCACTGTACTAGGGACTTGACAGTAAATCAAATAGAGTAATCATGGCAACACCAATCCTTATCAACAATTGACAAAGGGAGCGTGTTAGACCTGGCACCATTGGCGTGGGTCTCCCTTCCATTTTTTGCTGTTGCCTCATGTGTTTTTGCTGGTTATAGATGCTTTGGGCCCTGTGCCACTGCTGTTCAGTGCCACAGTGCAAGTGCTCGCTATGGTAAATTGATGTATGGATTAGTGACTCCATGATTGGCTTGATTGGTTTACTTGTCAGACCCTAGTACAGTGCACTGCGGGTGCCAAGGGCTTGTAGCCAATGCTGCTGGTGGGCTTGCAGCACTGATTGTGCCACCCACCGGAGCATCTTGTAAAGTGTGTCTCAGGTCTGCCATTGCAGAGCCTGTGTGCAGTCTGGTACTGCCATGCTGACTGGGCAAGTGCACCCACTTGCCAGTCCCTAAACCTTTCCTTTTATACATATTAGTCACCCCTATGGTAGGCCCAAGGGCAGGGTGCATTGTTGGTAAAAGGTAGGACATGCCCTGGTGTGTGTGGCATGTCCTAATAGTGAATTACAGCCATTTTCGTTTTTCACTATTGAAAGGCTACCTGTTCTCCATAGGCCAGAATGGGCAGTTTGATTATTACATTTTATAATCCTAACTGACTCAGGGAACATGATAGAAATTTGAGTTTAGTATGCCTGAACTCAGAATGATACAATACATCTTGTATTGAAATTGGTTTTAACATTCTATGTTTGAAAATGCCACTTTTAGAAAGTAGGCATTTTCTTGTCTAACCATCCAAACCTGACTCTGCTAAGCTGTGTATTCCTTGTCTGGAGTTTGAGTGACAGGGGCTGGGGGATTCCAGGAGACTGGGTGAGTAAGCACAAGGCTGAATAGAGAGATCTGCATCTAGATGGGTGGGAGGGGTTGCACCTGGGACCTGAATAGGGCTGGACCTTCCCTCCACAATGCTGGCTCCACCTCCTCTGGTGTGTCTGATATCCCTGCCCTGCACTGTGAAAGGAAAGAAGGAGACATGTCAACAAATTGCTCCAGAACTGACCAGAACTGGTTTGGACTAGGCAAAGGCCTCTCTGCCTTCAGAGAACAAAGGGAAAAGGAGTATAAATATTGGGACTCAGACCCAAGAACTTTAGATCACTTCTGGGAATCAAGACAAACCTTTGCTGAGGAGAAGAACCAGGAAGCTGAAGGAGGAGACTACCCCTGTGCTGTGTGTTTGGGGGTTGGCCTGCAGTGGTTGCTTCATTACCAAAGAGAGGGAAAAAAGGCCTGAGTGTGCTTTCTATCAACTTGAAGAAGAATCTCCAAGGGCTTGAACTAGGGCTTGCCTCCTGCCTGAAGTCTCAGGGATACAAGACTTCATCAACAAGCTCCCCCCTGCATTCCCATTCCCTTGCTGGGAATTGAAGTGCCTGCTGTTGTGCTGGGCCTTCTGAGAGACTGCGTGTCGCTGGGAGCTGGAAGCGCAATGCAACAACGAGAAGCATGTCGCCGCCGCAGCTGCTGTCATCGCATCGCCGAGGAAGCGAGCCGCCACTGCCGCTGTCAACATCGCATCGCCGAAGCATGGCTCATCGCCGGAGAAGCGGGACGCTGCCACAGAGGTCATCATCGCATCACCGGAGAAGTGCGTCACAGGGCCTGTCGCGGCTCCAAAGATCATCGAGTCGCCGCACGGCTGTTGGGCGTGCGCGCATCACACCAACGTTGTTGCAACGCAACCAATATCGCATCGCATCAAGGCGCCAGCGTGTCGCATCGCACCGGAGAGCAGTAAGAAACCGACGCATCAAATCCCCACACAGTAAGGAAGCGAGCATCAACTCCCCTGCGCAGCAGTAAGGAACTGACGCATCCACTCCCCTGCATGTAAGGAACCGACGCATCACCTTTCCTACAACCCTTTTGTTTTCTTTGCGTTACGCATCTAAGGTACATTGAGAAGTAAAGTGTTGCATTTACAACTTGAGAGAACTGAGCTATTTTGTAACCTTTGAGAGACTATTTTTAAGTACAGTATTGTGGATTTTTGTCGTTTGGTCTTGTGTTAAGTCTATATAAAAATACTTATTTTTATAATACAACCTGTGTGGTGTCCATTTGTAATGTTGTCAGTGTATTACTGTATGTGTTCACAAATGCTTTACATACTGCCTCTGAGATAAGCCTGCCTGCTTGTGCCAACTACCAAGGGGGTGAGCAGGGGTTATTTTAGGAGTGTAGCCCCTTACCCTGACTAGACACAAGGGTCCCTATTTGTCACAGGTAGCTACCTATGCCAACTAGAGACCCCCAAATCTAACAGAGCACTTGCACTTCAGCACTGAACAGCAGTGACAAAATTTCCAAAGCATCTAGACCAGCAAAATGAAGTCCAACACACAACAAAAACATAGGAGGCAAAGGCAAAAATACAGGGGAAACCCACGCCAATGATGTCAGGTCTAACAACTGCGTAAATCAATGAGTACATAATTAATGCCTGCGTATTCGAAAGAGTGCCTGTATAGTGCCTGGGTGATTGAATAAGTCTAGATATCACACTTGATATATAATTGTATACATGGCTCTCTAAGAGCACACATTGCTCTGTTACTCAGTGTACACAGGCATCAGTAAGTTTCTAAAACTGAAAACAACAATTCTCATTTCTGAAAATTACAAAACCTTTTCTTACTAGCATACGTACATCATTTTGCAAATATTTCTTGTGTTTTTAAAGAATATGCCACCTTACAAAGCATTATGTTTCCCCATAGACAATTAAAATGGGGTTGTTACAACGACCCCGTTGCAACAACACATACCATTACTCAGCAAGTCATAACAGCGACTTGCTCTAAGGTGGGCGCTGGATGTTGGAATAGTATAATAGTCTGTGCAAAAGTAGGGAAGGTGTTAGATTTTAAAACCAACACCTTCTGACCCCTCTGCAAGTCGTTGTTCTGACTTGCGGAGTAATGGTATGCATTGTAACAATGCGGTCATTGTAACGACTGTGTTGTAATTGACTTTGGGGAAAACGATTCATGGTAAGCGATGTTTGCCGTTCTAAAAACATATATGCAGCATTTCTGAAAGAAAAGTTACATGGCAAGTGAAGTTAGCAGAAGAACTCTCAAGAGGCATTCTGCACTATTAACCCTCCTCAATTTTAAACATAGCATGTTTAAAGAAATACATCACCCTAACCATATACATGACATTTTTAACAGCCTTAAAGAGCATAGATCACCATGTAAACATAGATATGATTTCATAATAGATATACACCTTCATGCTATCATTCCCAAAAGATCTCTGCATCGTACATATAACTATCTGCAACCACAACAACCATATCTCACCATCTAAGTATATACAAACCAGTCATGAAGGTTAAAAACCACATTGACAAACATTTCCTAATACATACCTAACAAGTATTATAACTTTATAATTCATATACAGATGCAGCACATTTTCTTATCTTTTATGTCCCAGAATGCAAATAGTATAACTGAATCTATTCTGCACCTAATACTTAGACATTTAAAACATTGTCATTGTTTAAAGAGTTTCTAGATTATATTGTTGTTTTAGCTCTTTCTGGATAGTTTTGACACTGTTAAGATTTGTAAAAACTAAGCAAAAGAATGGTACACCACTCTCATAGAAAGCAACTCTAAAATGGCAACCTCTTCAGCTTTCCACTCTATGATCATGAGAAAGGTAGCAAATGAAATCATGCCTATCATTTTAGACTATTGCATCTCCACTTGTGAATGGTTAGCATCTGTTAACCTTTTCCCTCTCTTTCAAAACGAGGCTCCTCTCTCCGCGTGTTCTCGATTCTTTTTGCCGATGATCGCTGAGCAATCACGAAAAAGTCCAAACTCATATTTAGCTTCAGTTTATTAAAATGTAAATACTGCACAACAGTTTACTACATAGTCCTGAGTTGGAAATTTGCCACTACTTAAATTGTGTCATAACTCCTTAACTTAAAAAAAGTGTTCTGTCTCTTTAACACCCCTACCCCCAATACACTCTTAGCTCAATGTACCTAGCAACCCAGTGGAACAAATAAGTGACAAGTTCACAGCACATTCTAGAAGGAACGTGCTACTTCCAAATGGGAAACAGCAGGTGTGGTTTACTCCACAGATTCAAAAGCATGTCTGTGTCTTTATTACATTTCTGTTTTTTAAACTGCAGCCAATAATAGGACTTCTTGCTAAGGCATCCAACTCACTACCTAACTGTATTCACTTTCATGCTGACAGCATCCAATGAAATATATCTTTTTTTCTAAAAAAAAAAAAAAAAAATCAATTTTAACTGCTTTTCATTTGGAAAACTACCTCATTCAGCTCCAGCCTTCTCCTGACTGCTATTGTTCCTACACTTCAAAATGGTTAGAGTGTGCATTGTGGGCCACAGTTATGTCTATTGGGCTAAAAAGGCTGCAAAAAATAGATGAATTGACAGGGATTTGAGTTTGCCAAATGTGGAGATTACTTGGTTTGGCCAGAGAGGGTTATAGATTCATCAGTCGCTGGCTTTGGTTAAATCCATTGTGGATTGCCAAGATACTCACCTCATGATTGTGCTCTGTGGTGGCAATAACCTACGCACATTGACTGGGGTTGGGCTGGAAATACTAATGAAAGATATCTTTGCAGAACGTATGTCGCTTTTCCCTCACACTGTCTTGGTGTACTCTAATATAGGCCAAAGACAGAAATGGAAGTGGTCAAATCAGTTCAGTCCACAGATTGACAAAGCCAGGACACGTTAATAAAACTGTTTCTGCATTCCTCAGAGACCATCGCATGGGCTGCATCTATAACAACAACCTGCGGTTTGACATGCATGGAATTTATAGAAATGATGGAGTACACTTTACAGACAAAGTCAACAGGGTGTCTCTAAGTAACCTGAAACTCTGCATCTGGTCTTATGTGTAGCTGTCATACACACACAATCAACGCAAAGGCTCTTGGCAGATCCATCCTAGTACCTGAAACATTGTTAATTTTTTTATATAGATCCTTATTTTTTAGTTTTTAGGAATCTTCACTGCGATGTCGTGATGTCGTGAAAACCTCGTAAAAACGGAAAACAAAAGCAAACATTCAGTAGCCACCAGCACATCCAAAAATAAAAAAGTAAAACAATGTATTCTAAACATTGCGCTACACATATTATTATATCAAACAACTGTCTGTGTCCTCATTTACGAAAAAGACAGCCAGGGCACAAATACCATAAAGCGTGAAACCTTTAATTTAAGGCAAAAAGAAAATCTCCTGACGCGTTTCGAAGCATAGCTTCTTGGTCACGGGTCAGTTTACAGTCACCATTGGCTAACATAAGTACATGTGATCTACCATCACCATAAAGGTATCCAGGGCAAGGTATTTTACACAGCTTTGGCTGCCATCTCTTAGCGTGGGAGTCTATATAATAAGAGCTTAGGGGCATATTATCAAGCATGGCGTTAAAAATATCGCCGCTTTAGCGGCAGAAAACTGATGTTAAAGCGGCGATAATGGGCTTGATAATATGCCGCAGAGAATTCCAATAGAGGCCCATGTTGACACCAGAACATGGGCTTCTATGGGAATTCTCAAGGGCATATTATCAAGCCCATAAGCGGCGATAATTTTAACGCCGTGTCTTGATAATATGCCCCTCAGTTTCAACATTGGTAAACCACCAATCTCAAATCCAAACTGCAGTTATTCATATGTCATAACTTGTAAGCATCTTATGCTAATAGCACATTAGATGAAACAATGTTCAGAGAGTTCTTCCCCAGTGGGCATTTTCACAAATTTCAATTATCATTGATAGTCCAATTCTGCCCCAGTGGGCTACATACTGATAAATAGTGACGATCCATCACCTCTTACAGCAGGGGAAAACCGCAGCTCCGCTATTCGATAGCTCCCACAACATATAAGATCTTTTGCATTCTTCATGCCCTGTGTGACCTACAAAAACATAAAACCATTATTAGATCTTCTTACTTTTAAAATTTGCAAAATGTAAACTCACTTTCTTAGAAATACATATCAGAATTATAACTCAATTTTTTAAACATTTGTGAATCTTGGTGTACTCTAATATATACCAAAGACAGAAATGGAAGTGGTCAAATCAGTTCAGTCCACAGATTGACAAAGCCAGGAAACATATTAATAAAACTGTTTCTGCATTCCTCAGAGGCCATCACATGGGCTGTATCTATAACAACAATGTACGTTTTGACATGCATGGAATTGATAGAAATGATGGCGTACACTTTACAGACATAGTCAACCGGGTGTTTCTAAGTAACCTGAAACTCTGTATCTGGTCTTGTGTGTAGCTGTCATATACACACAATCAATGCAAAGGCTCTTGGCAGAGCCATCCTAGTACCTGAAATATTGTACATTTTTTTAATTAGATCCATATTTTTTAGTTTTTAGGAATCTTCACTGCGATGCCGGGTTGTCGGTAATACCTCGCGACAACGGAAAACAAAAGCAGACATTCAATGGCCACCAGCACATCCAAAAATAATAAGTAAAAAAATCTATTCTAAACATTGCGCTACAAATATTACTATATATATATATATACTTCATACAAACATGTTTGAACTCATGTTTTGGTACTAAGGGGTATATTCTCAAGAATGTGTGATAACCATCGCAAAATTAACTTAACACAACTTTCAACATCGCAGTCTATTGCGGGAAAATTATGCTGTGTCAACTAAGTATTCACAACACAGAGGCACCATGCGATAGGCCCCCGACAACGCATCAACTGTTCGCGATAAAGCCAACGCGACGCTGCAAAAATGTGAAACACAAACGCAGAAAAAGTAGCGATCAGGCCAAACGCGATACAAAAAGCCACGAAAACCAGCGACAGGCCTGCAAATCCCATGCATCATGTGGGAAAATGCATCATAAAAGCAGAGAAAATAAGCGGCGAGATGACAACGTACGAGCACAAACCCACAGCTGTGATGCAGAACAAATGACCATAGTCCCACATCAGATAGGCATTTCCTCACAAACATCCACAATGTACATTGACATGCATTCAGTATGTAACCTGCGCTAATGCAGAAACATACATGGAACACACTGTGAAACCGCATCTCCTCTCCACATTGCAGAGGGACAAATAACACCCCCTGCACACCAACGTGCCATCTCCATGACCAAACAATAATGAAAGCATCGACTAATGTAGGGGCAGTGACTCGCCCTTATGTACATGTCGCCCATGTCATGGGACCTGAGTCACAGGGTGCATCCTGCATCATGGCAGCACATATCAGAGCCCAAAAGAAGCCCTGTTTTCACTTGTAGGCCACAAATGACAGCCAAAATGGAATTAATTGGGACACATGTGAAACGCCGAATAGTGGGATATTGTAACAACTGTGTCACACAGAACTGGCAGTTTGAATATGTGACACCCTAAACAGCCTCACTGCACAGAGGTGACACACCCACCATCCATAAACAAATTCCAAAATTGCCAGCACTACATGTCTCACCCACACTTGTCTGAGTGAAGTGCCTGTACAGATGAATGACATGCATGCACGGAATGGGATTTTGGAATGCATTTATTTGCACATGCTGTGCCTGTGGTCAGTCATCGTACTGTCCCATTATTGCAAATGACCTTCACAATTTGACGTCAACCAGAGAAGAAATTGTCAATGATGTAGTCCCTACAGGCTATTCCTGCTGCAGCTGCAGTGGGGTGTGGTCCACCTGCCTCATCTCCATCATCATTGTCCGGTGCATCTGGCACTCGTATCCATGGGGCTCTGCTGAGTAGACATATGTTGTGCAACACACAACATGCAACGATCATCTTGCACACGATGTCTGGTCTGTGCAGGAGCCTTCCACCTGTGACATCCAGGCACCTGAAACGTGATTTCAACACGCCAAATGTGCGCTCTGCGATGCCCCAGGTGCGTTTGTGGGCCAAATTGTACGGCCTCTGGGCCTGTGTGTTTGGGGCTCGGAGGGGTGTCATCATCCAAGCGCAGAGTGCATGTCCTTGGTCACCTGTGACACTGCAGAGAGACATAAGTCAAGACTGCATACTGAATGATGTGTTGGCAGGCTCACTGGGTCATTGGTGTGTGATATATGTGACTTACTGATTCCGGTATGACATGTACTGCTTGTTGTAAATGAGCGGCATCAATGTGTATTACGTAGCCCCACTGCTGCTCCTCCCCCCCCAGACTATTCACTAGTGTGCGCAGCGTGGTTGCATCACCTACACCCCTATGGCACACCATTGTCATGCCTGTCTGCACATGTCCACACGCCTGACTATGACACGGTGATGATGTGCACCGGCCACGTGTGTGTAGGCCCATTGTAAGGACAGGGCTGACACAGATGTAGAGCACCTGCCTGGCAGAACTCGCCATGCGGTTGAGGGCAGACATTTGGAGCATTCTGCGCTAATAGCGACACACACAACAGTTGGCATGTGTGATCCCTGACCCCGAGCGGGCATGCCCTCCCTCATGTACCCCTTAGTCAGAGCCCACACTCTGGGGGCATGCCACATAGCAACATTGTCCATTGTGCAACAGATGGCGCAGACACTACAACAGAGACATACGCATTAGTCACTTCCTTGGCAAGGCCTAAAGTTAACCACACCCAGATCCATGTGTGGAAGAGCCACACCCCTACGCTGTACTGTTGTACACCTGTCCATTCCGCATACGCTCACAGGGATGGAAGACACGGTTACATGTCCCAGGTTTACCCCACTGCCTGCGGTGACATGGTTGTGCCCACTGTACACAGCACAATGTAATATGGCATGGCCCTCATGCAGACATAATAACCACATGGACACACTGAGTGAGTTTGTGGAACTGGCTACGGGCACGTGCGCCCGGCCCCTTTTATTACCCGGGTCACATGTCCAGTGACGCCTGTGCTAGATGGGAGTTGGGCAGTGTAAGCCACCCCTCAGGGGATGGTTGGTGCTGGCAACCACCACAAAAATGATCGGACAATCAGGAGTACAAGGTTCAGACAGCAAGGATCCATGAGTTGCGCTGCACTGAGTTGGTAGCAGCAGTGCAGTTGTTGGTAGTGTCCCATCACCTCCGTGACAGAGTGCCTTTTCTCCTCTGGACTGAAGCGCGTCTTCCTCTTACCCCTCTCCTTGGGTATTGTGACATGAACACTGCCATGAAGATATCAAGACTCAGTTCCAAATGTGTGACCTAGTTGAGCGCAGTGTAGGCCAGAGGCAGCAGTCAGCGCGGGTCAACCGCTGTCCGGCCATCTCCTCCTGGATCTCTGGCACACGAGGTTGGAATGGCATGTGGAAAAGATTTGTGGCTGAAGAAGGTGGTGGCACCAGAGCTGAGCTGGTGGGCATCCTGCGACGATGCCGTTTCCTGCATGATACGGACTGCATTGGATTGGTGTGAGGCCTGCAGGACCGCAGTGTAGGCCGAAGGCTGAAGTCAGCAAGTGCCCACAGACACGTGCTGTTGGAATACAATGCACAGAGTTGGTGGCACCACATCGAAGGGAGTTTATTGATATAAAATCAGCCTTAATATTTGTACTCTGCCATAGTGTAATCAAGACTCAGTTCCAAATGTTTGACCTACCAGTCCGCAGTGTAATCCGGTGGAGTACTTCAACGAGCAATGAGTACTGCGGACCTGTGTCGCGGAGGCTGTGATGGTCTGTGGAGGCTGCCATGGTCGTGGGCCTCAGGCTTGGAGCTTGAAGTGGCACGTGGTGGGCCCTCTTTGACACACTCTGGTGTTGGCAGGTGAGCAGTGAGGCCTAGCAGGGGCGTAACACAGGCCCCTGCAGCCCAGACGGTGCAGTGGCTCCCAAACTTCAGGGGGCCCCCTCAGCACAGAACTTCAGCCGGAGAGCTCCTGATTGAGCTCGGAGGGGGCCCCTCCACGTACCTTGCAGGGGAGCCCCCTCAAGTTTCGTTACACCACTGAGGCCTGGAAGCACAGGCTCGGGCATGACGGCTTTGGGGACCAGCGGGGCCAGGGTGCAACAGGTGCACTGGATCGCAGGCACCAGCGCTCAAAGTTTCGGCCTCGTGGTGGGGTGAGAGGCGCCGCCCTGGCAGGGATGTTGGCCATTCCGGAAGGGAACCACGCCCAGGGCTAAGTGCTTTTTATTCACACCCCTATGCTAGCCTGGTGTATGCCGGGCCATCCCACTCCGCACATGCTTATATGGGGGATGTCACTAGCTACAATTCCGTGATCTCCCCCACTCGCTGGGGTGCCATGGTTGCGTCCACTGTCCACAACACTTCTACCACCAGCAGTGTATGTTGACATGGCTATGTCTGTGGTCTGCATACAGCAGTCTGTCCAGCTCATCCACGCCACACATTGTGTACATTCTCATTCTCATTCATCGGTCACATCGCCTCCTTCACACATGCCTGGTTCCCTCCTCTCCCACATTCTGCTAATGTGTAGCTGAGGTGCCATGCCGTTGATGGCTCATGTACATGGCTAGCCCAGGTTCCCACAGTAAGTTGTGCTGTCCTGTCTGGTGGGTGGGCATGTTCTTTGGCATGTTGTATGTGAGTTTGTAACGTGTGCATTCCCAGAGTTGTGAGTTGCATGATTGTGGAGTTGAGGTGTGTGGTGTGTTCATTTGGTACTTACCAACGAGCAGTCCATTCCCATAGGTGCCATCCTGGAAGCGCTGGTTGATGATGGACTGTCGGAAGATGTAGGAATCATGCACACTGACTGGTAGTTTGCGACGACATTGGTGAAGAGTCCCCGGTGGTCCACTATTGCTTGCACATTGATGGAATGCGTGTGCTTTCTGTTGCGGTAATTGTGTGCAGTGTCGGCAGGGGGTACAAGTAGGAAATGTATGCAGTCAATTGCCCCCAACATGTGCGGGAAGCCAGCTATGGCGTAGAAGCCTTGATTGGTCTCCAGCTGATCCTGAGCAGTGTGGGGGAAGTATAGGTACCGGGGTACAATGCTGAGGATGGCATCCAGGACAGGAGTGAGGAACTTTGATAGGGCTGGCTGTGAGACTCCTCTGACTGTTGTTGGTTGGAAGGTACCAGAGGCCAACAGATGCAGCACAGCCAGCAGCTTTGTCTTGGGAGGGATGTTGGTTGTCCGCTGTGTGGGTACCGTCAGCCTGCGGACTATGATGTTCAGGATGTGGAGGATGGTTGTCTTTTTGAGCCTGTAGTGGGCAATGACCTACTCTGGTGTGTAGTCTGTGAGGCTGGTGCGTTTTCTGAAGGTCCGTGGTCTGTGTCTGCGCTGCCTCTCTGGTGGTCCGGGGGGGCGGCAGTGGGTGTTGTGGGCCTGTTGGGGCTCTGAGCTGCATGATCAGTAGCTCCATGGCATATGTTGCCCTTCAGGTGTGGCTCTGGGCTGGGCTCCCGTGTCTGGTGCAGGCTGTCATCCGACTTTGCACCAGGTCAGAGCAGGTGTTAATTTCCTGCTGCTAATGTGCCTTATCACATTTTGTGGTGTGTTATCGCCTATCTGGCTGGTCGTTGAGAATGTTGCGAAGTGGTGTTGTTGCGGCTTTTTGCACAGGAAAGTCTACTCTGCGTCTCATTAGCGATAGTTGCCGGTGTCATCTGTGGCGATATTTATTGCGGCTGCTATCGCAGGTGAACTGGAGATATGGGCTGTTAACACCAGCTTGTGAATGGGACGTTATATTTATCGCAACTTTGGCTGCAATAAAGTGCCGTTAACTCTGCTATAAGTCCGTGAGAATGTGCTCCTAAGTTTCTTTAACAATCATCTTTAAGACCTATTTTCCATTTTCGTGGTTATTAGGGGAGTCCCGATGATGCCGTTAACCTCGACGATCGTGCCTTTTACATAAAGTGAAAAACACACATATGCACACATATTACAGTATTTTACACACCACAGTGTTTGTTACTGCACAATTCAAACTCATGTTTTTCTAGTGAATTTTTAGAACAACCATCTCTAAAATCTATATTCTGTTTTCACAGTAAGGGCAGAGATCACAATGAAGTCATAATCACGACCCCCCGGAATGGGCACAAAAGCGGAAAGCAAAGGCAGGAATTCAATATCCACCAGAAGCAGGAATTCAATATCCACCATCATATTAAAAAATGATAACTATCTAATTAATTCTAACCACCACACTAGATAAATCACTATCTAAATAACTCTATAAAAACATTTATCAGAATCTCAATATAATACAATGTGTATTAATAATTCACCAATATATTTTTTATATTTCGACCAATATTCACTGGGTTGTCGAGATACTTATGACGTCCCTGTGATGGTACACGGGGGCCGTTCTGGCAGTCACAGTATTGTAATGAATGTCATGCGTGAAGAAAAAAATGGGCGGATTTGTACCATTTAACAAAAAGCACAATCTGCGTAACAACATCTACCTTTCTGCCAAATTTGGTGTAATTCTGTCCAGTGGTTCGGGCTCTAGGTTAGACAACGCTTTCCTATGGGATTTAACATTACAAACTCACCCTTTTTTCATGCCCCTATTTCTTGGCCCCCACTGTACCGATCACCCCCAAACTTTCCGTGACACACAGAACCTACTTTGACACTTTGGGCTTCATACGATGTCACCATCTCGGATTAGTAACTGACCAACTCGCATGGGGAAATAGGGTGCGAAATAGGGTGCGAGCGGCAAACCCTGCACCCTTTCGCGGGCACCCGATTGTGCCTGCCACACAGTGCAGGTTTTTACAGGGGGTTCGTTAGGTTCCCCCTTTTCCCCCAACCAGAGGCTGCAGGATGAAGGGGCCCTGTTAGGTGCCCCCAAAGTCACTTTCCGACAGTCTATATATGTCGGACAGGCCGACTGAGAAAGGCTGTTGGAAATCAACATCATAATCGGTCGGTCAGACACGCTGTCCATAGAGGTGGATAATGCGGTTCTGACCGACCCGGATACTCCAAGAGCCAGTCGGAACTGATTCGGAATGAGCGTGTGCTTTACTTTCTGATCGCAAACATTGTAATCGGTCAGGCGGAATGTAAACCGACCTAGTCGGTCAGAAAGGTTTCGTCACAGTCTGGGTAATTCCGACTGTCAGGAGGAGGCTTTCCGCCCAACATCATAATGAGGCCCTTTATTTGGAAAATTTCATGAAGATTGGCCAAACGACCCCAAAGTTATAGGAAACTAGGTCCTAACTAAAACTACTTAGGTATAGGTTACATATATATATTATGCATATATATATATATATATATATATTCAATGAAAAAACCATAGGTTTCAGGGGCGTTATAGTTAGCTGGACTTTTCACTCGTACAAAACCATAGAAATTCCCCCGTTATAGTTAGTTCAGCTAACTATAACTCGCGCGCCCGCAATGCACTGCTGATGACGTCACATATTACATCACTCATGACATGGTCAGTGACATCACTGATGACATCTCAAATGACATCACTGATGACATCACTGATGACATCATCCAGTGAATGTGTGTTTTTCTGAAAATTACATATGTTTTATATATGTATATCTCAAGGTCGATGGAAGAATAAATGGGTATATAAGTGTCTAAATGGATGATTTGTTTTTGAAAAATTGATTGTATTACTGACTGATTAAGTGTATCTTAGTGAATACATGGCTTAGTGAGTAATGTTTAAATATGTAAATATCTGTATCAGTCTCTCACTTTGTGTATAAGTGGCTGCATGGGTTGGTGAGTAGCTACATGAGTGTCTATATAGGTTATTAGTTGGTTTTTTGAGTATCAGTATAAGTGTCTGATGTCTGTATGGTTCGGTGAGGGGTATTACGTAGTGCATAGGTGCATGAATGAGTGATTCACTGTTTGTATGTGTTGAAGACAGCGTGTGTGCAGGACTGTATGGGTGGATGAGTGTGTGCATGGGTGTGTTAGTGAGAGAATGACTGTCTCAATAGTGTCTCTATGAGTAACTACAGATGTTTTAAACTAGTATATGTGACTATTGGTGTATATAAGTGAGTATATGTGAGAGTGAGAGATTGAAAGAGTTCCTGTATGAATAAGTATGTGTTTCTATAAGTGATTGTTAAAAAGACTAAGTATGTGTAAGTTTCTGTAGAAGTAAGTGTGGTGGTGTGTGTATAACTGTATATGCAGGTAAACGGATGTTTGATTCTTTATTAGCATGAGTGACTATGAGTGTGAGTAACTTTATGGATGAGTGGCGTTGTGTAACAGGATGTATAGGTGTATGAGTACATATGATGAGTGAGTACATGTATGAGTGACTGTATTGGACTGTTGGTGAATGAGTGGATGTGGATGTGGATCTTATAATTACTGAATAGGTTGCTGTAACTGGTATTGGTATGTCCATTGTTTTGAAAATGTTAATTTCTATTTTTGAATGTGTGTATCAAAGGTTATATTAGGGGGAGAGGAGGTCTGCCACTCTATCACAAGGATTATGTCATCAGTGATGTCATCAGTGATGTCATGAGTGATGTCACTGACCATGTCATGAGTGATGTAATATGTGACGTCATCAGCAGGCATTGCGGGCGCGCAAGTTATAGTTAGCTGAACAAACTATAACAGGGGAATTTCTATGGTTTTGTACGAGTGAAAAGTCCAGCTAACTATAACGCCCCTGAAACCTATGGTTTCTTCAGTGAATTTCTAAGGTTTTTTAAATGCTAATTCCTAGCTATAACGTGCCTGAAACCTATGTTTTTTTCAGTGAATTTCAAAGGTTTTTTAAATACTAATTTCTAGCTATGCCTACAGAGATAGGACATGTGAAGAAAGAAGGAAAAACGCACAGAAAGAAAAAAAGAAATGCAGAAAGAAGCAACAGAAGTCCTCAAAGACGAAGAAAAGTGCAGGAAGAAGTATAACGTGCAGAAAGAACAAACAGAAGAGCAGAAACAAGCCTTGTTGCAAAATCATCCTGTACCCTCAACTTTTTCAGACGGATACTGGTGGTAACTGAGTCTGACTAACCAGTCCTAGAGCCAGTGCTATGTTAAAAGACACTCAGAATACAGTGAAAACACCTACATACACTTGGGCACACTATGTGTTGGGGCCCCCCCACGTGATTAGCATGACCTCCTCTGTAAGCCCCTAGTATATAATAGGGCAGGGGATTAAAACTACCTCTTAAAACGCACCACAGGGCGTGTTTGAACACGTCACCTCATGCCCCGTCCCCTCCCTTCCCCACTGTGTAAACACGCCCTGTAGCCATTTTAAGTTGGGAGATTAAGTCCCCTTGAATCCTGAGGGTCCCTAGGGTCCAACTAGACCACTAGGTACCTCCAGTAAGCGCCACAGAGCTGCGTTGCAGAGAGGTGTAAAAAGTGGCACGGCCTGCACCACCTCTCTGCAACGCAGAGCAGTGGTGCTTACTGGATGCACCTGGTGGGCTAGTTGGACCCCAGGGTCCCTCAGGATTGAAAGGGAATTATTTCCCCAACTTAAAAACGCGCCACAGGGCCTGTGGGCGTTCTGAGTTGAGAGATTAAGTCCCCTTGAATCCTAAGGGTCCCTAGGGTCAAACTAGCCCACTAGGTACCTCCAGTAAGTGCCACAGAGCTGCGTTGCATGGAGGTGTAAAAAGGGGCGTGGCCTCAGAACACCTGTCTGCGACGCAGCTCCTTGGCGCATACTGGAGATACCTGTTGGGCTAGTTGGCCCTCAGGGACCCTCAGTATTGAAGGTGAATTAATTCCTCAACTTACAACTGGCCAGGGGGCGCGTTTGCAGAGTGCTGCAAGGAGGGGGCGAGGCCTCCGGCGTGATGCCGGTCTTTTATTTATTTATTTTTAAGAAGCAGGGCTGTGTGGCCCCCTTTCTTTTTCTAATTTATTAGCCCTGGGGACCCCATCCCCCAGGGCCTGCACCCTAATTTTTTTTGTTGAAAAAAAATAATTTGGCCCTCCCAAGGCCTTAATCAGCCCCGGGGACCCCAACCCCCAGGTCATGGCCTTTTTTTAATTTTTATATTCTTTCGGAGGGGGGCTTTGTTGCCCCCCTCCTCAGGCCACTTATGGCCCCGGGGACCCCATCCCCCGGGGCCGGCCTTTGTTTTTTTTTTTTTTTTTTTAAAAATACTTTTATAGAAACACCTAGGACATGCTGGACAAACCGTATGTACCTATCACCATGACGATTTGCGTGATCTTCATTAAAAGGCGACTATGCATACAATGAATCCACGTAGAATGTATTCACACCACTAGTGAAGCTCTGACATGTCTGACACCCTACCGTGCCTAATCCTGGCACCCCCGCTGGTGGGTACTCTCCAAGTAGACACCCTTGTCATTTATTTATACAAACATGGGTAGCTATTGACGGGCACATTTAATACACATGCACACCAAGCCATTCAAAGGGGATTTGACAAAAATTCGACCAAACTATGCAAGAAACCCCCTCACGGTTAATAAAACACACATCCACCACCAGATGGGTAATACTTTTTATTTTACTCTCTGGAAAGGAGACAAACC
The DNA here is from genome assembly GCF_964204655.1 of Triturus cristatus. Taxonomy (NCBI): domain Eukaryota; kingdom Metazoa; phylum Chordata; class Amphibia; order Caudata; family Salamandridae; genus Triturus; species Triturus cristatus. The sequence continues at coordinate 1,174,437,177 of NC_140591.1, read as the reverse complement.
TCACATGAGAGTCACAGTGTGCTCCTGGCTGAGCCCAATGCTGTGTTACACCCACCAGTGCCCGCCGAGTGCCACACACCTCTGTGTTGTATTCCACCAGCTAGTGCGTATGCTATGACACTCTCTAGCCCATGTGCACTGTAACACCACCCCGTGAATATGTCATGCCACACTTGCCTTCGCACAGGTTATATTGCCCCATCTAACGTGCCTTCCTCGATGCCTATGTTATAAAGCACAGCGCTATGCCATACATATTACAATCTGGGATCCATATCTTTGTCACAGTGCATATGCAATGTTACACTACCCAGCACATATTTTATATTACAAATTTAGAGACTACTTAGGTTACACAACACTGCCCGGTGCATATTACACTCCAAGGCGCATATTACATAGCAAGCGCTAGTGCCTGTGCTATCTCGCGCTCTCCAATGAATCTGTCATTGCGCACAATGTATTGCACATTATATTTCACGCCCCAGTTCATCTTATATCACACTTTTTGGTGCATAGTTTATACCATATACTATATCTAGTTTTCATTTTCAATCGTGCTCTCAGGACAATGTTCTATATAACACTGCGTCCACCTACCCTTTTCACGGGCATTACATTTTGCGATGGGGGGTGGAGGGTCAGGGGATGTTTCTGCCAAGTGAGCCCGGAGTCACAGTCCCAAACGTCCTCTGCTTCCTGAATAAAAGTGAGATTATGCTGCATACTTGTTCATATTTTAAGTAGTTCGCACAGACACACATTTTAAAAACAATAAAGTTCCTAATACCCACCTTCTATGAACAGTTAGCTTGCTGCCCCATCCACCTCCTCCCTATCCTCTGTTGTCTGAATCCATGGACTAGCCTCCTCCCTCCTGCCATGCATGGTCTGATGTGCTGCCACTGCCCTGCATTTAGCATGATGTACCAGTCCACTCATCCTGCCCTCCATTGCCCAATTCTATGGCCCATCATTGACCTCCTGCTTAGCCTCTGTGCTTTGCTTGCTGCCCCTATTCTCCTTCCCCCTGCCCTCCGATGTCTTTGTGCATGCCCCTGCTCCATCCTTTTTGACCACCATGTTCCATGGACCTGCCACTCCTATCTACTCTGAGTGTTCTGTTGAGCTGCCACTCCCCTCCCACCTGCCTAGCATTGTCAGATGACTGTAACCTGTCCCTGCCACCTGCACCCTGCCTGTCCACATGCCATGCCCCTATCCCCTTCCTCCTGTCCTCAATGGTCCATTTTACTGCCACACCCTTCTGCCCTCCCTGTTCTGTTGTGCTGCAACTGCTCCTCCTGCCTGCCCCGCGTGGTCTGTTTTGAGGCCCCGTCCCCTGAACTCTCTTGTCTGTGCCGGGGTCCTGACCCTCCCTTCTATCCTCCATGGTCCTTTGTGCATGCCCCTGCACACTCCTTCTTGCCCATCATAGCCATTGTGCTGCCACTAACCCTCCCGCTTGCCATGCATGGTCTTCTGTGCTGCCATGGCCCCTCCCACCTTCCCTGTGTGGTCAGCTAGCTGCTCCTGACCCCCTCCCACCTTCCCTCCATGGTCTGTGTGTATGCCATCATAGTCTCACTGTTGCTCTCCATGGTCTGTCTTGTTTCTACTGCCCATCCTGCCTGACCTCCATGGTCATCTTGCTGCTCCTGCCCTGCCCCCTTGCACCCAGCCCTCTGTTTCCATGTGCAGACCCCTATTCCCTCCCTCCTGGCTTGTCGGTTCCATTGTAATGCCCCTGATCCGTCCCTCCTGCCCTTTATGGTCTGCTATTCTGCAGCTTTCTCTCCTGTCTGACCATTATGGTCAGCTAGCTACCATTGCCTCTTTCCCCTCTGTTGTCTGTTGTCCATGTGCATGGTCCTGTCCCCTCCCTATTGCTTTCTATGGATTGTTGTGCTGCACTCCCGTCCCGCATGCCCTGTGTGGTGTATTGTGCTGCTGCAAACCCTGATGCCTGCCCTGTAGGGTCAGTTTGGTGCACCTCTCAATGTCCCTCCTGTCCTCTGTTATCCGAGTCCATGTCCCTACCCCAATTCCTCCTGCCTACCATGATCCAATGTACCATACTTGCGAACATTTTGAACTTGGTAAGAGGGAGATTTTGAAATAAAACTGGGGTATTGATTTTCCCCTTTGAGTTACATTGAAAAAGAGAAGATTGTAGACAGGAAACAGATAAAGTAAAGCCCATTTGAGCTTAAAAACATTGGACGTTTCCAGGCTGAAACGGGTCTGTTGGCATGTATGGTTGTATGACCACTGCCTCTTCCTTCTGCCCACAATGGTCTATTATATTGCCACAGCCTCTCTTGCCAGTCCTGTATTGTTGGTTTGTTGCCCCTGCCCCCCTTTCCACTGCCCTCCATAGTCTGTTGTGCTGCCACTGCCCTTCCTGCCTGCCTAGTGTGGTCAAATTGTTGCCTCTGCACCTCTCCTACCTGCCTTCAATTTTCAGAGTCCGTGCCCCTGGCCTCTGCCTCTCAACAGTATCCCAATGAACAACTAGATTGCTAACATTCTATATTTATTACAAAAGTGTGGAATGCCTGACGTCATCTTGATGTAATCAAAACTGTAACGCCTAGAGCATTTCCTTTAGAAATTACATATATGAGAGGGTCTTATTTGCATAAAAATTATGGTTAGTGCTCTAAAAAACTAAAATGAGGACATATTTTCTGAGTTTTCAAATAGCGACAAAGAACTTTTAAATTATTTGTAATCTTAGTTTTTTTATCCAGTTGACCACTTGATTAAATGTTGCATCCAAGGGGAGAGGGTGTGGTGTTACTTCCAGAGCTGCAGACTTTGCAACTGGGGAACCAGGTTGGAGTTTCTGCTTCAGCTCAACATTCTGTGATTCTGGTCAAATTACTTAATCTCCCCATGTCTACAACCAAAATGAATTTGATCTTGTGTGATGTAACCAATGTTCATGTAAAGCACTCCAATACCTGACAAGTCTGCACTATATAAAACTGCAAATGCACAAAAAATAAGTGTTTTGCACACTTCTGTCATTGGGCTACATTTGGGCTACATCTGGGTGATATTTGGGCTACATTTGGGCTCTTTTGTCTCTGGTGACCATTTTAGGAGATTTATTTGTTATGAAGTTTCCTAATTTCCTCATTTACTGCAGTCTCTTCAGTAGGAAATGCTTTCAGTTTTTTACTTTGATTCCATCAAGAAGGTATTCAGATATGTCACACATTTGCCATAAATTCTGAATGTTAGCACTCTAGTTGCTCATTAGATCACTGTAGTAAAGCTACTGCTCACCACGGAAGTCTGCTGCTAGTATTAGAAGTGCATGTTTCAGTCTGCATATCAGAATTTTTTTTTAAATAGAAGAGGATTTGAGAAGTCACTCAAAATGTGCCCTAGTTTTTCTTTCTTCAGCACTAATCATAATTTCTATGGCAAAATGAACCCCCTCATTGTGTTCCTTTTTAAATTAAATGTTTTAAGTGTTACCAGTTTATTCCAATCAAGATGGCTTCAGGTGTGCCATACTTTTGTCATAAGTAAGACAGTAAGCGCTCTAGTTGTTCTTAAGAACACTCTGGGACATTCTGTCATTGGGCTATACTTGGGCTACATCTGGGTGATATTTGGGCTACATTTGGGCTCTTTTGTCTCTGGTGGCCATCTTGGGAGATTTATTTGTTATGAAGTTTCCTAATTTCCTCATTTACTGCAGTCTCCTCAGTAGGAAATACTTTCAGTTTTTTACTTTGATTCCATCAAGAAGGCATTCAGATGTGTCACACATTTTCCATAAATTCTGAATGTTAGCACTCTAGTTGCTCATTAGATCACTGTAGTAAAGCTACTGCTCACCAGGCAAGTCTGCTGCTGGTATTCAAAGTGCATGTTTCAGTCTGCATGTCAGAATGTTTTTATGAAATAAAAGAGGATTTCAGAAGTCAAAACGTGCCCTAGTTTTTCTTTCTGCAGCACTTAACTTAATTTATATGGCAAAATGAACCCCCTCATTTTGTTCCTTTGTAAATTAAATTCTTTAAGTGTTACCACTTTATTCCAATCAAGATGGCTTCAGGTGTGCCATACTTTTGTCATAAGTAAGACTGTTAGCGCTCTAGTTGTTCTTTAGAGCACTCTGGGAAGCTGCAGTAGAACACAAAGAAATCAACTGACAGTCTCTGCCCTTGTTGGATGTACATGTTTTACTGAGAATGTCAGACTTCATTCTTACATGACTGAGAAAGATAATGTGAATTTACAGAAAATATGCTCTCAGTTTATCTTATAGATCACCTTCCAAACCTCTGCAGGGGTGTGGAATTTTCCAAATAATCTAGTTGTCCAAGGGACAAAATGCCACTGAGATCTACATGTCCTGTAAAATCCACTTGTCCCACCTACCCCCATTCCATATCAAACCTTAGAAGAAGTGTGGCTCAATGATTAGAGCGGCAGACCCTGAGGCAGAGGTCTAGCCTGGGACCAGGGTTCAATTCCCCGCCTCGGCGGATCTTGGGCTCAAAAAATTCCACGGACCTGATAATTCTTGCCTCGGTGCCTATTCCAATCATGGAGTCCCACTCTGCAACTCTGGGCAATAGCTTGCTTAATCTCCACAACCACCCCCACAATGCTAAGGATGCCTGGCCTCTACCTTGGGGGTGCCCAGGAGTGGATGCCTCACAGGGAAAGCCAGGATGGGTTCCACAGCGGTATTCGTACAAGTGCCTTGAGACCCTTGCAGGTGAGTAGTGCGCTATACAAGTATCAAATTTAAATTTTTTACATTTAACCTAAGGGCTCCGGCTGACAGAGAAACATTAATATATTTTTGCTTTATTAAAATCAGTAAACCATTGAATGCTGTGCAATAATAATGCTAAAGGAAAACTTGTCAAGCGATATTATCGCGTCCCTGCCCCCCTGCGCCCCCTCCCCCTAACCCTGACGGCAATTCTTTTATTTCTATTCCCCTTTTTTTCCATTTTTTTTGGCTGTGTATTTATTCCCACAAAATACGTACATTTCAAACCATACGTAATGTACTAATTTACCGTCACCCTTGGCTGTGTATTTATTCCCACAAAATACGTACAATTCAAACCATACGTAATGTACTAATTTACCGTCACCCTTGTAAAAACGTATGGGTGGGATATAAAAGGTGTCAGCCAGCGTGCCTCCTGCCATTTCCCCCTCACTTTTGCAGCTGGCCAGACGTGAGCCCTACGTTCCTTTCGAATCGGTAAGTTGTATCGAAAAAGAAACAGCAAAGTTGGGAGCTTCCTTTAATAATAAGAATAATTTTTTCGACAAATGTACCCTCTTTGCAACATTAATCAATTGTGTAATGTATATTTGTCGGTGTGTTTACGCAGTTATGGGCTGAAAGTTAAAAGCTCACTATTCTATATTAGGACTTTAAGTTATAAATTGCAAGTCACCAACGGATGTCTCTTTTGAAAGCATTAATCTGCAGATCTGTTCCCATCCTATGCACTCTGTAATCGACTTCGTACATGTTCTTTGCAGCAGGCATATTAACCCTCTGCACTAACTTCACCGAGGTCACAACCTCAACTATACAAAACACGGATCTTTTTGCCAAATGTACCCTCTTTGCAACATTAATCAATTTTGTAATGTATATTTGTCGGTGTGTTTATGCAGTTCTGGGCTGAAAGTTAATAGCTCACTATTCTATATTAGGACTTTAAGTTATAAATTGCAAGTCACCAACGGATGTCACTTTTGAAAGCATTAATCTGCAGATCCGTTTCCATCCTATGCACTCTGTAATCGACTTCGTACATGTTCTTTGCAGCAGGCATATTAACCCTCTGCACTAACTTCACCGAGGTCACAACCTCAACTATACAAAACACGGATCTCTTTCCAGGATGGTAATTCATCACACAAGTTTCCTACACATTTCTGTGAGGCCTGGTAATTGCCGGCGGAAAGAAACGCTGCAGCAGGTGCTTTGAAAGCTTTTAGTGCTGGCTGCGCCGTGTGCGACAATGTTTTTTTGCCCATAAGCCAAAGGAGTGAAAGTGTAGGAGTCACGTGTCACCCATACTGGTAGGCAGTAGTTTAAGAGTCCTTGGTGTGGAGAAGCACAAACGCAGAGTCGAAAAAGAAACAGCAAAGTTGGGAGCTTCCTTTAATAATAAGAATCGTTTTTCTCGCCAAATGTACCCTCTTTGTAACATTAATCAATTTTGTAATGTATATTTGTCGGTGTGTTTATGCAGTTCTGGGCTGAAAGTTAATAGTTCACTATTCTATATTAGGACTTTAAGTTATAAATTGCAAGTCACCAACGGATGTCTCTTTTGAAAGCATTAATCTGCAGATCTGTTTCCATCTGCGGTATGAAGGCTTCGGACCCGCGATGTTAAACCCGCGTTGCGATGGCAGCGCGTGAATCTGAATTCGTTGTAATGGGTATTTCCCCCATGAAGCGGTGGTAGCGCAGCGCGCCTGCTTGCGATACGCTTTTTTGACGTCCTCATCTGAGGCGCCGAGGCGGGCCAGGCCTAGGCTTTTGTACTAATTAATCTACCCACGCACGGTTGCTAAAAATATAAATAAAAGAAAATCGCAGCACCTCCGTCACAATATCACACAATTCAAGTGGGCAAAACTACTTATTTTACCTGAATGCTTATTGCAAGCCTCGTGCCGGCCACGGACTACTGCTTGCAGAGGCTGAGTGACATTTCACTCCCCCAGCCAATCACTGGCTAGAGCCCAGTGATGGGCTGCTAGCCAATCAGATGCCGCCAAAGGCTCTCTGCAAGCTTCGGATTGGCTGTGAGCCCCAGAGTGCCCACAGCCTGTTGTTTTAACGTGATTAAAACGTGATTAATGTCTACATGTCCTTCGGACATAAATAGACAATAAATCTTCTTGCCCGTCAATATAAACAACATGGTTCGGGCGTAGGGCGATATGATTCCCCCACCCCTGCCTCTGTGGGAAAAGTATGAGAAAATAGTTTTCTCTCAAACATGGTTCGTGATATCACAGCAGAAGGCTTTTTCACATGGTAAAATCACCTTAGAACACACCACAATTCCTAAAATGAGTATGGTACCATCAACAAATGATTTATAATGTAACTAAAGTCTTAAAACCTTCTATTAACTGCAATGCTTTTTAATGAGGTGCTATCATGTATATTGGTCCCAAGATGGCTGCCAACACTTCTTGGATGAAGTACTGACAGCCAATCAGATCTCACGATGAGATCTGTGGTTAGGCTCCGCCCAGATATGTATATGATTTTACTTTTGATTTTCTCAGGAACTACTGAACAGATTGACACCATATATGCTAAAGGCACATGCCTGACCTGAGGACTACCTCTTTGCCAAATTTCAAGTAATTCTGTTCAGCAGTTCGGGCTGTACCTTGGACTAAAGGTCCCTATGGAAAATTGCATGGGGAAAACGTGTTTTGGGACCCCCCTTTTTTTCCAGCCCCCGCTTGACGAATCCCCCCGAGACTTTCAGGGTAGGAGCGGAGCGGAGTGCCCCACCTATTTTGAAAAGTTTGCGAGGATTCGTCAACCGGCGCCAAAGTTATTCCAAATAGAATGTTGCGGATTTCCTATGGAAACACGGTCCTAACTATAACTATCTACTGGCGACCGCCAGTAGATAATATATATATATATATATATATATATATATATATATATATATATATATATATATATATATACACACAAAAAAGAGGCAGAGAACTCTGGGTAGTTCTCAAGTTTAGGTGGAAAGCAGCTCCTGTATAGAGCACTCTCAACACCAGGGACGCTCTAGATCTTCTCATCTCAAATGTCTGCTTTTCTATCAATGGCTTCATGCATAGGATTAGCACAGTGCCATCCACGCCGAGATAGAAAGGGACAAAGTATTTTGCCATTTCTGCAGCAAAGTCTTTAAGCATAGGACTGACACAGTGCTGTCCATGCAGAGCTGTAAAATGACAAAAGCCTTTTATCACTCCAGGCACAGTATTACAGCTTTGAATTGGTAAAATACCAACCAAACCAACCTGAAATTAATAAAAACAACCCCTGACACGTCACGTGTTTTGCTCTCTATATATATACATATACTACCACCAAAAGTGCTCCGGTAATTGATCCACATGCTCTTCAGGGTGGGTCAGGGCCACGGGACTGGGGCCCCTCATAAAAATATTCCAACGCTGCCAAACTTGCCTTCCAAGTGAGGAACAGGAACACCAGGCTGGAGGTTCAAAAGATGCTTTTATTCCGTGTAGAAAGCTGCACAGGTATGCAAAAACCCAACGTGTTTCTCCCCCATAAGAGGCTTGATCACGGGTAAACTCTCTGCTTTTGCCTTGCCTCATGCTTTACCACTGTGGCTTGGTTTTCACCCAGAGCGTAATTACAGAGAGGTGTGTCCTTTTATTGTCTTTCACGAAGAGCAGCAGCATGTTAAAACTTTATTAGTTCACTTTTCACGAACATGCTGCCAGTTGCCTTTTCAGTAGGCTACCGCCTTGCCATAGCAAACTCTGCTTTGCTTCATTGAAGTGAGAGCAGCAGGATTGCTTTTCCACAAGGGTAGCTGCCTGTCAGCAGCTCCCTTTGTGGAAAAACAATGCCGGCAGGAGGCGGGGAGCTGGCAGGAACGGTGGGGGCATTGGGGCTACCCCTACGGTCCACAACAGAGCGGCCAGGCCCCGGGGGATGGGGTCCCCGGGGCCAGAAGTGATGCGGGAGGGGGGCCCCCTCCCCAGTGAAAATATAAAAAAGGAAAAGCCGGCCCCTGGGATGGGGTCCTCGGGTCATAATTGGCCAGAGGAGGGTGGGCCATGTGGCCCCCCGCCAAATAAATAAATACATTATTTAAAAAAACAAAAGTCTGGCCATACCCCGTGGATGGGGTCCCCAGGGCTGAAATTGGCCTTGGGAGGGGGCCACGCGGCCCCCTTCCTGTGTTAATTTTTTTATTTTTTAAAAGGGGCAAGCCCTGGGGGATGGGGTCCCCAGGGCCCAAAAAATAGTAAAAGAAGGGGAGCCACACAGCCCCCTTCTACAAAATAAATAAAAAAACAAAACCAGCATCTCACTGGAGGCCCCGCCCTCTCACCACACCAATCTGCAAACTCGCCCCGTGGTCAATCAATCAATCAATCAATGACATTTATAGAGCGCGCTACATACCCGTAGGGTCTCAAGGCGCTGGGGGGGGGGGTGCCGCTACTGCTCGAACAGCCAGGTCTTCAGCTTCTTCCTGAAGGAGAGGTGGTCTTGGGTCAGGCGCAGGTCGGTCGGGAGGGAGTTCCAGGTCTTGGCGGCCAGGTAGGAGAAGGACCTTCCTCCTGTAGTCGCTCTTCGGATGCGGGGGACGTCGGCGAGGGCGTGGTTGGTTGATCGGAGGTGGCGTTTGGGAGCGTAGAAGTTGACTCGGCTGTTGAGGTAGCTCGGGCCTTGGTCGTGTAGGGCTTTGTGTGCGTGGGTGAGGAGGCGGAAGGTGATTCTTTTGTTGACGGGGAGCCAGTGAAGGTCTCTCAGATGTCCGGAGATGTGGCTGGTTCGTGGGATGTCGAGGATGAGTCTGGCTGAGGCGTTCTGGATCCGCTGGAGTCTCTTCTGGAGCTTGGCGGTGGTACCGGCGTAGAGGGCGTTGCCGTAGTCCAGTCGGCTGGTGACGAGGGCCTGGGTGACGGTCTTCCTGGTCTCGGTGGGGATCCACCAGAAGATCTTCCGTAGCATGCGAAGGATGTTGAAGCATGCCGATGAGACGTTGTTGACTTGCCTGGTCATGGAGAGGGAGGAGTCCAGGATGAAGCCCAGGTTGCGTGCATGGTCTGTCGGTTTGGGTGCGGTGCCCAGGGCGGGAGGCCACCAGGAGTCGTCCCAGGCGGAGGGTGAGGAGCCCAGGATGAGGACCTCCGTCTTGTCCGAGTTCAGTTTCAGGCGGCTGGTCATCATCCATTCGGCTACCTCTTTCATCCCTTCGTGCAGGTTGGCTCTGGCGGCGGCGGGGTCGTTGGTCAGGGAGAGGATCAGCTGGGTGTCGTCGGCGTAGGAGATTATGTTGAGGTTGTGCTGGCGTGCGATGGCCGCGAGGGGGCTCATGTAGATGTTGAAGAGGGTGGGGCTCAGAGAGGATCCTTGAGGGACGCCGCAGATGACTTTGGTGGCCTCTGACTTGTACGGTGATAGACGGACTCTCTGTGTTCTTCCGTTGAGGAAGGAGATGAACCATTCCAGCGCCTTGTCCTGGATTCCGACGTTGCTGAGGCGCTGTACTAGGGTGCGGTGGCAGACAGTGTCGAATGCCGCGGAGAGGTCTAGGAGGATGAGGGCCGCTGTTTCTCCGTTGTCCATCAGGGCTCGGATGTCATCTGTGGCGGCGATGAGGGCGGTCTCGGTGCTGTGATTGGCTCGGAAGCCGGACTGTGAGGGGTCGAGGGATCCATTCGTCTCGAGGAAGGCGGCCATCTGCTTGTTGACGGTCTTCTCGATGACTTTGGCTGGAAACGGGAGGAGCGAGATGGGGCGGTAGTTCTTGAGTTCGGTGGGGTCCGCTGTGGGTTTCTTGAGAAGAGCGCTGAGTTCGGCGTGCTTCCAGCTCTCAGGGAAGGTGGCGGTGTCGAAGGATGTGTTGATGATGTCTCGCAGGAGGGGTGCGATGACAGCGTCAGCCTTGTTGAAGATGTGGTGAGGGCAGGGGTCAGTCGGTGATCCGGAGTGGATGGAGTTCATCGTGCGGGTGGTGTCTTCGGTGCTGATCGGGGTCCAGGCGTGGAGGGTGGTGGTGGGGGGTGGTTGTTCGGTCTTGGTGTTCGTTGGTTGGTTGTTGAAGCTGTTGTGTATGTCCGCGATCTTGTTGTGGAAGTAGGAAGCGAGGGAGTTGCAGAGGTCTTGCGATGGGGTGATGTCGTTTCCTGCGCTGGGGTTGGATAGCTCTTGCACGATGTTGAAGAGTTCCTTGCAGTTGTGTGCGTTGTTGTCCAGCCGGTCCTTGAAAGCAGTTTTCTTGGCGGCGCGGATCAGCTGGTGGTGCTTCCGGGTGGCCAGCTTGAAGGTGGACCTGTTGTCTGGTGTAGGATCCCTTCTCCAGACTTTCTCGAGGGCTTGGCAGTTCTTCTTGGAGCTCTTGAGTTCGTCGGTGAAACACGGGGCTTTCTTGCTGCCGGATCTGCAGGGCGGGGTTCTCAGCGGGGCAAGTTCGTCCGCGCAGTTGCTGATCCACTTCGTGAGGTTGTCGGCGGCCTGGCTGGGGTTCGCTGAGCTGGCGGGAGGGTGCTGGCTCAGGGAAGCGGCGAGCTGGTCTGCTGTGATCTTGTTCCAGCTTCTGCGGGCGGCCTGATGCTGGTGGTGGTGGGTCGTCGTTCTCTTGAAGGTGAAGTGGACGCAGCTGTGGTCCGTCCATTGAAGCTCTGTGGCGTGGCTGAAGTTGATGTCTGTGCTGGAAGAGAAGACTGCGTCGAGTGTGTGTCCGGCGAGGTGGGTGGGGGTGGACACCAGCTGCTTGAGTCCAAGATTGGCGAGGTTGTCGAGCAGGGTGCTGGTGTTGCGGTCGTTGTTGTTCTCCAGGTGGAAGTTGAGGTCCCCCAGGAGGATGTAGTCAGCGGAGGGGAGGGCGTGCGGGCTGACGAAGTCGGCGATGTCCTCGCTGAATTGGGTGCGTGGTCCCGGAGGTCGGTAGATCAGGGTGCCTCTGAGGGTGGTGTTCGGGTTGGTGTGAATCTGGAAATGCAGATGTTCGGCGGTGGTCAGGGTGTTGTCGGTGCTGGTCGTGAGACGGATGGTGTTCCTGTGGATGATGGCGATGCCTCCTCCCATCTGGTTGGCGTTGCGGTCCCTCCGGACGATCTTGTAGCCCTCTGGGATAGCGATGGCGATGTCGGGAGCTGAAGAGGCGTTCATCCAGGTCTCTGTGAGGAAGGCGACGTCCGGGGCAGTGGTGTCTAGGAGGTTCCAGAGTTCGATGGCGTGTCTGTGGACGGAGCGGGTGTTGAGCAGGATGCACTTGAGGTGGGTGCTGCTGGTGTTCGACTTGGCGGGTGCTGGTGCGAGGCAGGTCAGGATGCATGAGAACTTGCAGGCGTGGCAGCTGAAGGGTCCGTGGGTGCGTCGTGGTGTGGCTTGGTGGCACTCTGGGCATCGGCCGGTGTTGAGAGCGGTGAGGGTGGCGGCGGAGTACGTCAGGCGGGCCGGTCGGGGTCTTCGAGGGCCAGGGGTCCTGGCACTGGGCGCGGTCCAGGCGCGGACGGGCGTAGACGGGCTTGCCTTTGGCGCGCCTTCGGCGCACAATCGGCGCGCCCGCTGCGCGTGACCGCTGCGCGTTCGCACGGTCGCCATTTAAGGCGAAGTGCGCGGGTGGGCGGGGCAGCTGGGAGGCGGGAGCGGGGAGGGAACAGAAGGGAAAAAGGGCGTGGTCAGCGGTGGTGGCGGGAAGCGGGGAGCGGGGAGGGAAGGCGGGCAGGCAGGAAGGAGGACGAAAATACGGGCAACAAGTGACCAAAACAACAGGCACTAATGCTTAGACAAGACGCTAACACAGAAGCAAAATACAGTGAAAAAACAGTGAAAAAAACAAGCACAAATGAATTACAGAAACAAAACAAAACAGACGGCAGCGGCGTCAGCCGGCAACGAGGCAGGCAGCGAGGCAGAGGGCAAAGCGATGTGGCACACGCAGCAGCTGGTGGCCGTGCAGCGCGGGGGTGTCCCACAAGTGGGTCACACTCACCTGCGTCGCACGGTCGCCATTTAAGGCCAAGTGCGCGGGTGGGCGGGGCAGCTGGGAGGCAGGAGCGGGGAGGGAACAGAAGGGAAAAAGGGCGTGGTCAGCGGTGGTGGCGGGAAGCGGGGAGCGGGGAGGGAAGGCGGGCAGGCAGGAAGGAGGACGAAAATACGGGCAACAAGTGACCAAAACAACAGGCACTAATGCTTAGACAAGACGCTAACACGGGAGCAAAATACAGTGAAAAAACAGTGAAAAAAACAAGCACAAATGAATTACAGAAACAAAACAAAACAGACGGCAGCGGCGTCAGCCGGCAACGAGGCAGGCAGCGAGGCAGAGGGCAAAGCGATGTGGCACACGCAGCAGCTGGTGGCCGTGCGGCGCGGGGGTGTCCCACAAGTGGGTCACACTCACCTGCGTCGCACGGTCGCCATTTAAGGCCAAGTGCGCGGGTGGGCGGGGCAGCTGGGAGGCGGGAGCGGGGAGGGAACAGAAGGGAAAAAGGGCGTGGTCAGCGGTGGTGGCGGGAAGCGGGGAGCGGGGAGGGAAGGCGGGCAGGCAGGAAGGAGGACGAAAATACGGGCAACAAGTGACCAAAACAACAGGCACTAATGCTTAGACAAGACGCTAACACGGGAGCAAAATACAGTGAAAAAACAGTGAAAAAACAAGCACAAATGAATTACAGAAACAAAACAAAACAGACGGCAGCGGCGTCAGCCGGCAACGAGGCAGGCAGCGAGGCAGAGGGCAAAGCGATGTGGCACACGCAGCAGTTGGTGGCCGTGCGGCGCGGGGGTGTCCCACAAGTGGGTCACACTCACCTGCGTCGCACGGTCGCCATTTAAGGCCAAGTGCGCGGGTGGGCGGGGCAGCTGGGAGGCGGGAGCGGGGAGGGAACAGAAGGGAAAAAGGGCGTGGTCAGCGGTGGTGGCGGGAAGCGGGGAGCGGGGAGGGAAGGCGGGCAGGCAGGAAGGAGGACGAAAATACGGGCAACAAGTGACCAAAACAACAGGCACTAATGCTTAGACAAGACGCTAACACGGGAGCAAAATACAGTGAAAAAACAGTGAAAAAACAAGCACAAATGAATTACAGAAACAAAACAAAACAGACGGCAGCGGCGTCAGCCGGCAACGAGGCAGGCAGCGAGGCAGAGGGCAAAGCGATGTGGCACACGCAGCAGCTGGTGGCCGTGCGGCGCGGGGGTGTCCCACAAGTGGTGCGCTGTAAGTTGGGAAATTAATTCCCCTTGAATACTGGGGGTCCCTGGGAGCCAAGTAGCCCACCAGGTACCTCTAGTATGCACCACAGAGCTGCGTTGCAGACAGGTGGTCCGAGGCCATGCCCCTTTTTACACCTCTCTGCAACACAACTCTATGGCGCTTACTGGAGATACCTGGTGTGCTAGTTGGCCCCCAGGGATCCTCAGGATTCAAGGGGACTTAATAGGGATGTTATAGTTAGAAACCCTAAGATTGGGGCACATTATAATTAGAAATTCTCGTTTAAAAAAACTGTGAAATTCCCTGAAAAAAAACATAGGTTTCAGGGATGTTATAGTTAGAAATTAGCATTAAAAAAACCTTAGAAATTCACTGAAAGAAACAGAGGTTTCAGGGACATTATAATTAGAAATTAGCATTTTAAAAACCTTAGAAATTCACCAAGCCGCGAAGGAAGATGGCCGTGGCTTAGCAGAGCTCCGCTACTCCTAAACTTACCCCTCGTCTATCCGGCACATTAATCCTGTACTTGTGCACATATCACTGAACGGAATGCTCGGGGAGCTTACTCCAGTGGCGGCGGGACTCCAACATCAAACAGGGGTGGAGAATCTGGCGAAATCTGAGTGGGGCCTGTTCGGGAGATGGCGGCCGGGGCCTCAAGTGGAGAAGGAGGCAGCGTGGCTGCCCCCCTGATCAGGCAAGGTTACCTGTGGCTCCCGGGCCAGAAGACTCCTGGAGGGATTTTATATTCTGGTGGACCCGGAGTCAGGATGGGCTCCCTGCAGTGAGTGCAGCGCAGTGGGGGCCCCGGCGACGAGCGAAACACTGGGGACGGTATCAGTGGTGAGGAGGACATACCGCAACTAAGGCCTCCGTTTGCTGACCCAGACCCGCCTGGAGTGCCTTTTCGCCCCCCCCCTCGCCCTTCTCCATCTGGGCTGGAGCGGGGTGGAAGTCACGAAATACATAAAAGCCTTTTGTGCTGCTGCGGCCCTTGGGGGACGGCGGAGGACAGCAGCCCAGTGACACCGCCAAGGTGAAGTGCCTGGTGCCCTGGCTGCCTGCTCGGAGTTATTGCCCACGAAACACTGCAGAGGAGAACGAGAGCCGGTGAGTGCCGACGCGAGGGCCCAGCGCAGTGCAGATGGCTCCATGAGGACTCCAGGCATCATAAATCAGGACGGCCGGCTGGCATTTGGAGTGACCGAGTGTATGAGACTGCACTGCCCATTTCCCATTGGCTCCAGCAGAGATCTTAGCGCACAACGTCCAAACGGAGGGCGGCCTTGGTGAAGAGTTGCACGGTTGTGAAGAGCTCTGCCGGCGGGACCCATCCTTTCCCTGGTCAGGGCTGCCCATGCATTTATTCACCCATCCAGCTCATATGACCCTCCGGGGCCCAATTTCCTATCATGTACATCATCACCACAGGGCACACTGATTGGGTGCAGTGTTCAACCCGCCTGTTACAGAGCCTGGGTGACCACCGTGCCCCCGGCCCCCTCCCCTTTTTTTTCTCTGATATGAGGATCCTGAGTGAGTGCCCTGTCAACTGGACCTGGTGAGGAGGCCTTAGAGCATACATCCCGGGGCGGGCGGGGAGTCTCCTCTGCCTGTGAGCTAGCCCACTGCATGCGCCGGGCACAATTACCTGAGGCGCAATGTCATCCAACCGAGGCAGTAAATCAGGACAGCAGACCAAGCTGGACAAATACACACTTTCCAAAGCAAATATGCCTGAACCATCTCCTGCAGTCAGGAATGGAGTACAGTAGAGGCTGACCCAGAACCTACACTGAAGGACGTCCTCGAAGCCATCGTTGCAATCAAGTCCTCATTGGAACACAAGATGGACGCCATTACGGTGGAGGTCAACTTTAATGAGCGTATTAAGCAAGTTGAGCTAACCATGGTGAGCCTTGTGAAAGACACTTCCCAACTACAGATGGAGATCAAGGACCTGCAGCAATTCCGGAAATTCGCTGAAACCAAACTGGACGACTACGAAGGGTGCCTTCGGCGCAACAATGTGCGAATTTTGGGTGTGCCAGAACGATCGGAGGGTCAGGCGACTGATCTCTTTGTTCAGGAACTTATCTTGAATCACCTGCAACCCAGGGGGCTCGGGAAGTTTCATTTTATTGAAAGAGCGCATAGAGTCCCAGGGAGGCGCCCAAAACCTGGGTGCCCCCCATCGACCGATCCTAGCCAGGGTTCTCAATTTCCGTGATCGAGACGTGATACTCCAACATGCCCGGACTGGACCTCCTCTAAAATATGAAAATTCGGAAATAACCTTCTTCCCAGATTTTACTCAGATGGTGCAGAGGCAAAGACGATCATTCCTAGGAATAAAGAAGTCACTGAGAGACAAGAAGTACAAATACGCCATGCTGTTCCCTGCCAGACTTCGCTTGGAGGCGGATGGAAAGGCCTGGTTCTTTGATAAACCAGAAATAGCGGCGGACTGGCTGGAGAGTCGTTAATTGCCCCCTCATATGATACTGTGGTAAGGTGACTTAGCTCGGGGGAGGGGGCGGACTGGCAATAGGAACACGGTGGGACGGGTTCATATCACCACCTGACCTTGAAGGAGAGTTGAACTCTAGCGGGACAACCCGATGATACTCACAGTATCACTTAAGCTGCACCAGTGGGACATGCTGATCTGCCATTGTGTTAGTGCGCAACTCTATTGCTGTTGATTGGAGGGAGTCGAAGGGAGCACCACGAACCCCACTTTTCTACTTTTAGTATCTTGTAGGGCGACAGGCACTCTGAAAGTTGGATCATGGGCAGTTCAAAGCCGGAGTGCAGGGGTGTAGGGAGGGGGGAAGTTGGGAGGGAACGTTATTGTTTTATAGGTTTGAAATGTTTGTTATATCGACAACACCAACATGGTTTGCAGAGCAGGAGAGACTTCCCAGCATCAAAACCGATGGGTACGCAGTGGGAGATAGGGGTTAGAGTTCTCAGCTGGAATGTAAACGGTCTAAGGGACAAGATCAAGTGTGGCATGGTCAATCACTTCCTCAAGTGACAGGCCCCAGATGGTATCCTCCTACAGGAAACGCACCTTATAGGTAACATATGCAAGGCACTCAACAGGGCAGGGTACAAACTGGTGGCGCATGCGGGCTTTACTACTGGGTCACCAGCGGTTGGCATATTAATCAAAAATTCATTCTCTTTTACCGTGCAAGCCACATGGTCAGACACACGGGGTAGATATATTGGGGTTTCGGGGCTATGGGAGGGCAAGACGGCCACGTTTATGTCAGTGTATGTTCCCCCTGGCCTCCAAAATGACGCTTTCACAGACCTGGGTACTATACTTTTGTCACCCCCAGTAGGCCTCCTAGTGATAGGAGGAGACTTCAACGCGGTACTATCTGGAACACTTGACCATCATCCACCACGGGACTGGTGGATGCCTGGAGTTCGTATAACCCGTACAGGTCCTAATACACTCCTTTGTCGGGTGCCCATCATAGTCTATCTTATATTGACTACATCCTAGTCTCAGCGGCGCAGGCATTCATCATCCGGGAGGTACGTCACTTGGGTAGAGGCATTTTAGACCACTCTCCGGTCTGGATGAAGGTGGTTCTGGGTCAGATGAATGCCGGGAAGATAGCCCCCATTAACCTGTGACCCGGAAACCCAGAAGAAGATAGCCCAAGCCACAGACAACCATTTTGAGGAAAATGAGGGAACGGTTGACTCATCCCAGACGTTATGGGAAGTTTATAAAACAATTATTCGCGGGGAAGCT
Source organism: Triturus cristatus (assembly GCF_964204655.1). NCBI lineage: Eukaryota > Metazoa > Chordata > Amphibia > Caudata > Salamandridae > Triturus > Triturus cristatus. The sequence continues at coordinate 1,174,419,436 of NC_140591.1, read as the reverse complement.
CTTTCCCTGATTGTGGGAAAGAAGAAGGAGAGGCGGGCGGTTTTAGTGCGAGCGGAGGAAGAGGTATTGAAAGCGGAAGAAGACTTAGCTCAGACAGTGACACCCGAAAGACTCCATCTCCTCAAAAAGAAGCAAGATGATTTCAAAAGTATAGCAGAAGACAGAGCTAGTCCGCAGGGCAGAGAGGTGCAGAGCAGAATATATGAGCATGGAGACAAGCCAGGGAGACTAATTGCGTGGCTAGATAGGAGGGAATGGGCGGCCCCCTGGTGCCCAAGCTACAGAGAGAAGGCTCCGTCCCCATAACAGACCCACAGGAAATAGCAGATACATTCGCGGATTACTATCAGATGGTGTATTGCACCACCTGTAAGCGCTTGGATAAGGAAAATAGGGCCATATGTAGGCAAAACGTGTTTTGCGATTCTCTAATTGCAATTTTTAGGGAATCGCAATTAGAGAATTGCAAAACGGAATGTAGGTAGGATTAGCAAAAGATTCCCACCTATTCCTTATTTGCGAATCCCAAATTGAGATTCCCAAATAAGGAATACCTTGCCATTCAGTCCTATGGGCTAGAAGGCCCATAGGAATGAATAGGAAGACATTCTCAATTTGCGATTCTCAATTAGAGAATCGCAAATTGAGAATGCAATTTCAAGGTTGCAAGGGTGTCAATAGGACACCCTTTTGCACCCCTGAAATAAACATGTGTGCACATGTGGCGCACATACATGTGCTAAGGGCATGTATGTGCGCCACATGGCACTTTGAAAAATGCAAAAAAGTGCATTTTTCAAGGACATCGCAAATTACCACCAACCTGAGGTTGGTGGTAATATGCGATTCCTTAAGCCAAAATTGCACAACTTGGGTGCTTCCTACATTGCATTTAAGGAATCGCAATTTGGGATTCCTTAAATGCATTAGCAAAATAAGGAATCGCAAATTTTGCGATTCCTTAATTTGCGTGTGGGTTTTTGTGTGCTACATAGCACACTGCCCAAATTGCGATCGCAAACGCTGAAATTCGACGAATTTCAGCATTTGCGATCGCAATTTGCCTTCCTACATATGGCCCATAGTGACTTGCTTAGGGATATCAGGCTTCCTACCCTCTCAGATGAGTATAGTGACTTTCTCAAATCCCCTCTCACGGATGATGAGAAGGCACAGGCTATACGGGGGGGAAGTTGGTGGTCCCCGGGGCAGGGGGGCATGTGCCCCCACACATATTTAAGTAAATCCATGGGGGTGGCAGTCCCTGGGCTCGGGGGGCCTGGGAGGACCCCACACATTAACAAACAAGCCCTGGGGAGGTGGCAGTCCGCGGGGCTGCGGGGGGCCGCGTGCTCTCCTGCATATAATTTGCATAGCCCCGGGGAGGTGGCGGTCCCTGGGGTTGCGGGGGTCCCCGCGGGTCCCCACAATATAATTTTCGCATTTCCCCCGGGACCTGGCCCACCTGGGGGCTATTTTAAATGAAGCGCTGGAGCCTGTGCTTCATTCTTTAAAATTTTCTCGGCCGGATTTGCGACCCCAGAGCGAATTCGGCTGATTTGTTTTTAAAAAAAATGGTTTTTTTTGCCCTGGGGGTCCTTGTGGGACTCCCTGAGCAGGCCTACGGGATCAGGGTGTTTTTACCCTGCCCCCTTTTCTTGTTTTTCACCTTTTTTTTTACACTTTTCTTGTGACTCGGTACCGAGTCACAAGATGGCTGCCAACACTTCCTGGTTTGGAGTGTTGGCAGTCTATCAGAGTGAAGCTCATTCCCAGGAAGGTTTGCGAACCCTCCTGGGTGCTCAGATATCGATATATTTTTTTTTAATTTCTCAATTACTACTGAACGGATTTACACCATTTACCAACAAAAAGGGCACAGTCTAAACCAAGACCTACCTTTTTGCCAAATTTGGTGTAATTCTGTTCAGCAGTTCGGGCTGTAGTCTGTAATAAAGTTCCTATGGAAATCAACATGGAGAAAAGGCACTATGGGACCCCTCTTTTTTTCTTGGCCCCCGCTTGATGAATCAACCCAAAACTTTCAACACACAAACTGAGTGGTCCAACCCTGTTTTTGGGAGAATTTCACAAAGATTCGCCACAGGGCGGCAAAGATATTGGCAAATCAAAAAACGCTTTTCCTTTGAAAACTAGGTCCTAACTATAACTACCTACTGGCGGCTTTCAGTAGGTTATATTAAAAAAACATTATATATATATATATATATATATATATATATATATATATATATATATATATATATATATATATATATATATATATATATATATATATATGGCAGTTGCCAGTAGATAGTTATAGTTAGGACCGAGTTTCCATAGGAAATCTCAAAATTCTATTCTGAATAACTTTGGCGCTGGTTGATGAATCCTCGTGAAATTTTCAAAACTAATGGGGCGCTCCGCTCAGCTCCTACCCTGAAAGTCGCGGGGTGATTCGTCAAGCGGGGGCTGAGAAAAAAGGGGGGTCCCAAAACGCGTTTTCTCCATGAATTTTCCCATAGGTCCTTTAGTCGAAGGTACAGCCCGAACAGCTGAACAGAATTACTTGAAATTTGGCAGAGAGGTAGTCCTCAGGTCAGGCATGTGCCGTTTGCATATATAGAGTCAATCTGTTCAGTAGTTCCTGAGAAAATTGCAGTTAAATGTACATAAATATCTATAGCCGCGCACCGTGCGCGCACTTACGTGCACCCTTACGTGCGCGAGCGTAATTCTGATTGGTGGTTACATGTCAGTCAATGTTCGAATCGGTCAAAATCAGGAAGTGTCAGCCGCCATTTTGTTTGTTTTGGGTGCGACACTGAAAAAGAGAGGTGGCGGACGTGAAAAGGCGGCAGGGTAGAGAGTTCCTGACCCCCTAGCCTTTGTTAGGGGGTCCCTGAAGGTCCCCGTAGGGTGAAAAAAAAATTTTATTTTATTTTTTTAAATTGCGGGGTGCGCGCACCATGCGCGCACCGTGCGTGCACGGTGAAAAACCTTAAAAAAATATATATAATAGTACATACATAACTTAACATTTAAAAAAACGTACAAATTCACTTAAAAACCATAGGTTTCACAAAAGTTATAGTTAGGAATTAGCATTTAAAAAACCTTGCAAATTCACTTAAAAAACCATAGGTTTCACACATGTTATAGTGAGGTGGACATTTCACTCGTAAAAAACCAATGAAATTCCCCCGTTATAGTTAGTTCAGATAACTATAACTCGTGAACACCCGCAATCCACTGCTCATGACGTCACATATTACATTACTCATGACATGGTCAGTGGCATCCCTCATGACATCACTGATGACATCATCCTTGTGATAGAGTGGCGGTCGCGCGAGTTATAGTTATCTGAACTAACTATAACGGGGGAATTTCATTGTTTTTTTACGAGTGAAATGTCCACCTAACTATAACATGTGTGAAACCTATGGTTTTTTAAGTGAATATATATATATATTCACGGAAGAAAACATAGGCTTTAGGGAAAGTTATAGTTAGTTGGACATTTCACTCATACAAAACCATAGAAATTCCCCTGTTATAGTTAGTTCAGCTAACTATAACTCGTGCCCCCGCAATGCACTGCTAATGACATCACATATTACATCACTCATGACATGGTCAGTGACATCACTGATGACATCTCAAATGACATCACTGATGACATTACTGATGACATCATCCATGTGATAAAATGATGCATCTTCTCACACCCTAATATAAACTTTGATACACCCACTCTAAATTACAGACTGCCATTCTCAAAACCATAGACACTCCAACACCAATAACTACATACCCACTCACTGATTCTTAGGTTTACACACACATCCACTCACTCACCTGTACAGTCACTCATACTTATGGTCACTCAGTACAGGACTAACATATGCACTCATACACCTATATAGAAACTCACACACTGCCACTCATCCATAGAGGTACTCATACACCTAGTCAGTCATGCAAATAATTAATCACACTGCCATTTACTCACCTATACAGTATACACACACCAGCTCACTTACTCATACAAATACTAGCACATACATACGCTCTTATACAATCACTGATACCAGCACAGACTCATCCATACAGCCACTCTCACAATCACACACTCTCACTTATAGCCATTTATGTACTCCAATACACATATATACTGCCTTTCACATATGTAGTTACTAACACATATACAACTGAGATATACATTCACTCAGTAACATACCCATACACACACTCACCCACCCATACAGTCCATCACAGATGCACTCTTGAAACCATGCACCCAGTGAATCACCCACTCATACATCTATGTACAGAGTCACACACACCCCACCCACACAAACACTCAGGCACCCATACAGATACTCAGACAACCAATCAATAACCCATATAGACACTCATGTAGCTATTCGCAAACCCATGCAGCCGCTTACACAGCAACAGACAGACGGATACAGACATTCACATAGTTTACTCACTAACCCATGCATTCAGTGAGATAAGTTTAATCACTCACTTATAGAGTCAGTCACGCACCTACTAAATCATCCATTCAGACACTTATACACCCACTCATTCTTCAATACACCTTTCCATATATATATTAAACATATCTAAACTTTACAGAAACACACAGTCACTGGATGATGTCATCAGTGATGTCATCAGTGATGTCATCAATGATGTCACTGACCATGTCATGAGTGATGTAATATGTGACGTCATCAGCAGTGCATTGCGGGGGCTCGAGTTATAGTTAGCTGAACTAACTATAACTTTCCCTAAAACCTATGTTTTTTTCAGTGAATTTCTAAGGTTTTTAAATGCTAATTTCTAACTATAACGTGCCTGAAACCTAAGGTTTTTTCAGTGAATTTCAGTTTTTTTAAATGCTAGTTTCTAACTCTGCCTACGGAGGTAGGACATGTGAAGAAAGAAGAAAAAACGCACAGAAAGATGCTAAATAAATGTAGAAAGAGGCAACAGAAGTCCACAAAGACAAAGAAAATTGCAGGAAGAAGCAAGACGTGCAGAAAGAACCAACAGAGGAGCAGAAAGAGGCCTTGTTGCTAAATCATCCTGTGCCCACATCTTTTTCAAACAGGTACTGGTGGTAACTGACTCTGACTAACCAGGCCTAGAGCCAGTGCTATGCTAAAAGACACTTAGAATACAGTGAAAACACCTACATACACTAGGGAACACTATGCGTTGGGGTACCCCTGTAATTAGCATGACCTCCTCTGTAAGGCCCTAGTACATAATAGGGCAGGGGGATTAAAACTACCTCCTAAAATGTGCCATGAGGCACGTTTGCACAGTGGTGAAGGGAGGGGGTCCTGAGGGGACATGTGTGCAAACACGCCCTGTGGCGCATTTTAAGTTGGGGGATAAAGTCCCCTTGAATCCTGAGGGTCCCTGGGGTCCAACTAGCCCACCAGGTACCTCCAGTAAGCACCACAGAGCTGCGTTGCAGAGAGGTGTGAAAAGGGGCTTTGCCTGGACCACCTCTCTGCAACGCAGGTCTGTGGCGCTTACTGGAGGTACCTGGTGGGCTAGTTGGCCCCCAGGGGCCCTCAGGAATGAAGGGGAATTAATTCCCCAACTGAAAACGCGCTACAGGGCGTGTTTGCAAAAGTCAACCCAGGCCCCGCCCCCTCCCTTCACCACTGTGTAAACACGCCCCATGGCACGTTTTAAGTTGGGGCATTAAGTCACCTCGAAGCCTGAGGATCCCTGGGGTCCAACTAGCCCACCAGGTACCTCCAGTAAGCGCCACAGAGCTGCGTTGCAGAGAAGTGTAAAAAGGGGCTTTGCCTGGACCACCTCTCTGCAACGCAGGTCTGTGGCGCTTGCTGGAGGTACCTGGTGGGCTAGTTGGCCCCAGGGGCCCTCAGGATTGAAAGGGAGTTAATTTCCCAACTTTAAACGTGCCACAGGGTGTGTTTGCACACATGTCACCTCAGGCCCGCCCCTTCTCTTCACCACTGTGCAAACGAGACCTGTGGATGCTTTTTCTGTTGGGAGATTAAGCCCCTTGAATCCTGAGGGTCCCTGGAGTCCAACTATCCCTTGAGGTACCTTCAGTAAGTGCCACAGTGCTGTGTAGCAGAGAGGTGTAAAAAGTGGCATGGCCTCTGAACACCTCTCTGCAATGCAGCTCCCTGGTGCATAGTGGAGGTACCTGGTGGACTAGTTGGCCCCCAGGGACCCTCAGTATTCAAGGGGAATTGATTCCCCATTGTAAAACGCGCCACAGGGTGCGTTTGCCGAGTATTGCTGGGAGGGGGCGGAGCCCTGGCACGATTGCGGTGTTTTGCATAGTTATGTATTTTTAGAAGGCGGGCTGTGTGGCCCCCCTTCTTTTTACTTTTTTGTGCCCTGGGTACCCCATCCCCCTGGGCCTTGCCCCCATTTAAAATAAATAATTAAATTGAACAGGAAGGGGGCCATGTGGGTCCCCCTCCCATGGACAATTCCAGCCCCGGGAACCCCATCCCACGGGGCATGGCCACATACATATATATATATTATTTTTTTAAGGGGGGCTGCGTGGCCCCCTCCTGGGCCACTTCTGGCCCCGGGGACCCCATCCCCCAGGGCCTGGCCATTGTTTTTTTTTATTTTGAGGATGGAGGCCATGCGGCCCCCCTCTTCAGGCCAATTATGGCCCCGGGGACCCCATCCCCCGGGGCCGGCCTTCCTTTTTAAATACATTTTTGTAGGGGAGGGGGGTGCATGACCCCCCTCCCAGGCCACTTCTAGCCCCATCTCCTGGGGCTGGCTCTCTCCGTTGTGGACGTGGGAGGAGCCCCAATGCCCCCACGGTCCCTGCCGGCTCCCCACCTCCTGTGGGAGCCAGCATGGCATTTCCACACGGGAAGCTGCTAAGATGCAGCTCTCCGTGTGGAAAAGCAATTAGGTTTGGTGTTTGGAAGAGAGAGCAGGTTCCCTGCTCTCTCTTCCAAAAACCAAACCACAGTTTGCTATGATAGGGTGGGAGCCGCAAGGCTCCTGCCCTGTCATAGCAAACAGCAGCGTCCTGGGGGTGGGCACCCCGGGACACTGCAGGAGCAGGCCCTGGGGGTTGGCAGTCCCCAGGGCCATTACTGGCTCCAGGAGAGGGCCGCGCGGCCCCCCTCCCATCCAAAGCACAGCCCCGGGGGGTGGTGGTCCCCAGGGCTCAGGGGTCCATTACGGACCCCTGCATTTAAATATTAGTGCCCCCTCCTGGGTCACTTCTGGCCCCGGGGACCCCATCCCCCAGGGCCTGGCCATTGTTTTTTTTATTTTGAGGAGGGAGGCCATGCGGCCCCCCTCTTCAGGCCAATTATGGCCCCGGGGACCCCATCCCCCGGGGCCGGCCTTCCTTTTTAAATACATTTTTGTAGAGGAGGGGGGTGCATGACCCCCCTCCCAGGCCACTTCTAGCCCCATCTCCTGGGGCTGGCTCTCTCCGTTGGGGACGTGGGAGGAGCCCCAATGCCCCCACGGTCCCTGCCGGCTCTCCACCTCCTGTGGGAGCCAGCATGGCATTTCCACACGGGAAGCTGCTAAGATGCAGCTCTCCGTGTGGAAAAGCAATTAGGTTTCGTGTTTGGAAGAGAGAGCAGGTTCCCTGCTCTCTCTTCCAAAAACCAAACCACAGTTTGCTATGATAGGGTGGGAGCCGCAAGGCTCCTGCCCTGTCATAGCAAACAGCAGCGTCCTGGGGGTGGGCACCCCGGGACACTGCAGGAGCTGGCCCTGGGGGTTGGCAGTCCCCAGGGCCATTACTGGCTCCAGGAGAGGGCCGCGCGGCCCCCCTCCCATCCAAAGCACAGCCCGGGGGGGTGGTGGTCCCCAGGGCTCAGGGGTCCATTACGGACCCCTGAATTTAAATATTAGTGCCCCGGGAAGGTGGCAGTGTGCCCCCCTGTGATTATTACCAATGAAAGCCCCAGGCGGTGGTGTTCCCTGGGGCTTGGGGGGGCCTTGGAGGCCCCACACCCATTAAAAAAGAAGCCCCGGGGGTGGCGGTCCCCCAGGCTGCGGGGGGGCTGCGCGCCCCTGCTTACATTTTTAGCAAATGCCCCCAGACCTGGCCGACCCAGGGGCCTCAATTAAATGTAGCACCTAAGCCCGCACTTCATTTTTTTTTAACTTTCGGCGGGATCCGCAGATCCGCCGCGTATTTTGCCGATTTTCTTTTTTTTTTAAAAATGCTTTTGTGGCCCTGGGGGTCCTTGTGGGATCCCCTGAGCAGGCCCAGGGGGTCAGGGTGTTTCTACCCTGCCCCCTTTTCTTGTTTTGCACGTTAGTTTTTCTGTTTTCTTGTGCCTCGGTTACAGAGGCACAAGATGGCTGCCAACACTTCCTGGTTTGGAGTGTTGATAGCCAATTAGAATAAAGCTTGTGGTCAGGAGGGTCCGCGGATCCACCGCGGCCATAAATATCAAAACTTTTCTTTTTTGATTTTCTCAGTAACTACTGAACGGATTTACACCATTTAAAAAAAAGGGCTCTTTCTGAACGAAGACCTACCTTTTTGCCAAATTTGGTGTGCTTCCATTCAGCAGTTTCAGCTGTAACCGTGTCTAAAGTTTCCTGTAGGAAATTGATTTTTTCACCTCTATTTTTTGAATTTCTTAGGAACTACTGAACGGATTTACACCATTTAAAAAAAAGGGCTCTTTCTGAACCAAGGGCTACCTTTTTGCCAAATTTGGTGTAATTCCGTTTGGTAGTTCGAGCTGTGGCCGTGTCTAAAGTTTCATATTGAAAATAACATAAAGAAAACAAGTTTTGGGACCCCCCTTTTTTCTCGGCCCCTGCTTGACGAATCTCCCCAAAACTTTCAAGACAGGAATTGACCGGAGCGCCCCACTAGTTTTGATAATTCATCAACCGGCACTAAAGTTATTGGGAAAACAAAAAACGCTTTTCCTATGGAAGAAACTAGGTCCTAACTATAACTACCTACTGCCGAACACCAGTAGGTAATATATACATATATATATATATATAATATATATATATATATATATCACCTACTGGCGGTCGCCAGTAGGTAGTTATAGTTAGGACCACGTTTCCATAGGAAATCCGCAACATTCTATTTTGAATAACTTTGGCGCCGGTCGACGAATCCTCGCGAATTTTTCAAAATAGGTGGGGCGCTACGCTCCGCTCCTACCCTGAAAGTCTCGGGGGGATTCGTCAAGCAGGGGCTGAGATAAAAGGGGGGTCCCAAAATGCGTTTTTCCCATGCATTTTTCCATAGGACCTTTAGACAGGGCTACAGCCCGAACGGCTGAACAGAATTACTTGAAATTTGGCAGAGAGGTAGTCCTCAGGTCAAGGAAGTGCCTTTTGTAGGTTTGGTGTAAATCTGTTCAGTAGATTCTGAGAAAATAGCCTTTAAATCAATATATATATCTGAGCCAGCTTACGGTGCGCTTACGGTACGCTTACCGTACGCGTACGGTGGCGTGCGCGAGCGCGATTCTGATTGGCTCTTAGATCTTAGTAAACATTCGAATCGGCCGAAACCAGGAAGCGGCGGCCGCCATTTTCTCTCTCGCACTGAGAGTGATGATGAAAATACAAAGCACAAAAACATGTAAAGGGGCTGTTTAGACAGCTCCCACACACATAGCCAAGGTGGGGGGGTCCCCAAAGATCCCCCAAGGCTAAAAACGGAATTTTTTTTTTTTCGCTAATTTCGCCGATTACGCTTACCGTACGCGTACGGTAAAAAATTATATAAAAAAAAAAATTATCCACACTCTCCCCACCCCGTGTGCGATTGGTGGCCGAAGGCCACCAATTGTGCATGGCTTATAAGAGAAGAGAAAAACTATAATATTTAAAAAAAATAAATAAAAAAAAAAATTATCCACACTCTGTCCACCCCGTGTGCAAATGGTGCCCGAAGGGCACCATTTGTGCATGGCTTATAAAAATTACGAAAAATTAAAATATTACCTTTCAAAACGAAGTGCATCATATGTCCTCCATGTGCGCACGGTGCGCGAAGCGCATCGTGCGTACATGGCCCATCTAGCGTAACGTGGGCACGCGGTGCGCGTAGCACACCGCGTGCCCACCGTGCGTGCACGGCACTAACTGCGTAAAGTGGGCGCGCGGTGCGCAAAGCGCACCGCGTGCTTACTGTGCGCGCACGGTGCGCGAAGCGCACCGTGCGCGCACGGAACGAACTGCGTTAAGTGGGCGCGCACGCCACGAATGGCGTAAAGTAACTTAGCATTTAAAAAACCGTACAAATTCACTGAAAAAACCATAGGTTTCACACACGTTATAGTTAGGAATTAGCATTTAAAAAACCTTGCAAATTCACTGAAAAAACCATAGGTTTCACACATGTTATAGTTAGCGGAAATTTTACTGATAAAAAACCAATTAAATTCCCCCGTTATAGTTAGTGTAGGCAACTATAACTCACGCGACCGCAATCTTCTGCTGATGACATATGTGTCTTTATGAAAAAAAAATATTTGTAATATATGTATAGCTAAAAATGTATGGAAGAAGACATGGGCAAATAAGTGTCTAAATACAGTATTAGCATCAGCAGAGGATTGCGGTCGCGTGAGTTATAGTTGCCTGCACTAACTATAACGGGGGAATTTCATTGGTTTTTTATCAGTAAAATTTCCGCTAACTATAACGTGTGAAACCTATGGTTTTTTCAGTGAATATATATATATACACACATATATATATATGTATATTGATAGCTCCACAACTACTGCTTTCCTCAGTATATAGTAGCGAGTCATACTCCAAAGTTGTAATTCCAATTTTTATATTTTTGGTTCTATCCTCAAATTGGTACAAACAAACACCAGACACATTTCGGTTGCCCAGGGTCCTTCCTCACGGGATATTTTCTTAATTCGTCATTTTACTATTTTTTATACACTTTAGACTGCTTTGTGACTCTACCCCATAGTCTGGGAATTGTAGTTTTCTTACAAAATGGTGAAATGTGAAAAATATGCTTGAATAATAAATGTGTTGAAAATATTTAAAACTCGGCAAGTTCATCATGAATGTCAATTTATACATTACAAATGCTTTTCAGTTTGATTCTTAGGTAGTGTCTTTTCAATGTCTATTTCCCGGAAATGTCTTCAGTTGCCCACTTTACTCCGTACATTATCACCCCCTTCAGTGTGCTTTGTTCAAAGATTATATTGCATGCTGGGCTTTGTACTTGCCACGAACTTTGCAGTTTCTCAATTTTTCTCGACTTACACCCTCCAATGGGTTTATCAGTTTTATTCCAAGAACCTTGCAAGACCCGGATTCTCTCAACAAACCATTAAAGAAGAAATATATACATCTCAACAACTGCATAACCAAGAAAGTAATACTTATATTTAAACTAAAACATGACTGTTATTTAAACTTAAAAATGTAACATAGCAAATAAATATTAACACAATCCCCAACGTTTATCTTTTTTCATAGACTTCCTAAAAGAAAAAAATCTATGACTTGAAAATTGATAAACTTCCTGAAATTAGCAGCTATCACAAACCAGCAAAAAGATCTAGGAAAGTAAATATATAAGGGGTGTCTACTCTCATGGAAATCTCATTTGCTACAGACTCCAGCTTTGTTCCGCTGGAGATTTTCACCTTCCATAAAAGAGACAAAGTCTGGAAGTGGAAATCTTCACTGCATCATTGTCCAGCTACTCCCCAACAACGATTCTTCACCAGGGGACAGCATCTGCAGCCTTGCTCTGCTGAAATTCTACCATCTCAAAGACTTTTACTATAAATTTCTTTCAAGTCTGAAGGTAAGCGGTAACCAGGCCCAATCTAACATTTGTGTCTGACTCATGCTCCATCGCATTGGCTATCTTTTTTAACTTTGCCCCAGTCTTGCATGACCAGATGTCTGCTTTTAGCGCTTTGTTCTTTTAGGCACAGATTTCTTACCTTAAACTTTGAAAAATCATAACTCCGGTTCCACTGATTGGACTTTAGTCATTTCGGTGTCAAATAATTTATTAAAATTACTGTATATTTCTAAATTGATGTGGAATTTTTCTTGCTGTGTTTTTATTTTCTTGCTGTTTGTGTGCTGCATAAATACTTACCACATTGCTTCTAAGTTAAGCCTGACTGCTTTGGTGCCAAGCCACCAGAGGGCTAAGCACAGGTTAGTTTAGTTACTTTTGTGTTACTTTTGTGTGTCACCCTGACAGGGTTTGTGGTTGTTGCTTGAGCAGAGTTAACACCCCATTCAACCAACAAAAGGATTTCTCACACTGGCCACCAACATTACATTTGAACAATTTGTAACGTTTATTTTTTGCAGGATGATTTGGAATGCAGGCCCAGTGACACCAGTTTGTTGCCTGATTCTGTAGTGACTCTGTGGGTAAGTACAATGCATGATTTTTTAGTACCACCCATCTTGGATGGTTCCTCCTTCCGGCTCCCAAGCATTTTGATCAATCTTTGATTACGTTTGTTTTACAGTGGTTAATAAAATCTGTGGCGACTGCATTTATTCATTTCTCTCCAGCAATAATCCTTGGTGGCTCTAGCTTTACATCCCTAGTTTGGTCTGATGTAAGGTGTCTTCCTTGCCTTGTTTCCTACTGGGTTTATACTGGATGACAAAGTCATATTTATTAAAGAACTGCATCCGATGCAGTTGCCTTGAAGATAGGGCTCTGGCAGACTGCAGGAGTCGTAGAGTTCTATGATCTGTTCGAATAGTGGCTGTGTATGTGACTAAGTAGTTACTTTCTGTGGGGGCTACATTGTGCTACTGGAGAGCTACAAGATGTAACAGGCCTGTGTTGGAATTCTGCTGAGAGAATAACTCACCAATTGCCACAGCAAAAGCATCTGCTTCTACCAAAAATGGTTGAGTGACATCAGGGTATTTGAGTTTGGGTGCTGTGGTGAAAGTGTTGCTCAGCCTTTTCATTCAAGTCAAAGCATATGCCCTTTCTTAAGAGTTTCATAATTGGAGCTACTATTGCAGAAAAATGTTTTGTACAATGTCCGTAGGAGTTAGCAGACGCTATGAAGCTTTGCTCTTTGTTAACTGAAGTTGACACCTTCCATTGTGCAACTGCTTCCACCTTCTTAGGGTCCTTGCTAATAACTGTGTGGGGGATAAAACAACCCCATACATTCTACCTCGTGGACATAAAAATAGCAGTTCTTGAGCTTTGCATACAGGTTATTTTTTCTTAAGGCCAATAAAATTGGTCTTACTTGGGACACATACTCTGAGTATTATTTTGAATGAATCAAAATGTCATTGATGTACATGATCAAACAGATATCTATTAAATCAATCAGGACTTTGTTGATAAAAAATTAGAAGGCTTTGGGGGCAGTCGGAAGGGCATGATTTGGTATTCACAAAGGCCATATTTAGAAGAAACTGAAGTTTTACATTCATCATCCCTTTATACTCATAGCAAATGATAGGACCCCTGCAGGTCCAATTTGGTAAACATTGTGTTTTTCTCAAGTAATCTAATAATGCCGGAATCAAAGGTAAAGGATACCGGTTTTGGCAGTGAAAATATTCAGTGCATGTTAATCAATACATGGACCTAATTCTTCTTTCTTTTAGGGCACAAAAAAGAGTGGAGTTGATGCTGGTGATTTTGGGGGCCAGATGAACCCACTGGCTAAATGTTCTACCGGGTATTATTTTAACTATTTCCTTTGCTTCACTCTTCTTCTTTTCGATCTGTCTGACATGTAACCTCTGATCTAACTTAATTAGTGGTTTGATTAATTCTGAACAATTTTTGGGGGGGATCTACTGCTTGGGCTAACACGTATTTTGGCTTGTCTTTAAGTCCCATATAATTAGGGACACAGTTGTATCTGGCCAATTGGCCTCAATGACTACTCTTTTGAATGCTGTCAAATAAGGTAGAAAATTCTGATTACACTATTGCAAATTTAAGCGTTTATTATCCTTAGATTGCATAAAGGTATGTTTTGAAAATAACTTGTGCATTTCTTTGTTTAAGTCTGCAAATCTGTACAGTAGTAGCTGATGTAAAGGAAATGTGGTGGAGCGGGGCAGCGCAGGAGGGGCATCATGGAGAGGAGGGGCAGTGCAGGGGCAGTGCGAGGGTGCTGAAATGTAAAAAAAACAACATACCTGCTGGTCTTCTGCTCACCGCTCTGCTCCCCGGGCTTCTTCTCTGTCACAGGCTGAAGCTCCCAGCATATCTCGTGGCCAATCCCGACGCTGCTTTCTCCATTAGTTTACAACAAGAGGTTGTTTGGGCGTGCGTTGAGGGTTATTGCATTCAACCAACAACTTTCACAACTAAAGTGGTTAGGTGTCTTTATTTCACCATTCTATTTTTCATTTGATTATTTGATACATTGACCATTTGAATCATGCCATAAAGAAAGACAATGCATTTTTAGTGACATTCAACGCTACATCAAAAAATAATTACAGCACATATGTCATTCAACAGATAAATGACCAAAAAGGAACAAAGCACTACAAAAACTAACAAACGAAAAGATAGACCAGTCCTAAACTTGACAATAGAATATTGGCGGCACAAATTATTTGCGTATTCACAATCTAACAGCCTGCCATACAAACCACCTGATACAACAATTGCACCAGGCAAGTTGCCTTGTTTGTGCACTGTATTAGTATCAGTAGAATGATGGTGGTTACAGCTAGCTGGGGTAGGTTGATGCATTTCAGAACCCTACTTTTCTTTTTGGGTTCTCCTCAGGACCAGGACAAGTCGAACACATTCAGGGGTGTTGATCCTGGGTGCTGTGTTTAACAATAAATAACGCGCGAAGTCCCTTGATGTAGAGAAATTCTTTTGTATGTCTAGAGAATTGCCAAATGACTATTCCGATAATGAGTTTTAATCAAACGTTGTGTAGAGTCGAGCCTTAAGGGCCACCTCACTTAAGATGATTTGAGAGTGGGCGGTTTCCTCATGTATTTTTCAAATTCCTTTAGCTCTGCCATATTTCCTGATATAAGCCCACGTACTAGGGCACTGTACACGTTGTGTCAGTGGCACTGTATTCTTGCTAATCGATCCCATGTTACCATGTTGGCAATTCAACAATGCTTTGTTGAATTGCCACCGATGAGAGAGAGACGCGGTCAGGGAGCGACGACTAACGATTAGAAATAATACACAAACACATCTCCTACATGGTAACATAGGATCGATTAGCAAGAATACAGTGCCACTGACACAACGTGTACAGTGCCCTTGTACGTGGGTTTAAATCATGAAATATGGCAGAGCTAAAGGAATTTGAAAAATATATGAGGGCACCGCCCACGCTCAAATCATCTTAAGTGAGGCGGCCTTTAAGGCTCAACTCTACACGCCGTTTGATTAAAACTCATTACCAGAATCGTCATTTGACAATTCTCTATATATACAAAAGAATTTCTCTACATCAAGGGACTTCGCGCATTATTTATTGTTAAACACAACACCCGGGATCAACGCCCCTGAATGTGTTCGACCTGTCCTGGTCCTGAGGAAACCAAAAAAGAAAAGTAGTATTCTGAAATGCATTGACCTACCCCAGCTAGCTGTAACAACCATCATTCTACTGATTAATACAGTGAACAAACAAGGCAACTTGCCTGGTGTAATTGTTGTATCAGCTAACTGTGTTTGGCAGGCTGTTAGATTGTGAATATGCAAATAATTTGTGCCGCCATTATTCTATTGTCAAGTTTAGGACTGGTCTATCTTTTCATTTGTTAGTTTTTGTAATGCTTTCTTCCTTTTTTGTCATTTATGTGTTGAATGCCATATGTGGTGTAATTATTTTTTGATGTAGTGTTGAATGTCACTAAAAATGCATTGTCTTTCTTTATGACATGATTTAAATGGTCAATGTATCAAATAATCAAATGAAAAATAGAAAGGTGAAATAAAGACACCTAACCACTTTAGTTGTGAAAGTGGTTTGTTGAATGCAGTAACCCTCAATTCACGCCCAAACAACCTCTTGTTGTAAACTATTATTGTGGCCTAGTTTGGGTGTTGGTACAGGCCCAACCCCCGTATTATTAAAAAGCTTCCGCCATTAGAGCAGCGTAGGGATTGGGTGCAGTGCACTGGTTTGGCACTCCATCGGGACATGGGACCATGTGCCTGCTGATATCTCCACCTAGCAATACAGCTGGGTTGGAGAGATGTCTGTGCGCATAATGATTTAGTCAGCCTCAAATGGCTTGCCAAACCATCATGTGCAATGACAGCATGGCCCACCACTCATCCTCGCCCTGCTGCAGTGCAGTTGCCCTGCCCCAAGACAGCAGCAGGACAAAAAATAAAATGATCTGCACTTAGATCATTTTATCTTTCATTTGCCTCTGCGGGCAGTGGGGCGACGCTCCTCCGCCATAGGGGAGAAGCTGCCCCTGAATCTGTAAAGTAATGGATAATCTCATTCAACTAATGTGATTGACCACAAGGCAACATCATCCCCCAAGCATGAGATTACAAAAGCCACCTTGGACTGTTCCTAGGAGAAGGCAGCTGGTCGGCAAAGCATGTGTAACTAACATTTATTCATAAATAGTAAATTCAATTCAATTCAATCTTTATTGGGATGCAAAGGGTATCCACAAAAGTACAGACATCCACAATTAAAACACATAATATGTACACAATAAAAACATATGAATACTTAAAAAACAGTTCATTAAAATGCACATTTTAAATCTGAAGCCATAGCAGAAATGCGCAATACAGTACAATATAGTAATTAGTTCAAACTTTTTTGGCATCCATGGAAATACGCGCTCACACAGCTGTTCTCAAAAAAGCACCTATATGGGAAATGATCTACTCATCATTAAGTTGAAGAAGAATGCTAAATGCTCTCCTAAAATATTCAATATTGCACCTCTTTATTAAAAGGAGCAATAAGTGTTTTGTGTACATGGAGCAAAAACCACAGAAGAATAAAAAGTGCAGTGTAGATTGGCCCATCACAGGGGAAAGATAATGAATCGAGATTTGCTTGGAAGCCTGAAGGGAAGCATAGCAAGTATTTGATGGTGCTGGCCCTAAAGCAGAACAGTAAACTATGTTCCCAGCAACCCATTGGTTTAGTAAGGTACCCTGTAGTTTGGTAATCTGTTTTAATATTCAGATATGCTGCCACACTCATCTTCCTGATCTCTGTGACATGTTTTTCATCATGAGCAAATTTAAACAAGGCTTACTTTAACAGTTTTTTACAAATGCTTATATTGCCCTCTGGGTGCTTTAAAAAATATGGTGATAACTGATCTTTCGCAAACATAATTCCACTCCTGTTAGCCAGAGAATCTCTAGACCCTTATCACAGCTATCTGGTTTGAACCTTTTGTGCTAATAGGTTATGGGCTGCGCACATTGCTCACTGCAGCAATAAATTAACAAAGGCTGTCTGCACATTTTATAGCCTACCACAAACGAGGCGAGGGTAGGGAGGGAGCTCCCATGTCCATCCTGCAAATTCTTAAAATGCAATGCATTTTGACGGCAACATACAGGGCAGAGGTATGGTGTATCTCTAAATGTAACATTATCCAGATTGAAGAAAAATAAGTTCTGCTGAAAGGTTCTGGTGTCTCTCATTTCTTCTTCACACTTTATTTGCCACAGTGAATTGAATTTACCATACATAGAAGACTATATAAGAGCCTGTCCATCCTTGTTATGGTTAACAGTGTGAAAAAACAAGGAGCCGATCCTCACCGGAGAAATTTCATTATGGACTGCCGTAGTTGTGAATACTGCATTCTTACTTACATATCCATAAAGCATTCTTTGCCCACTAATGGAACCTTGGATGGGGTAACTACTTGGATAAGATGACTCAAGTCCACCTCCACCCCCTAGTGCATTGTCCACATTGGTTATTGCTTGTGTCGTCTGGCATAAAGTTGGAGAGTCTGGACGGACCAGAAACCAAAACATGGGTCGCCATAAAAGGGACCTGGGGTGGGAATAAGTTGGGTGAGATAGGATTCTATTGTTCTTTGGATATGTGACTTTATACTGAACAAATGCCATGTCTAAGGGTTTTGGGTCATATGTACGAAAGAAAGGCTTTGCAATTTCCATATACCGAATTTGTAGAAATCAATGAGTTGTACATATGAGTGTATTCCACTAATGGTGATTTCTACAAATTTGCAATTAGGAAATCACCAGTTTGGAAATTGCAAAATTGCAATTTCTAAATAAGAAATTGCAAATTAAGAACAGTCACATTCAGGATGCCGAATGATGATGTCAAACCAGCAAGTTTAGAAATACAGGGTATGGCCATAACCCAGAAGCCTAGGAAGGTGCTGGAAAGAAGGAGTGCTCCTGTCTCACTACTCGCAGTTAAATTCCAATTCCTGGAGAAGATCATGTCCAAGGAAGATGGGGACAAGGATTCTGACAGCAGGAAGTGCAAAGTTACATTTTCAGAAAAGCAGTTGAAGTTGCCAACTGAAGAATGTGTGGCATGCATGGACCTGCTCTTTGGGAAGACATAATTTAATGTTCCTTAAGGCCAGAAGAACAAAATATGCAACAACATCCTAGAGAAGGTCAACTCCCATGGTGTCACCCAGAGGACCATACCAGAGGACAGGAAATGCTGGTGTGACTTAAGATGCCGCACCAAAGAAATGGTGGCCCGTATGATGGCCGAGGCTGGTGGCACCAGTGGTGGACCCTCCAAACACCTCCCCCCAGTCCAATGGAATCACTGATTGAGGGTACACTTGAACCTAAAAGTGTGGTGGGAATATCAGACATTGACACCACCAATCCTGCAGGCTCCAGCCAGGGTAAGTAATGTCTTCTTTAATTACTTAACATACTATATTGTTTATAATTCCTCAAGTACAACATTGCTGTACCTTTACAATGCTTCATGGGAGTTGTAGTACAACAAAGTTACATGGTGTACTGTGTGCTGATAAATACATTACACATATCTGTAGATTATGTACCTGTCACAAACACATACATCACAATTTTCAACACTATTGTAAATACAAAAAATTAACTATATACATACATTTCCACAGATCACACCTAGGACATGTCAGAAATGATTGATGGCTGATGCAGCTACTGACACACATGGGGAAAAGGAGTACAGCACAATTGCTACTCCAACTCCAAATATTAGGGAAGCAAATGTGGCACCACTACCAAACTCTATGGACGGTAATGAGGAGCAATCCCAATGCAGGAACACAACTACATCTGCAGGCAGAACACCACAGACACCATAGACTCCAACTAGCAACAATCCACAATAATAATGTGTCTGATGACATGGCAGATAGTTTCTCTTTGCTAGGTGGCCTAGAGAAATCCATCATCTCAGTGCAGCACCTGCAAGCCTAACAGATTAAGACTATTAATAGGCATCTGATGGTAATACATTTCACTACACTCAGCTTAGTGCAGTGGTATGTTGGAGGACTCTTGGTACAGTGTTTGAATCCAATCATAGTAAATACTTTTGTGATTGTTTTTAGATTTTTGACATTAGTATGCCTTTACTTATACCTTCTTTTGTTGATTGCAAACATAGTCTGTGTACTGTGTTTACAGGTCCACATGTTCATTCTTTAAAACCAGAAATGGTTCACTTTAATTTTGTAGTCCTTTTTCTTGACAAAGGTTTAGCCTTGTTATAATAATACGCATATGTTATTAAAGTTAGGTCACTTAAAACTGTAAAAATATATTACCTGCAAAAGTAAAATACTTAAACTGTACCCATGATGCAAAGATTCCCAATCTAACTCTAGTGATGTAATAACTAGAGATGTCAAGCCTGCAAATCAAAGATAACATACTGTAGAAGATTTTGTACATTTTATATTTTTGTGCAGAACATGGATTTACTTTCAAATTGACCTATGCACACTGGTGTAGTGCTATTGCAGTTGAAGCAAATGTCTTAAGATTATGAAGTGTGTTTTTCTGGCTTATGCTAACTAGGCCTCAATTTAGAACTCAGCATCACCAAAATGGAAATCCCCTCCTGCATGCGCACTGTTCATTATTTTTGTAGCACACAGTCAAGCAGAGTCATTTTTGCTTATATCCATTGATGTTGTTCTTGCTGATCTTGAAGAAAATGTTCTACACATATAAAGAAATGTTGCTGTTTTCAAAGGCCCTTCTGCTACCTTACAGGGCTGTGCTCATTCACAATAGTGAATCTGTTGTTCCTGTAACTACTTTGTACCTCTATCTCAGGACGACATTAGCATTAGCATGGAGTGGGCAGAATCAATATTCATGTAGTGGGATAATGCTTCGATGTGAAGACTAAATGACATTTCATAAAACTGTAAACTGATTTGCTGACAATGTTATTGTTTTGCCGACACCATGGTTATTTTACAGAACTAATGATTTCCTATAGAAGAAAAACTGTATATAAACCGCAGTATTTTGGGGTGAGCCAGAGCTTTCTTGAATACATTCAAATGCTACAAGAGATTCTGCCATAATTTTTATTGATTTTGCTGTTCACTTGGAACTTAGAATTCTTTTCCTTGATTTGCACATTATTCTGTAATGTACTATTTACTGAGAGCCTTCATGGCAATGACTGCATGCATTTGCACCTTATGATTTGTGAACCTCACCTATTGAAGATTTGTAAAATCCTTTAAAATATCTATTCTTGATCTAGAACTCACTCATCAAGTTTGTCCTTATTTAGTTGTATGTATCTTGATGTATTGTGGGGTGCCCTGTCTCGGGCACATATTGCCTCACAAAATTAAAGTTTAACACCATCTCTGATTCATCAATTCATGGGCAAGTTGTTGAGATATTATTTTGCGGTGTACAAATTCAGTATTACCCCATACCCACACTACCATGGCCCAGTTGTCAACCTACAGTCTACATGTGCATCACAGCACACTGAGTCTACTTCAAGTGGGTTAAGCAACCCTAGCCACTGAAGCCACAATTGCAGATACTTTTCAGTGCGTTTGCGGTCAAGCAACAGTTTCACTGTTCTGGATGGAGAAACTACATACGGCTGCATACCTCCTGGAAGAGTATGATAGTCTATGAATTGCTTGAACTCAGAGATCTCATCACTGAATTATTTGCCACTGACACTGGCAGTAACACTGAAAGAGTGTTCAGAGTGCTATTTTTAACTCATTGCATCAACCTAAATAATGCACAGGGCTTCCTAAAAAAAGATGTAGTCAACAACATGCTGGTCACAAGTTGCAGGCTTTGCAGGCATTTCAGCCATTCCTTCAAAGCCCAGTAGCAGTTGGTTGAGGATCATACAGAATGATTAGAGAGTCCTCATAAAAGCTCTTGTACAGGAGGTCCTAGCCCGTAGGACTCCTTCTACATGTTGCAATGCCTGTTTGAGAAGTACAGGTCTATAAATATAGACATACTACAAAGGAGAGGTTGTGTGATTGCCGAAGGTATTACAACGGAGGCTGCCATATGGAGGCTATCAGAGTGTCTAATCCAAATGCTAGTGCCTTTCGAGATTTTTCCGTTGGAAGTCAGAAAAGAGAATTGTACCATGATCCAAGCCGTCCTATTGGTGCACTTGCATCAGGCTAATTTGCATAAACTGGAACAATTGTACACCAATGCCTATGAAGAAGAAGCTGGTTTGGCCTACCTGGATTTAATTTTCAGGCTGCAACAATAGATCATGCCCCCTGAATGTGCACTATATGGGACCCAAGATGAATACATTGGTAGCTCTTTTCATTTTATTCATAGCACTGGATGTCTTAATTTATAAGAACTGGGTCATCAGCAAACCAATAGAACTGAATGATGAAAGATTGCAACTTCAGTCACAAAAAGGAACTCAAGTGTTATCTTAACCAAACTTTGGAGTGCACAGTGGTGGCCCCAAGTCCAGAAGCATGTCACAACTTCTTGAATACATACAAATGCTACAACATTTTCTTGACAAAGGTTTAGCCTTGTTATAATAATACGCATATATTATTAAAGTTAGGTCACTTAAAACTGTAAAAATATATTACCTGCAAAAGTAAAATACTTAAACTGTACCCATGATGCAAAGATTCCCAATCTAACTCTAGTGATGTAATAACTAGAGATGTCAAGCCTGCAAATCAAAGATAACATACTGTAGAAGATTTTGTACATTTTATATTTTTGTGCAGAACATGGATTTACTTTCAAATTGACCTATGCACACTGGTGTAGTGCTATTGCAGTTGAAGCAAATGTCTTAAGATTATGAAGTGTGTTTTTCTGGCTTATGCTAACTAGGCCTCAATTTAGAACTCAGCATCACCAAAATGGATATCCCCTCCTGCATGCGCACTGTTCATTATTTTTGTGGCACACAGTCAAGCAGAGTCATTTTTGCTTATATCCATTGATGTTGTTCTTGCTGATCTTGAAGAAAATGTTCTACACATATAAAGAAATGTTGCTGTTTTCAAAGGCCCTTCTGCTACCTTACAGGGCTGTGCTCATTCACAATAGTGAATCTGTTGTTCCTGTAACTAGTTTGTACCTCTATCTCAGGACGACATTAGCATTAGCATAGAGTGGGCAGAATCAATATTCATGTAGTGGGATAATGCTTCGATGTGAAGACTAAATGACATTTCATAAAACTGTAAACTGATTTGCTGACAATGTTATTGTTTTGCCGACACCATGGTTATTTTACAGAACTAATGATTTCCTATAGAAGAAAAACTGTATATAAACCGCAGTATTTTGGGGTGAGCCAGAGCTTTCTTGAATACATTCAAATGCTACAAGAGATTCTGCCATAATTTTTATTGATTTTGCTGTTCACTTGGAACTTAGAATTCTTTTCCTTGATTTGCACATTATTCTGTAATGTACTATTTACTGAGCGCCTTCATGGCAATGACTGCATGCATTTGCACCTTATGATTTGTGAACCTCACCTATTGAAGATTTGTAAAATCCTTTAAAATATCTATTCTTGATCTAGAACTCACTCATCAAGTTTGTCCTTATTTAGTTGTCTGTATCTTGATGTATTGTGGGGTGCCCTGTCTCGGGCACATATTGCCTCACAAAATTAAAGTTTAACACCATCTCTGATTCATCAATTCATGGGCAAGTTGTTGAGATATTATTTTGCGGTGTACAAATTCAGTATTACCCCATACCCACACTACCATGGCCCAGTTGTCAACCTACAGTCTACATGTGCATCACAGCACACTGAGTCTACTTCAAGTGGGTTAAGCAACCCTAGCCACTGAAGCCACAATTGCAGATACTTTTCAGTGCGTTTGCGGTCAAGCAACAGTTTCACTGTTCTGGATGGAGAAACTACATACGGCTGCATACCTCCTGGAAGAGTATGATAGTCTATGAATTGCTTGAACTCAGAGATCTCATCACTGAATTATTTGCCACTGACACTGGCAGTAACACTGAAAGAGTGTTCAGAGTGCTATTTTTAACTCATTGCATCAACCTAAATAATGCACAGGGCTTCCTAAAAAAAGATGTAGTCAACAACATGCTGGTCACAAGTTGCAGGCTTTGCAGGTATTTCAGCCATTCCTTCAAAGCCCAGTAGCAGTTGGTTGAGGATCATACAGAATGATTAGAGAGTCCTCATAAAAGCTCTTGTACAGGAGGTCCTAACCCGTAGGACTCCTTCTACATGTTGCAATGCATGTTTGAGAAGTACAGGTCTATAAATATTGACATACTACAAAGGAGAGGTTGTGTGATTGCCGAAGGTATTACAACGGAGGCTGCCATATGGAGGCTATCAGAGTGTCTAATCCAAATGCTAGTGCCTTTCGAGATTTTTCCGTTGGAAGTCAGAAAAGAGAATTGTACCATGATCCAAGCCGTCCTATTGGTGCACTTGCATCAGGCTAATTTGCATAAACTGGAACAATTGTACACCAATGCCTATGAAGAAGAAGCTGGTTTGGCCTACCTGGATTTAATTTTCAGGCTGCAACAATAGATCATGCCCCCCGAATGTGCACTATATGGGACCCAAGATGAATACATTGGTAGCTCTTTTCATTTTATTCATAGCACTGGATGTCTTAATTTATAAGAACTGGGTCATCAGCAAAGCAATAGAACTGAATGATGAAAGATTGCAACTTCAGTCACAAAAAGGAACTCAAGTGTTATCTTCACCAAACTTTGGAGTGCACAGTGGTGGCCCCAAGTCCAGAAGCATGTCACAACTGCAGCAATACTACCCACCAGTGATAAAACAGTCACCATCACAAGACACACCTGCTACTAAATCAGCAATACCCAGGGACATAGCTTCAGGGGGGTGTTTGGGGTGTTACACCCCCCCTATAAAATCTATTTTCATATGACTAGTTGGGTACAAGAGCTTTTAGTCAGATCTGGTGAGGTATGTGTTGGATTTCGCCTGGGATGTTAGCATACACACACTGACAAATACACACACACACACTCTCTCTCTCTCTCATCTCTGTTTTGAAAGCCCTAAAATGTTTACTTTACAAAATATTGTGTTTCTCTCATTTAGCTCTCCTGTTAATCCGCATTCCTCCCCTTTAAACTACCTCTTAAGACCCTCTCATGCACCTACTTGACATATAATGTATTTTAACATTATAGGCCAGAGTGATGGTCGAAAAATCTGATTCTCCCACCCCCCAATCTTACTGACCAAGCTATGCACCCCGAAAATACCAACAGCATCACTTCATCCAAACACTTTAATGGGTTTATTTATAGCAAGTCCAGACCTTAAATGAATCACACATAATGAAAGTGAAGAAACATTTTATTCCCAAAAGTTATGTTTCCAGAAGACACACCAGTGGATGAGGGTGATATCTCTAATGTCTCAAGTGTGTTGAGTGTTTGTCCTTCAGACGAAGTCCCTTATTTGTTCTCTTCATTGGAGACCGAAAAGTAATACACTCGTAACAGAACAGAAATGACTGCTGAAAATAAAAGAAAAAAAGGTTTTATTAGGTGTGCTAAGAAATGTATATAAGCTTAAATGAATTTGTGTGCAAGGCACAAATAGATAATCAAGGAGGACACGTTCGTTTTGCCTGGTGACTGAATGGTAAGGTAATAAAGAAATACAATTAAGTTCAAATGTACACTCTGCAATGCACAATGGCCTCTACATCTGAAATGGATGTTTCCATTTTCAAAAAGAACAAGATGTGTCCCATACCTAACCTTTCATTTGATTGCTTAGCTGTCAGTGAAGATTCAAAGGACTGCACTGCTTATGTATGTTGCTGCTTTGAGAAAACATAGGCATAGATAGACACCACATTTGAAACAGGTAACTGGCATTCATTAATTAATGCCAAATGATGATCCATTTGATGGATAGTACAGTGTAGATAAATCTGCTATTTTTAATGTTTGGGTGATCATTGTAGCTGAATGCTTCAATATGCCACTAGAAATGTTACTTAAGTGGCCTATCGTTACCTAAATGCCAGCATTTCTTTGCTGTTGTTTCACGCCTTGCTTTCCTTTACTCTAGGACTCAACGCCTGATTCACAAAGGTAAACCTACACTTTGGTGTAAGTTTACAATTTTTTTGGTATTCACAATTTTATTTTTACAAATAGTACTTTAACAAGTACAGAGAATCCCCAGCCGGGGCAGATTACTCCACACATAAAAAGTTAGGCCTATCCTAGTTAATGGTCTGCCAGCTTATGATCCTCACTCTGACCCCTTGCACATCATCCTTACCTCAACTCTCAAACATTGTCATTTTCTTTTCTCATTCCATTGGTCTTTGCTTCTGCAAGGACACTCCATGGTGCTACTGAGCTGTGGTTTAGCCTTAGTCCTAAAACAGGCAATGCAAGAATATAATTGAATGATTTTTACATTATCAGACTTGCGCGCCAAAGGCATCTGTGCCTGTCCGCGCTCGGCCCGCGCTCAGGGCCTGCCACTCTGCCCATTTCACGCCATCCATGCAGCAGCAGATCCATTATTCTAGGGAGGATTTACTGGAGTTAAATTCAAGAGGTAATCGAGTTCCAGTTTGTCCAGAATTGAGTGGGGAGGGGAGAGCATAGCCTAGCGTATGCCCATTGTGTAGGAGTACCCTTCCTGCATTTATTGGACAGAGTGTCAGACAGCTAGAGGAGCCTAAAGTTCATGCAGCTAAATACAGGACCTCTTCCAAAACATTAAGTTGCTCCTTATTTAATGATAGATATTTAGTTAAAAACAGCCATGAATGAGCAGAATTTGTAGAAAATGAAGGATGCGATTTAATTTTTATCACAGAGACATGGACTGATGTGGCCTGTTGTCCCAGCCTAGCCAAAGCCACTCTGCCAGGTTTTGGGATTTTTACGCTTGATAGGAAAGATAGGGAGGGGGGTCTGGCCATTCTCTATCGAGTTTCTTTTGTCGCCACCTTCTCCTCTACAACCTTGCCAATATGTGAAGCCCTATCATTTAGTTTTCAACTGAATTCTCAACTAACTTTTAAGGGCATTTTAGTGTATAGACCACCTAGCCCGAGAGGCACCTTTATAGATAATCTCCAAAACCTTTTAGAAGATCGGCCAGCAGTCTTCAACCTAACAGTGTTGGGGGATTTTAATTTCCATCTAGAAGTCACTGTAGAAGCCAATACAGCCAACTTCTTGGAACTCATGGAGAGTTTTGGGCTCTCACAGTGGGTGAAGGCCCCCCCCCATTGGGCGGGACACACGCTCAACGGGATTTTTTCAAACAATCCTTTAATCTTAGTTAAAAATATTCTGCCACTGCTATGGTCATACCATTCGGCTATCATGTTTAGTATTGGACCACTTGAATCCAACCCCCAAACAGGCAGTATAGTCAGAAGTAGAGCTGGAAGAGCTGGGAATAGGGTTAATCAACAGAAATTTCAAGAGAACCTAGCGAGCACCCAACCAGAGTATGGGGATGATGCAGATTTAAATGCCTGTCACTACAACCATTGGTTGGAAAAAAACGGTTCACAATTAGCCCCCTTGATCTCTATTTGTTCGAAACGCAGCCGCCCATTAGCCCCCTGGTACTCCGACAGGCTGAAGGACTGTAAACTAGGCTGTAAAAAGCAGGAACGTATTTGGAGATTAGCCTACGATCCTGCAGAAGGGCAAAAATATAAACAAAGCCTGAGAAAATATAAGGAAATGATTAGGAGTGAAAAAACTATTTATTTCTCACAAAAAATGTCGAGTGTAAAAAATTATTCTAAGGAACTATTTAACACCGTACTAATGCTTGGTAAACGACCAAAATATAGAATCCAAAATATAGACAGGACAGAATATCGACTCTAAAATATAAGTAGGACAGAATATCGAATTACCAAAATATAGATAGGACAGAATATCGAAATTGGGGTATGAAATATCGATTTCCATAATATCGAAATTAAAATATCGATTTCCATAATATCGATTTATTTTTAGTGTTATGTATGGTAGTATATGTGTTAAAATTATGCATTATTTTTGTAATGTATGTTTAATTTTTTTAAAGTAATGAATGTTATGTAATTTAATTTTTGCGTAATTTGATTCTGTAGCGGGTTGTGGGTTTATAGGGGAATAGGGTGGGATATAATTTAATTATAGTAAATTAAATATTAATTTGTATTTATATATATTGATAATTAATTGATAAATCATTATTATTTGGTAATTAATTTTTATTAATTGCCAATTATTTTTTTATTAATTGCTAATTATTTTTTATTTATTGCTAATTAATCTTTATTAATTGATTAATTGATAATAATGTTAATTGCATTTTTTATTATTGGGAGTGGGTTGTGGGTTTATAGGGGAATTGGGTGGCAAATAATTTAATTGTAATAAAGTAAATATACATTTTTATTTATATATATTGATAATTATTAATTGGTAATTAATTTTTATTAATTGGTAATTAATTTTGTTCAATTGTAATTAATTTTTATTAATTGGTAATTATTTGTAATTAATTTTTTATTGGTATTGATATTTAATTTAATCTTATTTTAATATTAAATCATTACTTTCCCTACTGTTGCACTCTCAGGATAGGGAATAGTAATTTTTACCCTCCCGCTATCCAACGCTTTCCCTACTGTTGCACTCTCTGGAGTGGGAATAGTAATTTTTACCCTCCCACTATCCAACGCTTTCCCTACTGTTGCACTCACTGAAGTAGGAATAGTGATTTTTACCCTCCCGCTATCCAACGCTTTCCCTACTGTTGCACTCCCTGAGTGGGAATAGTAATTTTTACCCTCCCGCTAGCCAACGCTTTCCCTACTGTTGCACTCTCTGGAGTGGGAATAGTAATTTTTACCCTCCCACTATCCAACGCTTTCCCTACTGTTGCACTCACTGGAGTGGGAATTGTAATTTTTACCCTCCCGCTATCCAACGCTTTCCCTACTGTTGCACTCACTGGAGTGGGAATAGTAATTTTTACCCCTAAGCTATCCAACGCTTTCCCTACTGTTGCACTCACTGGAGTAGGAATAGTAATTTTTACCTTCCCGCTATCCAACGCTTTCCCTACTGTTGCACTCTCTGGAGTGGGAATAGTAATTTTTGACCTCCCGCTATCCAAAGCTTTCCCTACTGCTGCACTCTTTGGAGTGGGAATAGGAATTGTTACTCCTACGCTATCCAACGTTTTCCCTACTGTTGCACTCACTGGAGTGGGAATAGTAATTTTTACGCTCTCACTATCCAACAAAATCTCTACTTTTTTTTACCTTACATTTATTAGTTAACTATATTTTAACATTCTATATTTTGGAATCGATATTTTAGTACTTACCTGTTTGTAGATAGGGATTCTATATTCCGTACTTCGATATTTTGGAGTCGATATTTTGGGCATTCTATATTATATCCCTCGATATTTAGTCACTGAACCCTAATGCTTACCTTGCCACCCATTCCTGAAAGGATGCCAACTCAATCGCTGTGCGATGAGATTGCCAGGCACTTTGTTGATAAAGTAAAAAGCATTTTTAAGGAAGTAGGTAGCGAGAGAACACAGGTAAACTCCTTTAGTTCCAATTTTGAATCTGTAGCAGACAGTCCTGGTGGGGAGCCTTGTTTTGAGAAATTCGCTGACCTTGATAAGGCACAAGTCATGGACCTTATTGTTACCTCAAAATCAGGTTCACCTATTGACCCTTGCCCGGTGTCCGTTGAAAAAATTGGCAAATGATATTGTAACAAACAACTTGGTAAAAGTGTTTAATTTAATTTTTAAGACAGGAGTGTTCTCTAAGCTATGGAAAAGAACATCAATTTTGTCTCTTCTAAAAAAAAAAACTAATTTAGATGCTGCGGATGTTAAAAACTATAGCCTAGAGAAGGCTATGAATAAACAACTGATGGAGTATATGAACTTACATGGCTGTCTAGATGAAACACAACATGGCTTTCGGACTGAGCATAGCACGGAGGCAGCCCTGATTAAATCAGTAGAATAAATTAGGGAAGCCCTAGATAACGGTGGAAGGGCCACCCTTATTTTATTACATCTATCTGCGGCCTTTGACATGGTGCACCACTCTATTCTGGTGGATAGGCTAGCGGGTATCGGCATGAAGTGATCAGCATTTCACCTGCTTCAATCTTTTTTAGAAGACAGCTTGCAATTAGTTGCAATGGATTAATTCCAATGTAATCCTTTTCAGCTCCCTTGTGGAGTACCACAGGCCTCTTCAATTAGCCCCACTCTTTTTAATGTTTACGTTGCGGCCCTGGCTCCCATCATGAAATCCTTTGGCTTTGCCATAACTTCTTACACTGACGATACCCAAATCGTCGTAGCAGTCACGAAACAACCTTCTGCTGTTAGTAAGCAGTTCAGTGATTGCATGTCAGCCATAAGTTTACGGATGAGCTCGAATAGTTTAAAATTGAATTTGAATAAAGCGGAAGTGGTACTTTTTGATAACGACCCTTCCTTTAGGTCCCCGGAGTGGTGGGCAACGAATTTAGGCGTCTTACTGAAACCAGTTGAAAAGGCCAAAAATCTTGGGGTTAATGTGAATAGGTTGACCTTTGCTAAACACCCTTACTTCATCCATCTTCTTCATTCTAAGAAAAAATTTAAAAATCATGCCTCTTATCTCAGTAAATGATCAAAAACTGGTCATATCAGCTTTGATATTGGCCCAATTAGATTATTGTAATGGCCTATATCTTCATTGGAGGCCCAACACCTGAGCAAACTTCAGGTTTTGCAGAATACAGCTGCGAGAGTGCTTACTCATACTCCGAAAAATGTTTCGGTCAGTCAATCAGTCAATTCTCTTTATTTGATACTTAGGTAAATAAGATCATAAAAGTACAACTATGCACAGTTAAAAACCTCCATACCTAAAAAATAATTAAAAACAGCATTCATTAAAAAATTAATTGCATTCACAGTTATTAAACAAATGGTAAAAAACCCAGGTGATAAAAACTAGAGTTAACAATTCGTTCATATGTATTGTATAATCGTCCGATCTTCCGTGTCTGAATTAAAAAGGATGCCACAGAAAAGCATACGGTCAGAAATACGATCAAACAGCTACATTGGTTGCCGATGAATGAGAGGATCTAGTTCAAAGCTTTGTGCTTTGAGTACAAGGCTTTGCACAATTTGGGTCCCCAGGACTTAGCTCGGCCTTTTAGATGGTACTCGCCCACTAGAGCACTTAGACCTTCCAATTCTTGAACTCTGAGGGTACCAAGATTTAAAAGAACATTCTGGTGTGGCAGAAGCTTCTATTTGGGCATCATTACCATCTGGAACAAACTTCCGTTATCCATCCGTTCAGACACTTCCCTCCTTGAATTCAGAGGAGAGTTGAAAACCTGGCTTTTTACCAGATCCGATTATTGGTAATGATCTCTGTTCGTTGGTTTTGATCTTAGGTTAGCGCCAGGGCACCATTTGGTAACAGTGCCCTCTACAGATCCTAAATCCCATACATTAAAATTAACAAATAGGTGGAGAACTCTTCGCCGCTTGCCAGTGACACCATATATACCAAGTGATGGTTAGAATGGTTGATTGCTTGCAGTTTGAAGATGTCAAATTGTATTCTGGGTCTGTTTTCGGCATTGTTTAGCTGCGCCCTAAAGTATTCTGCTTCTGCACTTCTAATGAGTTTGGTTCGGAGCTTCTTGTTGACCTCAGGTGCTTTAGGTGTGAGATGGAGAGAGAGATTCTCCATGATCTCTCAGCACGCCTTAAATTGCGACTTTCCTTATTTAGGGTGCTGTTGAACCAGGGTTTGCGTGTCTACTTGGTATTCTTTTTAGCTTTTTTGGAGAAATCATATTAAGTTTGCCTGACATGGGGGGGCGTGGCTTGCCGAGCTGCGGATTGGCTGCTCAGTGATCGAGCTCTGCCGGCCGAGACCCTATCTTTCATAAATCCGCTCATTTTGCAGAGACAACTCCTGCTTTTTCGACGTCTCTAATGACGTGCTACCGGTGGCAACAAGCGGAGAAAGTTTGGACTGTATCTGATGCCAGCTCGCAGAGTTATGAACACTGAAGTGTGGTGAGGGAACTGCAGGCGATTGTCGCTGGAGCCGTGACCCGGCCGCCCTGCCAACTTTAAGCCGAGGACTCATTGCGGGCCTAGGCGGGTCTGACAAACTCAACCGGCGCTGCTGCGGTCGGAACCTGAGTGAAGGCGTGCTAAGGCCTGGCACTGGAGCCGACACACAGGGAACGTCTAGTCCAAAAGGCCTGACTAATCGGAGGTGACCTCTGGGAGCCGCGACCAAGGGAGCAAGGTAAGGCGAGATTCGCACCGAGCTGCGCTTCGGCCGCCCGCTCCACCGAGGGCCGTGGACATAGCGCGGGCCTCAACAGAAGTGACGGCCGACTTGGCTGGGGTGAGGTGCGGGGAGGAGAGGAGATGCGTGGAGGCCAGCGATCGTAGCGACTGCCCGGTGAATGACTACAGGGGCCTGGCAAACTGGGGTGGTGGCATAACACCACGGGCGCCATTTTAAAGGTGAAACGATAATATCGCCCGCATCGCAGAAGCAATAACGCAGGCAATATTGCACAGTGTGATCAAACTGAGCATTTGGGGAAGACACTATGCGCTGTTGTAAATGCGGACGCTGAAATAGTGGGCCGCCTTGTAGAACTTGGTGATATTGCGCCACATTGTCATTAGTGCTTTGGCCCCCGCCATTATCTGAACCTCCAAGGCATTGTGTAGGCTGGTGAGAGTACTTTCAGCGATGGCTGCAGTTTGCACAGCATGGATGGTCTGCCGCCTGGCCAGCGAGAAACCTGCCAAAATGTTTGTGAAAAAGGCGTATTGAGTCTCGCTACAGTGGCGCAAGGTCTGTGCCTTGACAAGCTATCTGCTGTTGATTGTGCTTGGAGGTGGGATCCCAGAAGTGCTCTCCTATAAGGAACTGTGACGGTAATTGTAGCGCCAATTGGAAAGTCGCATTATATAATGGCCACCTTTGGACACTAGAGAGTTACATTTTGTGTGGGTGGACCGCGGCGCCTGCGATTAAAGACTGTATGCTAGGCACCTACAGTACAGTGAGAGGGCTGGCCACACTGCTATACCATGGGCAAACAAGATGCTAAACAGCCCAAACTTAGTTTTGAGCAGCGTCTTTCCACTAGACAACAGGAGTCGGACATGGAGACTGGCACTGGGGGGTCCGCTGATGGGCAATATGAAGACCAGGGCAAAGACCTGCGTGCACTCATGCTGGAGATGCGCTCTAGACTGCGCACTATCAACGCCAAATTAGTTACCTTAACAATGCAGATGGAATCAGTGAAAACACAGGTCGGAGTGCATGAACACAGGCTGGATGTATTAGAAAATAAGCACCTACATGAGTTTCAGGTGGAAACCAAGGACCAAATATCTCATATGGATAGACTCCTAAATGTGATCCGAGCTAAGAACGAGGATTTGGAGGCCAGACCACGTCGAAACAACCTATGCATCACGGGAGTGCCGGAGATGACGTCAATCATAAGATGGAAGTCTATGTAGTGGATCTGCTTAGGGACCTGTTTGCCATGCATCTATCACCGGTTTTTGCGGTGGAGAGGGCCCGCCGTACTTTGGGAGCACGACCACTGGTTGGGGCCCCTCCACGGCCCATATTGACAAGAAATTTTAATTATCAGGACCGAGCTGCAGTGCCGCGGCAGGCTTGCACGTTGGGAACAATAACACATAAGGAAAACCAAGTCGCCTTCTACCCGGACTTCACCCCGGCGGTGCAGACAGCCAGGAGAGAATTCTTGCCGGCAAAAAAGATCCTGCTGCAGGCGCAGATAGCATATTCTTTGCTCTACCCTGCTAAACTCAAGGTTTCCTATGATGGCTCCGCTCACTTTTTCACGGACGACAAAATGCCTTGAATTTGCAAAACACGTGGGTGGTAAGCGGAACAAGAAGGGCCCAGGCTCAGTAGAAGCATCAGATCGCCAGCTAAGTGACAATGACTAAATAGTGTGCTATTGTTATCATTATATCTCTTTCCTACATTATTGCTCGTAAACCTGGAGAATTGTATTCTTTGTATTTAGACTCAGGAGACTGCCTGTCGATTTCCTATGCAACACACAACTGCAATAGTCCTTTTCATTGTTAAAATAATTTGTCACAGTTCACAGCAGTAAATATGCTGGGTCTCACATGTACCTACACCCTTACACTTGATTACGTTAGTTTGTTGAGGCGGTTAGGGAGGGATATGTGCTTGTAACCACAAGATGAGAGATGATGTCAGTTAATTTTGCCTTATGACCGAAGTCATGTTTAGTTAGCCACATTGCAGGTTTAGTCTATTGCAGTTTCTTGGCCACCCTGCTACGGTAGGGAAGTGTGCCGGTACTCACACGTCCCCATGGGAAATTTCCCTGAAATATTCTGTTTTGTATCTTTTCTGGGGGGGGGGGGATTTGCCTCAACCTGATTGAGGGGTTGATGTGGGTGGGGGGTTAGGGAAGGGTTTGTTTTGGGTTTGTTTGTTGGTGTATGGCCATTGCAGGATGGGATTGTTACAGGATTTAGAGACAAGTTTGTATGTCAGACGGGGCGCAGTGCTGACACATATGTAACCTTACTGACAGACACGAGACTAAGGTGAATTGTTTAACATGGAACATACAAGGCCTAAATGACAGTATGAAGACCAGGTTAGTTCATGCATACCTTACACGACACAATATCGACTTATGCTTGATACAGGAGACTCATCTTCGATCCCAGCTCTCGACAAAACTCAGGCACAGGCGATGGGGCTCGTCGTATGTATCAGTGTATTCTAATTACTCCAGGGGAGTTGCAGTGCTGGTGCGACAGGGAGAGAGGTATATACAGACCCTGACGGCCAATACGTAATACTCCTGGGCATTGTTCCCAGTAAGCTGCGCGCTCGAGCGGGCGCTCATAGGGTCTTTTACAAGCGCGCAGACCGTCTCACAAAGCACGCACGTCTCTGCCTAGCTAGAGATTTAAACCCTTCACCAGCCACCGCATTTTAAATGGTAATGCCCTGAAAAGTACGGTCTTTCAGCAATATGCAGATTGGCGATGCAGGGGCTCTAAGAAGGGGTGAAACAAGAAAGCCTCATTAAAAAGTGAATCGTCGTTTAAAGACCTGTGAAGTACTCGGGTGCGGCTCTATGTGTGCCCGGGATGCTTTCTCAGCCCCGGCGTGGGGGGAGGCGGGGGGGAGAGGGGGCTGAAGCACTTTGAACCCCAAGGGCGTTGTGGGCCGATCTTGCATCATCGTGCTGCTTCTCTGAAGCCTGGCTGCTCTCGCAGCTGCAGAAGTGCAGATGAAGCTCTCACACTCAGAGGCCCCTCTGCGAGTCAGAATGTATTGTCTTCCACGGAAAGTTCACACCTCCTGAAAGCACAAGTCTCTTTTTTCGCTCGGACAGGGGGCCTAATTTTGATGCGCTGATTGATGTGATGACACAAGGGATCTCTCTAGGGCCATCACTGCACTCTCTGCTCGCCATTGTCTGTGCGCGGGTTCATTTTCCGGTTCTCTTCATTTCTTCCACCAGGCTCTTCTACCTTGATGGGGTTGCCTGCCCCTCCCAAGAAGTGGAACCAGAGAGAAGCCCTCCCCTCATCTGTCCGATCAGAGAGGGAGGCTTTTAGCGCTTTTCCAGGTCCTGGGCCCACTGCTGTGGGCACTGATTGAACCAAGTGGGTGTGTCTTTACAGAGTCTTTGCTGCCGCCCCACTCTCCAATCCAGGGCAGGTGCTAGGCATGGGCAGCGTGGGCAGCTGCCCAGGGCCACGCGCCTGCTCGCACCCATGGGGCCTCCCAGCTTTACCCACTCCAAAGTTTCGAGGCCCAGGGGCCCCCTAGGACTATATATTTTTCTTTTTGTTATCAATCTCCCCTGCTGGCCCCTCTCTGTGGACCTAATGGCTGCATCTGCATGTTGATGACAACAATCAGACAAGTCATTTAAGTGCCCTTGCCTGTGAAGTAGCCCTGCCCCTGTATGAATAAAAGGCTTA
This sequence comes from Triturus cristatus, assembly GCF_964204655.1. NCBI lineage: Eukaryota > Metazoa > Chordata > Amphibia > Caudata > Salamandridae > Triturus > Triturus cristatus. Next base: position 1,174,383,836 of record NC_140591.1, on the reverse strand, counting down.
ATATCCTGCAGGGGGCACAGCAAAGGATATAGAGTGGCGATGGTGGTACATCACAATGGAAGCTGCTCACCAAGGAGAAGTGGAAAGGGAGCAGAGAGGCGAAGTAAAGGGGCAAGACAAACGGAATAAAGTGGGGGGAGCAGATAGGTGTGAGTATGGCAGCCAGACAAGAGGTGCATGCAGAGGAGCAGAATCCACATGCAAAAGTGGATGGAGCAGGGTTTAAAGTGTGCTGGGTCACTCGAGTCTTGGACCTGGTACTAAATTAAAATGGACATTGAAAAGGGGCCCTATATTCATGTCCTTAAGCTTTCCTACAAATACATTGATCAAGTGTCTGCACAATGAAAAGTTCTGAAAAGCAGGTGATGAGAAGGGCGCTCTCCATTTTTGCCCTCACCCTCAGAGTGAAAAAACAAAACTTAACTCTGCAGCAGTGCTGGCCTTCACTGCCTTTAAATTAACTTCAACGAGACTCGATATAGTTCTTTCAGTCTCATCATTTCAGAACCGAAGCATTTTCAATATTATATACAAGGAAGCCGTAGATGTTGCTTATTCATCTTATGCAACTAATAGCCACTGGCAAAGCCAATAGTCCTAGCTTGTTGTCAGTATAATGTTACCTGTTGTAATATTTATCTGGAGGCAATGACAGATGCAGCAAAATACCAGCCAGGCGGCACACTATGCTATGCACAGATTTATAGCTGACATGTTTTTAAGCCACGCCCTTAAATACATCAGCCATGCCCATTTGAAAGACCCCCCCCCTCCCCCAGTTGTTTCATCCTACATAAACCCTCCTGTCTGGTCAGTTTGTAGGCCGCTTTTTTTTTTGCTAGTTGTTGACCTGGTTTATCATCACGTGAGCCGTTTTTTACTGTTGATTTTTGTTGATATTAAAGTAAACAGTGCCTGCAGCAAAATCAAATCAGTGCAGTCTTCCATCTCTTACAAAACACTTTTACTGCATGTCTTTACAAGTTGACAACTTCCCTAGTTTGCAAACATGGGGCACTTTTCTAGCTAACTAACTCACTAATTTTCATTTTGGTACATGGCCTATTTTCTGTCCCAGTCTGATGCTGCATGTTAGGTAGGGCCACTGGAATTATGCGATTATGCGGTAGCACCAATTTCTGCATAATTATGCATTTCCCGTATTTGCTACATAATCCATCTGCTGCATAATCTACAGATTTGAACAAAATTGCTTTCTATCTCAAACGATTCAAAAGTTACTAAAAATGCAGAGATACATCTTGCTACATGTGGAAAGGCCCTTTGAAAAGCTGGAATAGTCAACTTTTTGTTTCCGCTGCTAAATTTGGGTGTTAAATTGGTACTAATGGGTGCAACCAATCCCCAAACAGTGTTACCAAGTTTAAAAAAGGCAACAAAATGAAGTAATACTCTTTCAAAATGTGCCACATAATGCCGCATAATTCGCCTTTTCTTGTCTCATAATTTACTCACCCTACCACATAATTTAGCCATCTCCTGCCGCACAATTCCAGCGTTCCTGCTGTTATTTTAATCCATGGCAGTGATTTTGTTCCTGTTTATATTTCCCATGCTTTACTTAATGTTGCATTTTCCAAGAGTGCTATTTCCAGCATGTGTGTTTCTGTATTTCATTTCACAGCATATTACTCTTGGATGATTCACCCTTTGTACTGAGTCGCCTCCAGGTGTTTATAACACCTACAGTTGAGCACTTTGGAGTTGAGGCTGTGGGCAGTACAGATTTCATACTGTGCATGTCTGTGGGTCAAAAAGGTGTTCAGATTGCATGATCATTCAAAATATGGCCTCTCTGCAAAGCACAAAGAGCAATGGTCCTGCATTCTAGTTGTGATTCTCTTCAAATGTGTGTGAAGTAGCTACTTGGTTAAAACAACAATGTGAAAGTAAAATAATGTATTGTTGTTACTCATTTACCTTAAACAGCTAACAACCATTGACAAAACCAATACTCCGGGCTGTTTTTAGGTGTATGTCAGTTGTTGTGTTATATTTTTGGTTTCTTACAGATATCTTGCACATATTGATACCTAAACATGATTTCCCTCTGTGGCAATCAAGTCTCTGCCGAAGAGTATGCTGGTATGTGCATGCTAGCGGTTGATTTCTGAATGAAGACAAATTAATCAAAACCTTATAGTGACAAATCAAGGGTTCTCATTTTTAAAGGATCTCATACCATATGGTATTCTCTTTGGTGGCTGGTGGAAGTACGTCAATCACACACATGGGCAGAGTCAGCAAAAACATCTTGGATTCATTTTCCAGCATGTTCTCTTGTTTTCAGAATATAATAACCATTTTTCATCCACGTGCCTTTACTACATCCATAAGCAACAGAAAGTCATTCCTTTTCGGCCCTCTCACTACCATGAGGCTGTTGTACAGTCAATTATCTTCTCACTACATTAAGCAAATGCCTTATTTCTTGGGCTTCCTGCCTTCTTGAATTCATTACCCTTCAAATCATTCAGAACCGTGCTAGGCTTCTCATCTGAGATGGCTGGATAGTTATGCTATTTCTTCTCACCTTTATGCTGTCTGCTGGGTTTTTCATCCGAAGCCCTCTATGTGCAAGGCACTATCCAGTTGTTGTTATGAACTGCATTAAAAAGGATCTATCTTTCTACAGCACTCCTTACTTTCAGTCCGGAACCCATACTCAGTGGCAAACAAACTCCTGTGCCATCCTAAAATTTAGATGGACCTGATTGGATGCAGATCCTTCTCTTTTCTACTTGTGCAGGACTAGAACTATCACCTTCTTGAGCTATGGTGTAACTCCAGTCTTTTGGAAATACACTCAAAACTGTCTTTTCTCCACATTAGTATAAAGTTTCACCTCTCTTTTGGACATCTCTTAGTGGCAGACTCAGAATGACAGGTTAGCATATAATTTTCATTCATCCCATTCAATAGAACAATAACCAAGTTTAAATCATTTAAACTACATTTAAACTTTATTTAATCTACTTAATAGCAATTTAATATCTATGTACGTATTTTATTAGGAATATTAAAGCTTTTTAACCATGTTACTGATATCCAAACTAGGTAAGTAGCTTCTTAATCAATGCCATATAAATAATGGCCAATTGATATTACTTCCTATGATGTCAATTCCTGTGAGGTTAAATCTTATGCAAATTATAGGGGCCTCGCATGTTCCTATTCTGCCCGGGACCCCACATATCCTAGGACCAGCCCGCTCCAATCATGTTACAGATGGTCGAGGCCTCTTTCGGCCACCTTAGCTGATGTTCAGTTCTACGACTGATATCAGTTTTTTAATGCTTCTTGCACGCTTCTTCTGTCAGCTAAGAATCATTTATGCTCATTTATTCAGATCGTAGCTGCTCAGGCAGAACCGCGTCAATATCGAAAATGTACCAGGCCAATCTGAGGTAGACTAGGAGAAGTAAGCATGCCGGCTCCAGAGAAGCCCTGTACTTGGTGCTAGAGACAGACAGGTGCGAAAATGAATCCCCGAGCCAAGCCATAGTAAGTAAGTATTTGTAAATCACGTAGCATATAACATGTACACATATTACAAATAATTGTTAACGTTTATTAATACTGTTTGTGTTTCAGTTTAGAACATAAATTGGACAACCTGATTTAATAATCTCAGGTCGACTTGAAGATACAATTTTCGTTCAATATCAGCAATGCGCCCTGAGATTGTTTTAGCACTGCGATGGGTGTTCATATCCGTCATACTGAAAATTTATAGCATTTTGACTTTGGGTGGATGCTTAGCTAGAGATTTAAACCATTCACCAGCCACGGCATTTTAAATTTGTTTACAGCTAATTTTTAGGGAAAGTGAGGTTTGTTTTCAATATTGTAACACAGCATCAGTTGACTAATAGTACTGCAAATAATATTTGTGACATATGAATATGTGAGGTTCTGCCTTGATCTGAAAGAGTGAAACATAAACGCATAATTTCTCTGCAAAATGTCTGTTTCAAATACCGTTTTCCTTTAATTTATTTTGAATAGGGGTGATGTGTGAGAGTCCATTACAATCTGTGTAAGAATTATTAAGGGTCACTACAGCACGACTCTGCAGAACCGAGCTGGCTCTCTCAAGGGGCCCCCTGAAAAGCTGGGGTCCTGGGCCAGAGCCCACTTTGCCTATGGGTTAAAATGTCTCTAAGTAGATCTATAAAAAAGGAAAAGGATGTGAGATAATGCTCAATACTTTTTCACTGAGTATCATGATAAATGTATACAAGAACTACATTTTATCTTTCCTTTCTCAGGTTTGCTGAGTAATATTTGACGTATTCCACCTGCCGTTCTTGAATGTCCAACCAACAGCATGCTTTGCATTATGTGGCTTGTCAGCCATGTTCCAACATTTCAGTCATCAAGTGCAGACTGTGAACCAGGATTCAGTCACTTCAACACTATCAAGTCTAAATCAAGAACTAGACTGGAGGGGAATCACTTGGTTACGCTGATGATGACAAAGGCCTATCTCTTAAATAGCAAAGCTGACCTTGATATAATTTATCAGCACTGGAAGAATGACATGGACCAAAGAAAGAAGCAAATGTGTCACACATCTAGTGATGGCACTTGACTTGTCTGAGACACCCTTTCCCACAGTCTATATTTGGCCTGGATGGGCAAATTTCAAACACTTGCTCTTAGCAAAGACATTAATCATTGTTGTACATCAAAAGGTAACTGTGTCATGTAATTGTCAACTTGCTAAATATATATTCTCTTGAATAGTCTTCCAGCAATTCCCCACCAAATGATCAGTGCTCCAATCAAGATTAGATTGAACAATAATGTTGCTAGTACTGCAAGTATTCTTTAACACTCCATATTATTTAGGAGAACACATTTTGAAAATGCAACAAAAAGTGTCAAGGACTGGTTATTTGCTTGAATTAATCTATATTTAATAAGGTTTTTTTGGGAAGTTTTGAACCTTCCTATTGCCGAAACAAAACTCCATCTATTGGAAGCACGAAACGTTTACCAACTGTAAAAGCAAATCAGTGGTGTATGCGATACATTGCCCTTGCAACCTCCTATATATAGGAAAGACCAGTCAAGAAATCAGAAGCAGAGTGTCCCAACATAAATCCCGGATCAACAAAAATGTTCTAACAGCCCCATTGGTCAACCACTGGCGAACACAAAATCACTTAATTGAAGATGTCAAATGGACAGTTCTCGCCAAAGTGGTACGTGATGCCCGTGGCGGTGATTTAGAACAAAAACTCTCTAGGACAGAGGCTATGCTAATCCTCAAATTCAATACGGCGACAAATGGCCTGAACGAACTTTCTGAAATATATAATCTAACGTAAATCAACCCCATACAATGAATTGGAGACAAACCCACTTTTATCACTAACCAGATCTCTGGAGTACAACGTCTAATTCTGACCATATCGCCCTAAAAATTCCTTTCATCCGATAAAGTTCTTCGCTAAAAATGTCCTTCCATTTTATGTGTCTCTCCATTGGATAATTGCATTATACTTATTTCGATCAACTGGTCAATTTCACGCTTTGGCTTCATAAAAATGTCACCAGCCGTAGAGTATTCACCTCTAGAGGAGGAACATTACGAAGTCCTCTTTCCATTTCCACCGTCGATAACCGACTGAAAGAGCATTAAGATGCCGACGCTCTACACGCCAACACCAACGAGACTCGAAACGCCGAGGAAACTGACAGACTGACACGGACATCAACGAATGCAATATGCAGGTATGCGTCGCTGCTACATTTGCGTATTTAAAGTTAAAACATACCCCTTCATCAAGCTGACTGGCATCTCAAACCACCCTCCCTTTTTTCAGATCCAACGACAATTCAAACGAAGATAACTACATTATTCAAAACCGCGCGCTCAGATTAGACGCGCCCCAACTCGGTCATACAAAAAGGTAAATCATTCGAATGCCTAAGAGAAACATCGTATTTACCAACCATGTTTCTTCAATACATTAAAACTAACTTCCTCACTTCACCTCTAGGAGACCAACTACGACCGTTTTGACTGAACAGATTTAACCATTTCGTTTCTGTACTCCACACTGAGAAGTAAGCTAATATTACAAGAAGTGCATATTTATGAACCAGCTCTTTATGAATGTGACTACACCTCTCCTTTTTTTATTTATTTTTTACCCAGGTTCCCCACAATCCTCAAAAACGCTTGTCTCCATTCAAACAAAGGTAACTTTATTGCACCAAAACGAACGATCTATGCAAATAAGGTATAGGGGCCCTCCTGAAACTTACACAGGCTTCCTTTTTCCTTATCCCACAGGTCCTGATGAGAGGCCCAGACAATCAAGGGTTTCGAAACGCGTAGACCTTGTATTAAAGACCACAAGAATTTGAAATATCTATTAATAAGAAGTACTCATAGATATACATGTCCTTTTGAATGTTCTTTCTCTGTGGTCCAAACAGAAAAGAGTGTAAAATACGTTTTTTCCTTTGTGTTTATTTCCTGATTAAAATAGCTTGTGTGAATGTATGAGTGGACGAGAGTGTTTGGTATGTGAGACCAGCATGCTAGTTGTGAGTGAATAATTGGTGTGGTGTTACTATTATGAATTTTTTGTCTATTTCTAATATTTTGATTCTCTGTTTTAAAAATTTGCTTCGGCAATAGGAAGGTTCAAAACTTCCAAAAATAACCTTATTAAATATAGATTAATTCAAGCAAATAACCAGTCCTTGACACTTTTTGTTGCATTTTCAAAATGTGTTCTCCTAAATAATATGGAGTGTTAAAGAATACTTGCAGTACTAGCAACATTATTGTTCAATCTAATAGAGGCTCAGCTTTACTGCCCTCAGCCTACCTCCAGCGTTGATCACGGTCATTGTAGCAGAAGAATTTCTGCGAGAGGTCTTCTTGTGAAAAATTTCACAGTCTTAGTACCTTTTCTTTACCCGTCACTTCCTTCCTTATAAAGTCACTGTTTTCATTCATTTATTTATGTTTTGCACATCCCTTAGTCTGTGTGAAAGTATGTCTGAAAGTGACACGTTTGCATACAGTGAAGAACATATCAAAAACCTGTTGGAGGTCCCTCCCCTCTTTGCATCTGCCTCACTTAGCATAACGGCTCAACAACAAAACGAATCAGATAAATTGCTCAGACTAAAAAAGAAACAAATCCGGACTGACTTACATGGACACTTTCTGATACAACATCTTAAAACCGGCACGATCCCTGGTGGACTTCAAATTAAAAACATTCCGGTTATCTTTACTGAAGATCCAATCTATAAAAAAGGCTATAGCCTAATAGAGACTAAATGTAGCAGAGACCTGATGGTTCTCACAGTGGAAACCGCTCAACGCATCTCCAAAAAACAACTTGAAGAGATTGAGATTTTGGAATCACAAATCAAATCAAGTCAGACAATTACAGATTCAAAAACACTACTGGACAAAGTTGAGAAAGAGATTCTAGAATTTAAAGACTATACGGTAAATCAAAAAACATTCAACTTTGAGAAAGATAAACGGAACTTCTCCTTGACAAAAATCTACCCTTATCTACAAACGGACTTCTACTCACGACCAGATTCTCGTAGATATTTATCAACATACCAAGGTCGATCCTCTAAAAATTTCATTACCTTCTCAGAAACATCCTCCTCATCTAGTGGTAGTGAAGGAGAACTAGAAGAAAGGTTCAAAAACAACAACCCACGAGGGAACTCCCAATGCCCACAACAACAAACTCCTTTTTTAGGGAGAGGCCAACAACGGTCAAGAGGAAGAGTACGATTCAACACACAACCATGGGAGATGACAACCAGATGACAGAACTACAAAAACTAGATACATCACTAGTTTATAACTTATCTAAAAGAGTTCTAACTAAAGATGAACAAAGTATCTTAGAGAAAGGATTATCCTTTGTGCCTGCAAAACATACAGACTTCATAAGATTAAAAACTGAGGCAAGTGAATTTTGTAGAAAAATAAGACTCAAAACCTTCTTCTTGCTCAATCCACTCTCAGAACCTCAAAATCAATTTGACACTGGTCTCAAGAAAAAATCCACCTTTTGTCCACCTGCCAACAAAATTCCAAAAGAAGTGGTGATTTTTGAAAAAACCTTACTTTCGGCCATAACTGATATGGAAAATAACAGAAAATGGGTGAAATATAATACAACAAAACCTCAAACTGAAGCTCTTTCCAACCTACAAAAAGATACCTCTATCATAATCAAGCAGGCCGACAAAGGCGGGTCAATAGTCATCCTAGACCAAGATGACTACGTAAAGGAGGTCACTAGGCAACTGGATGATATCCAATGCTACAGAAAAATAAACAAAGATCCAACTCTTGAACTTCAGAATATTTTATTCCCAATTCTTATCAAAGGCTTAGAAGAAGGTTTTCTATCAAAAAAAGAATTCGAATTCCTACAAAATAAAAATCCAAGGACACCTCTGTTCTACGTCCTCCCAAAGATTCATAAAAGCGAAACGGCACCACCCGGCAGACCAATCATCTCTGGCTGCGACTCCCTGATGGAACCCATTTCGAAATTTGTGGATTACTTTCTCAAACCCTTTATAGTCGAAGTACCATCTTTCCTAGCAGATACAACAGACTTAATCAACAAATTGTCATTGATTGATTTTACCCCGGATTTACACCACTTAGTAACACTTGATGTGGTTTCACTATACACACAAATACCTCAGGACGAAGGCCTTTCTGTAATCCAATCATATTTGGAAACAAGACAAAATCCAAAAGTCCCGACTGAATTCATTATGAAACTAGCCAACTTTGCACTTAAAAAAAACTATTTCAACTTTAACGGCGAATTCTATTTCCAACTCAAAGGAGTGGCTATGGGTTGTCCATTTGCACCAGAACTGGTGGTTCTCTACATGGCCAAATATGAAGAGAAGTTCATCTATAACAACAATCCTTTCACCAGTCACATCGGTAAATGGATCCGTTACATAGATGACGTGTTCATGACCTGGACAGGTTCTCTCGAACATCTAAAAAATTTCCATGATTGGCTAAATAATCGAACCACGGACATACAATTTACTCTAAACCATTCTCAGATCAAAATCGCTTTTTTGGACGTAGAAATCTATCCATCTCACAATGGTTTGGCCACCACTTTGTTCAAAAAGACAACCGACAGAAATAAGACCTTACACTTCTCAAGTTACCATCCTAGGAACTTACGCGAAAATTTGCCTTACGGCCAATTTTTGCGGATAAGACGAAATTGCTATTTCAAAGATGAATACATGGCTCATGCTACCACATTGTCTGAAAATTTGAAGAAAAGAGGATACCCCAAGAAACTCTTAAAAAGAGCCATGAAAAGAGCTTGGTGGACCACGAGGGAAGATCTATTGAAAAAAACTGAGAGGCAACCACTACAAAGGATAGTCTGTGTCTCCACATTTTGTCCCAACTCAAACTTGTTGAAAAAGTGCATCGTACAAAATTGGCACCTGATTAAAAATCTTGATGCCTTATTCAACCAAAATCCACTGTTTGCTTTTAAAAAAGACCGTAATATCGCCAACCAAATTGTTCGAGCAGCAATGCCACAAAAGAAATCTATTACTGTACGAGACTTTGTCGGATTACAACCAATTCAAGGTCACCACCGGTGCGGTACGTGTATCTGCTGCGATGCTACAATCGAAGGAGATCTTTTCGAACACAACTCCATTTATTGGAAGCACGAAACGTTTACCAACTGTAAAAGCAAATCAGTGGTGTATGCGATACGTTGCCCTTGCAACCTCCTACATATAGGAAAGACCAGTCAAGAAATCAGAACCAGAGTGTCCCAACATAAATCCCGGATCAACAAAAATGTTCTAACAGCCCCATTGGTCAACCACTGGCGAACACAAAATCACTTAATTGAAGATGTCAAATGGACAGTTCTCGCCAAAGTGGTACGTGATGCCCGTGGCGGTGATTTAGAACAAAAACTCTCTAGGACAGAGGCTATGCTAATCCTCAAATTCAATACGGCGACAAATGGCCTGAACGAACTTTCTGAAATATATAATCTAACGTAAATCAACCCCTTACAATGAATTGGAGACAAACCCACTTTTATCACTAACCAGAGCTCTGGAGTACAACGTCTAATTCTGACCACATCGCCCTAAAAATTCCTTTCATCCGATAAAGTTCTTCGCTAAAAATGTCCTTCCATTTTATGTGTCTCTCCATTGGATAATTGCATTATACTTATTTCGATCAACTGGTCAATTTCACGCTTTGGCTTCATAAAAATGTCACCAGCCGTAGAGTATTCACCTCTAGAGGAGGAACATTACGAAGTCCTCTTTCCATTTCCACCGTCGATAACCGACTGAAAGAGCAATAAAGATGCCGACGCTCAACACGCCAACACCAACGAGACTCGAAACGCCGAGGAAACTGACAGACTGACACGGACATCAACGATTGCAATATGCAGGTATGCGTCGCTGCTACATTTGCGTATTTAAAGTTAAAACATACCCCTTCATCAAGCTGACTGGCATCTCAAACCACCCTCCCTTTTTTCAGATCCAACGACAATTCAAACGAAGATAACTACATTATTCAAAACCGCGCGCTCAGATTAGACGCGCCCCAACTCGGTCATACAAAAAGGTAAATCATTGGAATGCCTAAGAGAAACATCGTATTTACCAACCATGTTTCTTCAATACATTTAAACTAACTTCCTCACTTCACCTCTAGGAGACCAACTACGACCGTTTTGACTGAACAGATTTAACCATTTCGTTTCTGTACTCCACACTGAGAAGTAAGCTAATATTACAAGAAGTGCATATTTATGAACCAGCTCTTTATGAATGTGACTACACCTCTCCCTTTTTAATTTATTTTTTACCCAGGTTCCCCACAATCCTCAAAAACGCTTGTCTCCATTCAAACAAAGGTAACTTTATTGCACCAAAACGAACGATCTATGCAAATAAGGTATAGGGGCCCTCCTGAAACTTACACAGGCTTCCTTTTTCCTTATCCCACAGGTCCTGATGAGAGGCCCAGACAATCAAGGGTTTCGAAACGCGTAGACATTGTATTAAAGACCACAAGAATTTGAAATATCTATTAATAAGAAGTACTCATAGATATACATGTCCTTTTGAATGTTCTTTCTCTGTGGTCCAAACAGAAAAGAGTGTAAAATACGTTTTTTCCTTTGTGTTTATTTCCTGATTAAAATAGCTTGTGTGAATGTATGAGTGGACGAGAGTGTTTGGTATGTGAGACCAGCATGCTAGTTGTGAGTGAATAATTGGTGTGGTGTTACTATTATGAATTTTTTGTCTATTTCTAATATTTTGATTCTCTGTTTTAAAAATTTGCTTCGGCAATAGGAAGGTTCAAAACTTCCAAAAAAAACCTTATTGAATATAGATTAATTCAAGCAAATAACCAGTCCTTGACACTTTTTGTTGCATTTTCAAAATGTGTTCTCCTAAATAATATGGAGTGTTAAAGAATACTTGCAGTACTAGCAACATTATTGTTCAATCTAATAGAGGCTCAGCTTTACTGCCCTCAGCCTACCTCCAGTGTTGATCACGGTCATTGTAGCAGAAGAATTTCTGCGAGAGGTCTTCTTGTGAAAAATTTCACAGTCTTAGTACCTTTTCTTTACCCGTCACTTCCTTCCTTATAAAGTCACTGTTTTCATTCATTTATTTATGTTTTGCACATCCCTTAGTCTGTGTGAAAGTATGTCTGAAAGTGACACGTTTGCATACAGTGAAGAACATATCAAAAACCTGTTGGAGGTCCCTCCCCTCTTTGCATCTGCCTCACTTAGCATAACGGCTCAACAACAAAACGAATCAGATAAATTGCTCAGACTAAAAAAGAAACAAATCCGGACTGACTTACATGGACACTTTCTGATACAACATCTTAAAACCGGCACGATCCCTGGTGGACTTCAAATTAAAAACATTCCGGTTATCTTTACTGAAGATCCAATCTATAAAAAAGGCTATAGCCTAATAGAGACTAAATGTAGCAGAGACCTGATGGTTCTCACAGTGGAAACCGCTCAACGCATCTCCAAAAAACAACTTGAAGAGATTGAGATTTTGGAATCACAAATCAAATCAAGTCAGACAATTACAGATTCAAAAACACTACTGGACAAAGTTGAGAAAGAGATTCTAGAATTTAAAGACTATACGGTAAATCAAAAAACATTCAACTTTGAGAAAGATAAACGGAACTTCTCCTTGACAAAAATCTACCCTTATCTACAAACGGACTTCTACTCACGACCAGATTCTCGTAGATATTTATCAACATACCAAGGTCGATCCTCTAAAAATTCATTACCTTCTCAGAAACATCCTCCTCATCTAGTGGTAGTGAAGGAGAACTAGAAGAAAGGTTCAAAAACAACAACCCACGAGGGAACTCCCAATGCCCACAACAACAAACTCCTTTTTTAAGGAGAGGCCAACAACGGTCAAGAGGAAGAGTACGATTCAACACACAACCATGGGAGATGACAACCAGATGACAGAACTACAAAAACTAGATACATCACTAGTTTATAACTTATCTAAAAGAGTTCTAACTAAAGATGAACAAAGTATCTTAGAGAAAGGATTATCCTTTGTGCCTGCAAAACATACAGACTTCATAAGATTAAAAACTGAGGCAATTGAATTTTGTAGAAAAATAAGACTCAAAACCTTCTTCTTGCTCAATCCACTCTCAGAACCTCAAAATCAATTTGACACTGGTCTCAAGAAAAAATCCACCTTTTGTCCACCTGCCAACAAAATTCCAAAAGAAGTGGTGATTTTTGAAAAAACCTTACTTTCGGCCATAACTGATATGGAAAATAACAGAAAATGGGTGAAATAGAATACAACAAAACCTCAAACTGAAGCTCTTTCCAACCTACAAAAAGATACCTCTATCATAATCAAGCAGGCCGACAAAGGCGGGTCAATAGTCATCCTAGACAAAGATGACTACGTAAAGGAGGTCACTAGGCAACTGGATGATATCCAATGCTACAGAAAAATAAACAAAGATCCAACTCTTGAACTTCAGAATATTTTATTCCCAATTCTTATCAAAGGCTTAGAAGAAGGTTTTCTATCAAAAAAAGAATTCGAATTCCTACAAAATAAAAATCCAAGGACACCTCTGTTCTACGTCCTCCCAAAGATTCATAAAAGCGAAACGGCACCACCCGGCAGACCAATCATCTCTGGCTGCGACTCCCTGATGGAACCCATTTCGAAATTTGTGGATTACTTTCTCAAACCCTTTATAGTCGAAGTACCATCTTTCCTAGCAGATACAACAGACTTAATCAACAAATTGTCATTGATTGATTTTACCCCGGATTTACACCACTTAGTAACACTTGATGTGGTTTCACTATACACACAAATACCTCAGGACGAAGGCCTTTCTGTAATCCAATCATATTTGGAAACAAGACAAAATCCAAAAGTCCCGACTGAATTCATTATGAAACTAGCCAACTTTGCACTTAAAAAAAACTATTTCAACTTTAACGGCGAATTCTATTTCCAAGTCAAAGGAGTGGCTATGGGTTGTCCATTTGCACCAGAACTGGCGGTTCTCTACATGGCCAAATATGAAGAGAAGTTCATCTATAACAACAATCCTTTCACCAGTCACATCGGTAAATGGATCCGTTACATAGATGACGTGTTCATGACCTGGACAGGTTCTCTCGAACATCTAAAAAATTTCCATGATTGGCTAAATAATCGAACCACGGACATACAATTTACTCTAAACCATTCTCAGATCAAAATCGCTTTTTTGGACGTAGAAATCTATCCATCTCACAATGGTTTGGCCACCACTTTGTTCAAAAAGACAACCGACAGAAATAAGACCTTACACTTCTCAAGTTACCATCCTAGGAACTTACGCGAAAATTTGCCTTACGGCCAATTTTTGCGGATAAGACGAAATTGCTATTTCAAAGATGAATACATGGCTCATGCTACCACATTGTCTGAAAATTTGAAGAAAAGAGGATACCCCAAGAAACTCTTAAAAAGAGCCATGAAAAGAGCTTGGTGGACCCCGAGGGAAGATCTATTGAAAAAAACTGAGAGGCAACCACTACAAAGGATAGTCTGTGTCTCCACATTTTGTCCCAACTCAAACTTGTTGAAAAAGTGCATCGTACAAAATTGGCACCTGATTAAAAATCTTGATGCCTTATTCAACCAAAATCCACTGTTTGCTTTTAAAAAAGACCGTAATATCGCCAACCAAATTGTTCGAGCAGCAATGCCACAAAAGAAATCTATTACTGTACGAGACTTTGTCGGATTACAACCAATTCAAGGTCACCACCGGTGCGGTACGTGTATCTGCTGCGATGCTACAATCGAAGGAGATCTTTTCGAACACAACTCCATCTATTGGAAGCACGAAACGTTTACCAACTGTAAAAGCAAATCAGTGGTGTATGCGATACGTTGCCCTTGCAACCTCCTATATATAGGAAAGACCAGTCAAGAAATCAGAACCAGAGTGTCCCAACATAAATCCCGGATCAACAAAAATGTTCTAACAGCCCCATTGGTCAACCACTGGCGAACACAAAATCACTTAATTGAAGATGTCAAATGGACAGTTCTCGCCAAAGTGGTACGTGATGCCCGTGGCGGTGATTTAGAACAAAAACTCTCTAGGACAGAGGCTATGCTAATCCTCAAATTCAATACGGCGACAAATGGCCTGAACGAACTTTCTGAAATATATAATCTAACGTAAATCAACCCCTTACAATGAATTGGAGACAAACCCACTTTTATCACTAACCAGATCTCTGGAGTACAACGTCTAATTCTGACCACATCGCCCTAAAAATTCCTTTCATCCGATAAAGTTCTTCGCTAAAAATGTCCTTCCATTTTATGTGTCTCTCCATTGGATAATTGCATTATACTTATTTCGATCAACTGGTCAATTTCACGCTTTGGCTTCATAAAAATGTCACCAGCCGTAGAGTATTCACCTCTAGAGGAGGAACATTACGAAGTCCTCTTTCCATTTCCACCGTCGATAACCGACTGAAAGAGCAATAAAGATGCCGACGCTCTACACGCCAACACCAACGAGACTCGAAACGCCGAGGAAACTGACAGACTGACACGGACATCAACGATTGCAATATGCAGGTATGCGTCGCTGCTACATTTGCGTATTTAAAGTTAAAACATACCCCTTCATCAAGCTGACTGGCATCTCAAACCACCCTCCCTTTTTTCAGATCCAACGACAATTCAAACGAAGATAACTACATTATTCAAAACCGCGCGCTCAGATTAGACGCGCCCCAACTCGGTCATACAAAAAGGTAAATCATTGGAATGCCTAAGAGAAACATCGTATTTACCAACCATGTTTCTTCAATACATTTAAACTAACTTCCTCACTTCACCTCTAGGAGACCAACTACGACCGTTTTGACTGAACAGATTTAACCATTTCGTTTCTGTACTCCACACTGAGAAGTAAGCTAATATTACAAGAAGTGCATATTTATGAACCAGCTCTTTATGAATGTGACTACACCTCTCCTTTTTTTATTTATTTTTTACCCAGGTTCCCCACAATCCTCAAAAACGCTTGTCTCCATTCAAACAAAGGTAACTTTATTGCACCAAAACGAACAATCTATGCAAATAAGGTATAGGGGCCCTCCTGAAACTTACACAGGCTTCCTTTTTCCTTATCCCACAGGTCCTGATGAGAGGCCCAGACAATCAAGGGTTTCGAAACGCGTAGACCTTGTATTAAAGACCACAAGAATTTGAAATATCTATTAATAAGAAGTACTCATAGATATACATGTCCTTTTGAATGTTCTTTCTCTGTGGTCCAAACAGAAAAGAGTGTAAAATACGTTTTTTCCTTTGTGTTTATTTCCTGATTAAAATAGCTTGTGTGAATGTATGAGTGGACGAGAGTGTTTGGTATGTGAGACCAGCATGCTAGTTGTGAGTGAATAATTGGTGTGGTGTTACTATTATGAATTTTTTGTCTATTTCTAATATTTTGATTCTCTGTTTTAAAAATTTGCTTCGGCAATAGGAAGGTTCAAAACTTCCAAAAAAAACCTTATTGAATATAGATTAATTCAAGCAAATAACCAGTCCTTGACACTTTTTGTTGCATTTTCAAAATGTGTTCTCCTAAATAATATGGAGTGTTAAAGAATACTTGCAGTACTAGCAACATTATTGTTCAATCTAATAGAGGCTCAGCTTTACTGCCCTCAGCCTACCTCCAGTGTTGATCACGGTCATTATAGCAGAAGAATTTCTGCGAGAGGTCTTCTTGTGAAAAATTTCACAGTCTTAGTACCTTTTCTTTACCCGTCACTTCCTTCCTTATAAAGTCACTGTTTTCATTCATTTATTTATGTTTTGCACATCCCTTAGTCTGTGTGAAAGTATGTCTGAAAGTGACACGTTTGCATACAGTGAAGAACATATCAAAAACCTGTTGGAGGTCCCTCCCCTCTTTGCATCTGCCTCACTTAGCATAACGGCTCAACAACAAAACGAATCAGATAAATTGCTCAGACTAAAAAAGAAACAAATCCGGACTGACTTACATGGACACTTTCTGATACAACATCTTAAAACCGGCACGATCCCTGGTGGACTTCAAATTAAAAACATTCCGGTTATCTTTACTGAAGATCCAATCTATAAAAAAGGCTATAGCCTAATAGAGACTAAATGTAGCAGAGACCTGATGGTTCTCACAGTGGAAACCGCTCAACGCATCTCCAAAAAACAACTTGAAGAGATTGAGATTTTGGAATCACAAATCAAATCAAGTCAGACAATTACAGATTCAAAAACACTACTGGACAAAGTTGAGAAAGAGATTCTAGAATTTAAAGACTATACGGTAAATCAAAAAACATTCAACTTTGAGAAAGATAAACGGAACTTCTCCTTGACAAAAATCTACCCTTATCTACAAACGGACTTCTACTCACGACCAGATTCTCGTAGATATTTATCAACATACCAAGGTCGATCCTCTAAAAATTTCATTACCTTCTCAGAAACATCCTCCTCATCTAGTGGTAGTGAAGGAGAACTAGAAGAAAGGTTCAAAAACAACAACCCACGAGGGAACTCCCAATGCCCACAACAACAAACTCCTTTTTTAGGGAGAGGCCAACAACGGTCAAGAGGAAGAGTACGATTCAACACACAACCATGGGAGATGACAACCAGATGACAGAACTACAAAAACTAGATACATCACTAGTTTATAACTTATCTAAAAGAGTTCTAACTAAAGATGAACAAAGTATCTTAGAGAAAGGATTATCCTTTGTGCCTGCAAAACATACAGACTTCATAAGATTAAAAACTGAGGCAATTGAATTTTGTAGAAAAATAAGACTCAAAACCTTCTTCTTGCTCAATCCACTCTCAGAACCTCAAAATCAATTTGACACTGGTCTCAAGAAAAAATCCACCTTTTGTCCACCTGCCAACAAAATTCCAAAAGAAGTGGTGATTTTTGAAAAAACCTTACTTTCGGCCATAACTGATATGGAAAATAACAGAAAATGGGTGAAATATAATACAACAAAACCTCAAACTGAAGCTCTTTCCAACCTACAAAAAGATACCTCTATCATAATCAAGCAGGCCGACAAAGGCGGGTCAATAGTCATCCTAGACAAAGATGACTACGTAAAGGAGGTCACTAGGCAACTGGATGATATCCAATGCTACAGAAAAATAAACAAAGATCCAACTCTTGAACTTCAGAATATTTTATTCCCAATTCTTATCAAAGGCTTAGAAGAAGGTTTTCTATCAAAAAAAGAATTCGAATTCCTACAAAATAAAAATCCAAGGACACCTCTGTTCTACGTCCTCCCAAAGATTCATAAAAGCGAAACGGCACCACCCGGCAGACCAATCATCTCTGGCTGCGACTCCCTGATGGAACCCATTTCGAAATTTGTGGATTACTTTCTCAAACCCTTTATAGTCGAAGTACCATCTTTCCTAGCAGATACAACAGACTTAATCAACAAATTGTCATTGATTGATTTTACCCCGGATTTACACCACTTAGTAACACTTGATGTGGTTTCACTATACACACAAATACCTCAGGACGAAGGCCTTTCTGTAATCCAATCATATTTGGAAACAAGACAAAATCCAAAAGTCCCGACTGAATTCATTATGAAACTAGCCAACTTTGCACTTAAAAAAAACTATTTCAACTTTAACGGCGAATTCTATTTCCAAGTCAAAGGAGTGGCTATGGGTTGTCCATTTGCACCAGAACTGGCGGTTCTCTACATGGCCAAATATGAAGAGAAGTTCATCTATAACAACAATCCTTTCACCAGTCACATCGGTAAATGGATCCGTTACATAGATGACGTGTTCATGACCTGGACAGGTTCTCTCGAACATCTAAAAAATTTCCATGATTGGCTAAATAATCGAACCACGGACATACAATTTACTCTAAACCATTCTCAGATCAAAATCGCTTTTTTGGACGTAGAAATCTATCCATCTCACAATGGTTTGGCCACCACTTTGTTCAAAAAGACAACCGACAGAAATAAGACCTTACACTTCTCAAGTTACCATCCTAGGAACTTACGCGAAAATTTGCCTTACGGCCAATTTTTGCGGATAAGACGAAATTGCTATTTCAAAGATGAATACATGGCTCATGCTACCACATTGTCTGAAAATTTGAAGAAAAGAGGATACCCCAAGAAACTCTTAAAAAGAGCCATGAAAAGAGCTTGGTGGACCCCGAGGGAAGATCTATTGAAAAAAACTGAGAGGCAACCACTACAAAGGATAGTCTGTGTCTCCACATTTTGTCCCAACTCAAACTTGTTGAAAAAGTGCATCGTACAAAATTGGCACCTGATTAAAAATCTTGATGCCTTATTCAACCAAAATCCACTGTTTGCTTTTAAAAAAGACCGTAATATCGCCAACCAAATTGTTCGAGCAGCAATGCCACAAAAGAAATCTATTACTGTACGAGACTTTGTCGGATTACAACCAATTCAAGGTCACCACCGGTGCGGTACGTGTATCTGCTGCGATGCTACAATCGAAGGAGATCTTTTCGAACACAACTCCATCTATTGGAAGCACGAAACGTTTACCAACTGTAAAAGCAAATCAGTGGTGTATGCGATACGTTGCCCTTGCAACCTCCTATATATAGGAAAGACCAGTCAAGAAATCAGAACCAGAGTGTCCCAACATAAATCCCGGATCAACAAAAATGTTCTAACAGCCCCATTGGTCAACCACTGGCGAACACAAAATCACTTAATTGAAGATGTCAAATGGACAGTTCTCGCCAAAGTGGTACGTGATGCCCGTGGCGGTGATTTAGAACAAAAACTCTCTAGGACAGAGGCTATGCTAATCCTCAAATTCAATACGGCGACAAATGGCCTGAACGAACTTTCTGAAATATATAATCTAACGTAAATCAACCCCTTACAATGAATTGGAGACAAACCCACTTTTATCACTAACCAGATCTCTGGAGTACAACGTCTAATTCTGACCACATCGCCCTAAAAATTCCTTTCATCCGATAAAGTTCTTCGCTAAAAATGTCCTTCCATTTTATGTGTCTCTCCATTGGATAATTGCATTATACTTATTTCGATCAACTGGTCAATTTCACGCTTTGGCTTCATAAAAATGTCACCAGCCGTAGAGTATTCACCTCTAGAGGAGGAACATTACGAAGTCCTCTTTCCATTTCCACCGTCGATAACCGACTGAAAGAGCAATAAAGATGCCGACGCTCTACACGCCAACACCAACGAGACTCGAAACGCCGAGGAAACTGACAGACTGACACGGACATCAACGATTGCAATATGCAGGTATGCGTCGCTGCTACATTTGCGTATTTAAAGTTAAAACATACCCCTTCATCAAGCTGACTGGCATCTCAAACCACCCTCCCTTTTTTCAGATCCAACGACAATTCAAACGAAGTTAACTACATTATTCAAAACCGCGCGCTCAGATTAGACGCGCCCCAACTCGGTCATACAAAAAGGTAAATCATTGGAATGCCTAAGAGAAACATCGTATTTACCAACCATGTTTCTTCAATACATTTAAACTAACTTCCTCACTTCACCTCTAGGAGACCAACTACGACCGTTTTGACTGAACAGATTTAACCATTTCGTTTCTGTACTCCACACTGAGAAGTAAGCTAATATTACAAGAAGTGCATATTTATGAACCAGCTCTTTATGAATGTGACTACACCTCTCCTTTTTTTATTTATTTTTTACCCAGGTTCCCCACAATCCTCAAAAACGCTTGTCTCCATTCAAACAAAGGTAACTTTATTGCACCAAAACGAACGATCTATGCAAATAAGGTATAGGGGCCCTCCTGAAACTTACACAGGCTTCCTTTTTCCTTATCCCACAGGTCCTGATGAGAGGCCCAGACAATCAAGGGTTTCGAAACGCGTAGACCTTGTATTAAAGACCACAAGAATTTGAAATATCTATTAATAAGAAGTACTCATAGATATACATGTCCTTTTGAATGTTCTTTCTCTGTGGTCCAAACAGAAAAGAGTGTAAAATACGTTTTTTCCTTTGTGTTTATTTCCTGATTAAAATAGCTTGTGTGAATGTATGAGTGGACGAGAGTGTTTGGTATGTGAGACCAGCATGCTAGTTGTGAGTGAATAATTGGTGTGGTGTTACTATTATGAATTTTTTGTCTATTTCTAATATTTTGATTCTCTGTTTTAAAAATTTGCTTCGGCAATAGGAAGGTTCAAAACTTCCAAAAAAAACCTTATTGAATATAGATTAATTCAAGCAAATAACCAGTCCTTGACACTTTTTGTTGCATTTTCAAAATGTGTTCTCCTAAATAATATGGAGTGTTAAAGAATACTTGCAGTACTAGCAACATTATTGTTCAATCTAATAGAGGCTCAGCTTTACTGCCCTCAGCCTACCTCCAGTGTTGATCACGGTCATTATAGCAGAAGAATTTCTGCGAGAGGTCTTCTTGTGAAAAATTTCACAGTCTTAGTACCTTTTCTTTACCCGTCACTTCCTTCCTTATAAAGTCACTGTTTTCATTCATTTATTTATGTTTTGCACATCCCTTAGTCTGTGTGAAAGTATGTCTGAAAGTGACACGTTTGCATACAGTGAAGAACATATCAAAAACCTGTTGGAGGTCCCTCCCCTCTTTGCATCTGCCTCACTTAGCATAACGGCTCAACAACAAAACGAATCAGATAAATTGCTCAGACTAAAAAAGAAACAAATCCGGACTGACTTACATGGACACTTTCTGATACAACATCTTAAAACCGGCACGATCCCTGGTGGACTTCAAATTAAAAACATTCCGGTTATCTTTACTGAAGATCCAATCTATAAAAAAGGCTATAGCCTAATAGAGACTAAATGTAGCAGAGACCTGATGGTTCTCACAGTGGAAACCGCTCAACGCATCTCCAAAAAACAACTTGAAGAGATTGAGATTTTGGAATCACAAATCAAATCAAGTCAGACAATTACAGATTCAAAAACACTACTGGACAAAGTTGAGAAAGAGATTCTAGAATTTAAAGACTATACGGTAAATCAAAAAACATTCAACTTTGAGAAAGATAAACGGAACTTCTCCTTGACAAAAATCTACCCTTATCTACAAACGGACTTCTACTCACGACCAGATTCTCGTAGATATTTATCAACATACCAAGGTCGATCCTCTAAAAATTTCATTACCTTCTCAGAAACATCCTCCTCATCTAGTGGTAGTGAAGGAGAACTAGAAGAAAGGTTCAAAAACAACAACCCACGAGGGAACTCCCAATGCCCACAACAACAAACTCCTTTTTTAGGGAGAGGCCAACAACGGTCAAGAGGAAGAGTACGATTCAACACACAACCATGGGAGATGACAACCAGATGACAGAACTACAAAAACTAGATACATCACTAGTTTATAACTTATCTAAAAGAGTTCTAACTAAAGATGAACAAAGTATCTTAGAGAAAGGATTATCCTTTGTGCCTGCAAAACATACAGACTTCATAAGATTAAAAACTGAGGCAATTGAATTTTGTAGAAAAATAAGACTCAAAACCTTCTTCTTGCTCAATCCACTCTCAGAACCTCAAAATCAATTTGACACTGGTCTCAAGAAAAAATCCACCTTTTGTCCACCTGCCAACAAAATTCCAAAAGAAGTGGTGATTTTTGAAAAAACCTTACTTTCGGCCATAACTGATATGGAAAATAACAGAAAATGGGTGAAATATAATACAACAAAACCTCAAACTGAAGCTCTTTCCAACCTACAAAAAGATACCTCTATCATAATCAAGCAGGCCGACAAAGGCGGGTCAATAGTCATCCTAGACAAAGATGACTACGTAAAGGAGGTCACTAGGCAACTGGATGATATCCAATGCTACAGAAAAATAAACAAAGATCCAACTCTTGAACTTCAGAATATTTTATTCCCAATTCTTATCAAAGGCTTAGAAGAAGGTTTTCTATCAAAAAAAGAATTCGAATTCCTACAAAATAAAAATCCAAGGACACCTCTGTTCTACGTCCTCCCAAAGATTCATAAAAGCGAAACGGCACCACCCGGCAGACCAATCATCTCTGGCTGCGACTCCCTGATGGAACCCATTTCGAAATTTGTGGATTACTTTCTCAAACCCTTTATAGTCGAAGTACCATCTTTCCTAGCAGATACAACAGACTTAATCAACAAATTGTCATTGATTGATTTTACCCCGGATTTACACCACTTAGTAACACTTGATGTGGTTTCACTATACACACAAATACCTCAGGACGAAGGCCTTTCTGTAATCCAATCATATTTGGAAACAAGACAAAATCCAAAAGTCCCGACTGAATTCATTATGAAACTAGCCAACTTTGCACTTAAAAAAAACTATTTCAACTTTAACGGCGAATTCTATTTCCAAGTCAAAGGAGTGGCTATGGGTTGTCCATTTGCACCAGAACTGGCGGTTCTCTACATGGCCAAATATGAAGAGAAGTTCATCTATAACAACAATCCTTTCACCAGTCACATCGGTAAATGGATCCGTTACATAGATGACGTGTTCATGACCTGGACAGGTTCTCTCGAACATCTAAAAAATTTCCATGATTGGCTAAATAATCGAACCACGGACATACAATTTACTCTAAACCATTCTCAGATCAAAATCGCTTTTTTGGACGTAGAAATCTATCCATCTCACAATGGTTTGGCCACCACTTTGTTCAAAAAGACAACCGACAGAAATAAGACCTTACACTTCTCAAGTTACCATCCTAGGAACTTACGCGAAAATTTGCCTTACGGCCAATTTTTGCGGATAAGACGAAATTGCTATTTCAAAGATGAATATATGGCTCATGCTACCACATTGTCTGAAAATTTGAAGAAAAGAGGATACCCCAAGAAACTCTTAAAAAGAGCCATGAAAAGAGCTTGGTGGACCCCGAGGGAAGATCTATTGAAAAAAACTGAGAGGCAACCACTACAAAGGATAGTCTGTGTCTCCACATTTTGTCCCAACTCAAACTTGTTGAAAAAGTGCATCGTACAAAATTGGCACCTGATTAAAAATCTTGATGCCTTATTCAACCAAAATCCACTGTTTGCTTTTAAAAAAGACCGTAATATCGCCAACCAAATTGTTCGAGCAGCAATGCCACAAAAGAAATCTATTACTGTACGAGACTTTGTCGGATTACAACCAATTCAAGGTCACCACCGGTGCGGTACGTGTATCTGCTGCGATGCTACAATCGAAGGAGATCTTTTCGAACACAACTCCATCTATTGGAAGCACGAAACGTTTACCAACTGTAAAAGCAAATCAGTGGTGTATGCGATACATTGCCCTTGCAACCTCCTATATATAGGAAAGACCAGTCAAGAAATCAGAACCAGAGTGTCCCAACATAAATCCCGGATCAACAAAAATGTTCTAACAGCCCCATTGGTCAACCACCGGCGAACACAAAATCACTTAATTGAAGATGTCAAATGGACAGTTCTCGCCAAAGTGGTACGTGATGCCCGTGGCGGTGATTTAGAACAAAAACTCTCTAGGACAGAGGCTATGCTAATCCTCAAATTCAATACGGCGACAAATGGCCTGAACGAACTTTCTGAAATATATAATCTAACGTAAATCAACCCCATACAATGAATTGGAGACAAACCCACTTTTATCACTAACCAGATCTCTGGAGTACAACGTCTAATTCTGACCATATCGCCCTAAAAATTCCTTTCATCCGATAAAGTTCTTCGCTAAAAATGTCCTTCCATTTTATGTGTCTCTCCATTGGATAATTGCATTATACTTATTTCGATCAACTGGTCAATTTCACGCTTTGGCTTCATAAAAATGTCACCAGCCGTAGAGTATTCACCTCTAGAGGAGGAACATTACGAAGTCCTCTTTCCATTTCCACCGTCGATAACCGACTGAAAGAGCAATAAAGATGCCGACACTCTACCCCCCAACACCAACGAGACTCGAAACGCCGAGGAAACTGACAGACTGACACGGACATCAACGATTGCAATATGCAGGTATGCGTCGCTGCTACATTTGCGTATTTAAAGTTAAAACATACCCCTTCATCAAGCTGACTGGCATCTCAAACCACCCTCCCTTTTTTCAGATCGAACGACAATTCAAACTACATTATTCAAAACCGCGCGCTCAGATTAGACGCGCCCCAACTCGGTCATACAAAAAGGTAAATCATTCGAATGCCTAAGAGAAACATCGTATTTACCAACCATGTTTCTTCAATACATTAAAACTAACTTCCTCACTTCACCTCTAGGAGACCAACTACGACCGTTTTGACAGAACAGATTTAACCATTTCGTTTCTGTACTCCACACTGAGAAGTAAGCTAATATTACAAGAAGTGTATATTTATGAACCAGCTCTTTATGAATGTGACTACACCTCTCCTTTTTTTATTTATTTTTTACCCAGGTTCCCCACAATCCTCAAAAACGCTTGTCTCCATTCAAACAAAGGTAACTTTATTGCACCAAAACGAACGATCTATGCAAATAAGGTATAGGGGCCCTCCTGAAACTTACACAGGCTTCCTTTTTCCTTATCCCACAGGTCCTGATGAGAGGCCCAGACAATCAAGGGTTTCGAAACGCGTAGACCTTGTATTAAAGACCACAAGAATTTGAAATATCTATTAATAAGAAGTACTCATAGATATACATGTCCTTTTGAATGTTCTTTCTCTGTGGTCCAAACAGAAAAGAGTGTAAAATACGTTTTTTCATTTGTGTTTATTTCCTGATTAAAATAGCTTGTGTGAATGTATGAGTGGACGAGAGTGTTTGGTATGTGAGACCAGCATGCTAGTTGTGAGTGAATAATTGGTGTGGTGTTACTATTATGAATTTTTGGTCTATTTCTAATATTTTGATTCTCTGTTTTAAAAATTTGCTTCGGCAATAGGAAGGTTCAAAACTTCCAAAAAAAACCTTATTAAATATAGATTAATTCAAGCAAATAACCAGTCCTTGACACTTTTTGTTGCATTTTCAAAATGTGTTCTCCTAAATAATATGGAGTGTTAAAGAATACTTGCAGTACTAGCAACATTATTGTTCAATCTAATAGAGGCTTAGCTTTACTGCCCTCAGCCTACCTCCAGTGTTGATCACGGCCAATCAAGAATATTCAGTAAAATCTTATATGGGGCTCCTTTCTGAGTCTTGTCCTTTTCTTCGCCTGGGGTATAGGTGCAACTAGAATAAACAATTAATGTCACGATGATCTGTCTCCACAGTGCAAAACTGTCACAAGACCCTGTTAATTAGAGCTATATGTGTGAAATGCACTTGTTCTCTAGCTCATTGCAAACAAAAGTTTTGAGTGGTAATTGTCACGGATTTATATACTCGCCGGCTGCACTCGCATACTTGGCGCACACAGCCTTGGCTGCAACGCACAGAGATCTTGCACTGCCGCACACAGAGGAAAAAAACTTAGAGGGAACGTTGCTCCTGGGCTGTTTGGGAGGCACTTTATTGACAGTTGTAGCGCTATATGGCCCCAACATGGACTCACCTGGGTTCTTTCAGGACGTTTGGGCTAAAGTTAGAGCCACCAGCTGTGCCACGACCCTATGGGGTGGGGACTTCAATACCATTATTCATGATGACTTGGACAGACAGGGCACCGGGAGGACACACCACCCCGCAGCTAGTAAAGTATTAAATGCCCTATTAGAGGAGGGTGACATGGTGGATATTTGGAGACTCCGCAACCCCCTGACTAAAGAGGGCACATGCTTTTTGGAACACCATCATGCCTGGTCTAGATTAGACTATTGGTTAATGAAAAAAGATATGGCCAGCTGGGTGGTGGACGTTAAGCATTTGCCGAGAACTATATCGGATCACTCACCATGCCTGCTGACTCTCTCACTGCCTAATACTACACGGAAGCAATTCTCTTGGAGGCTGCCCCCACAGGTGCTCTTAGATGAAGCATTTAAAGAAGAAGTACAGACTGACTCAACGGTCTACTTCACGCTTAACACAGGGTCTGTCGATACTGAGGCCTCACTGTGGGAAGCGTTCAAGGTGGTCATTAGGGGTCAATGTATCTCTCGGCAGGCGGGTGTCCTTAAGGCCATAAGAACCACTTTGTATAATATTGAGACACATTAAGGATTTGGAGACGCGTATACATGATGATGGGGAGTCCGTCTTCTTAGCTGAGCTAACGGTTAAGCTGCTAGAATATGAAGAGGAAGCGCGAAGGGAGGTAGAATTCCTTGGGAAGTACGCGGAAGCCCGGAGATATGGGGAGGGAGACAGACCAGGGAGGACACTGGCTGGCATGCTTCGGGCCCCGCGCTCCACGGCCTTTGTCCCCGAAATTAGTAGTCACAGGGGTGACACTGTCAGGGGCTCCTCAGCCATCCTAGATGAGTTCTCATCATTTTATACAAATCTATACACAGCTAAACAAACTACCTGTCCGGAGGGTATGCAGGAGTTCCTGGATTCAGTGGCTCTGGTGTGGTTTAATGATAGGCACAGGGAATATATACACCTACCCTTCACAGTTGAAGACGTTAAAGACGTTATCACCAGCTTGCCTCTGGATAAGGTCCCCGGATCGGATGGTCTGACGACCGCCTGCTACAAAACTTATGTGGTGGAATTGGCGCCCAAACTCCTCGCCGTAAATGGAGAGGCGCATGACACGGGTATATTACCTCAGTCAATGCGAGAAGCTATCATTATTACTTTACTAAAGCCAGGCAAACCAGAAACTGAATTGGACTCATGCAGACCCTTCTCACTTATAAATGTGGACGTAAAAATTTTGGCAAAACTGATAGCGGCTAGGCTGCAACCTCTACTTCCAATGATAACGCTACCGGATCAATCGGGTTTTATACCCGGGAGATCCACCTCCCATAACCTTAGGAAGGTGTTCTCAGCTCTACATTACCTACACCCTGATGTGCAGGTTGCGGCGGTTTTCTTAGATGCCACAAAGGCATTCGACTTGCTCGAGTGGCCATACCTATTCAGAATTTTGGAAAAGATGGGATTTGGACCTCTTTTCCTTAAATGGATAAAACTGCTCTACACTGAACCGCTGGCCAGGGTGCGGGTCAACAGTATGGTCTCCGCCCCGTTTCATATAACGCTAGGTACTAGGCAGGGGTGCCCGCTGTCCCCTTTATTATTTCCCATCACGATGGAGCCATTAGCAACCCGTATCAGCAGCATCACACGGACAAAGGTATAGGATTCGGAGCTAGAAGTCTCTTGATATCGCTATATGCCGACGATGTCACCTTGTATATTTTGAATCCTGAGCACAATCTGGATGTAGTGTTGAGAGAATTCATCAAATTTGGTGGCCTCTTGGGTGTAACCATAAACTGGTCTAAATCTGTGGTATTTCCTCTCACTGATAATACCAAGGCAGTAACCTCGGAGTGGCTGCTGAGGTGGGAAAATGATGCTGTGAAATACTTAGGCATCTGGATAAGTAGGAATCTACAAGAGTTATGGAATTTAAATTATGGTAAAGCCATTGCCTGGCTGGAGGAAAAGGGGTCTCTATGGCCCAAACTTTCAATTGCAGGGAAAATCGCATTGGCAAAGATGATCATACTACCCAAATTTTTTTATCTATTCAGGAAACTTCCACTTATACTTACCCAATCCTTTTTCAAGATACTGTGGTCTCTACTGGTATCCTTGATATGGGCCGGAGGCCAAGCCAGTGTGTCTTGAGAGCTGGTGTCTTTACCGACGAGGCAGGGGGGGCTGGGTGCCCGAACAAGAAGCTGTATGCTCTTTGTGCGCATGCGCAATTCTTGCAATATTGGGTACATCAGACGCCATTTCAGCCTCATGTAGCTGTTGAAAAAGATGCGGTTGCACCTGTTCCACTTAATGTATGTATGTATGTATGTATGTGTGTTCTTATATAGCGCTCGACTTACCCTTGGGCATCTCGGCGCTTGCATTGGGAACCCGTCCTAGCTTTTTCCCTGTGAGATAACCCGTACTGGGCATCCCCCAGGTGAAAGCCAGGCATCCCGCCGCGGGGGGGCCGTAGTGGAGATTAAGCAAGCTATTGCCCAGAGTTGCAGAGTGTGAACCCATGATTCGAGTAGGCACCGAAGTGAGAATTATCGAGTCCATGTGGCAGTGTATCAGAAATATAAACATCCCACAGACTGCATAGACACTCCTGAGAATCTCAGATGGGCCTGGGATGGGTTACGTAGAAGAGCAGGCGCACAGATCTTATACGCACCCTCAATCCCCCAGGCGCAGAAGCCCATGCTTCCCAATGTTAGAGATGAAATCAACACCAAGGTTGCGCAGGCAATGTCGCTTCATACCTTTGCTGATCTCTATCCGGGTGGAGTATTCAGGGACCCTCCTAGCGCGGAGGAAGGCCCGAGGATATCTGTCGGAGAGTCATTTTTATATCATAAACTCCATGCAGCCTGTCGAGGGTTACATGCTGATTTCCCCTCCCAACCTACCCCACTGGCTGCTCTTGAAAATTTGCTGACTACGCCATCGCCGCACAAGCTTATTACCAGACTGTACACTCACATGTAGAGGGATGCACCAGTGACTGCTTCTGGTGCTCGCCTTAAATGGGACATTGAGTTAGTTACTCCTCTGACTGATGACCAGTGGTCATATTGCTGTGTCCAGATGACGGAACTATCACCTAATTATAAACTTCGGCTAATTCATTTCAAATGTATTCATCGCTACTATAGATCGCCGATTAGTTTATATAAAATGGGACTCAGAGACGATGACTGTTGCTGGCGATGTGGAGCGTTTGTTGCCTCCTTCCTCCATATGGCATGGGAATGTCCGGTCATCACTGAGTATTGGTTCCAAATATTCGAATCAATAAACCAAATTCTAGGTCTAGCGTTGTCCCCGTTCCCACTGCTCGGACTGTTGGGATATGTTGGAGACACACATGTTAAAAAACGCAAATTAAATGCACTGTTATTGTTATTTGCCAAACGACAGATAGCCTTGTGTTGGGGGAAAAAGAGGAAACCCACAGTCAAAGACTGGGTGAAGGAAGTCACGTATGGTCAAACTCAGCTTGCTACGCACTGGGAATTAATGCCACCCACCTCCAGACCCAGGGAAATATGGGAACCCTTTATTGACTAGGCTCGGGCTAGGTCTACTAGTCCTGATGCTGCCACGGACGCCGGAGCTAATGTTGGGCCTGTGTAATCTACCTATTACTGTACCTCGCTGTATGCGTTCATTGGAAATTGGAGGAGCTTGAATTGTGTGTAACACCTGTGGATATTGTGAATGATCATAGTATACTGCTGTCAAATGGTGAATCGTCATGTTTGTTGGTCTATTAGATAGCAACTGCCGTCTGTATATACTGTGTTGTGCACCGCTGTGCCCACTGTCCTATATGTTTTTAGAACAATGCTCTGTCTAAGATTTGATTGGAGTTTTGGTCCGAGCTAGAGGAGATTGTCTCCATTATTTCTTCGATGAAAGGTAGTTATTTCCCGGTGGGTGGTAAATCGTGTGAAGTTTGCACGCAATCTTATCATTGCTCCATATTTCAATGCCTAGGTATTCACAAGAGAGCATTGGAACAGTTTGTGCATGTTTCAAGGTGAGAGTGTATGATCTGCCCACCCCCAGCTCTTTCAGTTCTATCCAGTCTAATGAGGTCATAGTTGGGTGGAACTAGAATAGTAATAATAATAATAATAGTGTCATTTGTATAGCACATAGTTACTTGGAACAAAGTGTCTCAGCACAGAAAGGTCCAGCACCCAAAGGTCAAGTACACAGCAGAAATAGAAAGTTTAATCAGCCCGAACTGAATAACCAATTATTTTTTTAATGTTTACAAAAAAAAGATTCCGTCTTGGTTCTGTCGTATTCTAAGAGGAAGAGAGTTCCACAGCTTGGATGCTAAATAGCCACAGGAGCTTCCCCCGATGGGTACTCTCTTTACAGTGGGGATGCAAGGCCAACATGGCCCCCGAAGATCTGAGGTTCCTTGCAGGAAAGTACAGCTTGATAAAGGGATGCAGATAACAAGGACCCGTGTTTGTAAAAGCCATGTAGCAATAGCATAGGACTTTAAATGAGTATTTTCTTCAGAGGCAACCAATGCAGCCTAGAGAGCCCAGTCCCCATGGCGGCACATCTAGGAATGTTCAACAGAAGATGGGCAGCAGAACTTCGTCACACGCTGAAGTCTCATCAGCCGGGATTGAGATTCACCTAAATACAGGACAATACAGTAGTCCTGGCTGAATGTGACCACTTCCTGGACTACTGTTTTCCTGGAGGATACAGGTAGGAGGCAAATAATTTTTTTTAAGGGTTTTTAAAATCCTGAAACATTTTTCTGCTAGGGCCATGATCTGGCTGTCAAATCAAACCAGATGCCTAGATTCTTAACCCTAGGCTTAGGAAAACGTAAAGGGGTGAGAGAGTCTGGCCACCAAGCAGAGGACCAGAGAGTTGTTTGCCTAAGATGAGGACCTCAGTTTTACCTGCATTCAGTTAAAGACAGTTGAAATCCATCTACTGAGTGATCTCCAATAGACAGGTCCACCAGGTCCACAGTGAGACAGCCAAGCAGACTGAATTCTGTGACAGGGTGATAATCAGCTGAGTATCATCAGAGTAAATTATGATGTTGAAGCCGTATCGTTCGATGATCTCAGCCAGGGGTGTATATATAAGTTAAATAGGGTTGGGCTAAGAGAAAAGCCCTAAGGCACCCCCTGCTGCAGTGGACAAGCCTGAGAGTAGAAAGGTATCTGAAAAACCTGAAAGGTGTGTGCCTGCAGGAATGAGGCAACTCACCATAAGGCTTTGTGTCCGGCACCACACCTCCACAAGAGCTCGATTAAGAGGTTGTTGGACACTGTGTCGAAAGCCGCACTGAGGTCCAACATAAGCAATGCTGCGGTACCACCCCTTGCAAGAATATAGCAAATTGATTCTGAGGCAAGCAACAGGGCACACTCCGTGCTATAGTAGGAGCGGAAGCCTGACTGCATCCTGTGAAGTAAGTCCTCAGCCTCAATAAAAGCAGAAAGCTGCTGGTTGACGTACATTTCTGCAACCTTGGATTATAAACGTAGCAACGAGATCGGGCAACCATTTTTGGGCTTAGTCGGATCTGGCAGAGGTTTATTGAGAAGCGGAATTACCGTAGCGTGCTTCCAGTGCTGTGGAACCTGGAAAACACAAAGGAGCTGTTAAGGAGCTCACTGCACCACTACCACTCCTTGTTCCAGGATGGAAGGGGAGGCTGGATCAAGTAGAGAGCCAAACTTGACTGAGGCAAACAGAGGGGACATTTCAGCAGATCAATAGGCTTAAAAAGTAACAACCTAGTGCTGTCAACTGAAGGTTCAAACCATGCATTGATACACGAAGCGTCCTTCAAAGTCTCAGTAAAAGAGGAATACATAGATGCCACTTTTTCAGAGAAGAACTGAGCAAGAATATTACAGCCCTCCTTTGAAGGTGGGGCGGAGGCTGAAACTCAGGCCAAGGAGGCTAAAGGCTTGACAATAGAGAAACATTCTCGATATGAGTTCTGGGAAGCGGCGATTATGTTGGTATAGTATTCGTGATGGACATGTCTAATATGCCAATGGTATACCTTGAGGGCTGACCGATAATTCGCTTTGTTGGCCAGATCAAAATCTCTGTGCCACAAGCGCTCTAGGCACTTGCAATTCTTTTCAAATGAGAGCATTCGCCATTAAACCAGTCAGCCAAAGGTTTAGTTCTACTTATCGTCTGATTTGCCAATGGAACAATTTGATCAAGTGCACCGACTATCCAACTGGCAAGTTGAAAATTAGCTGTGTCAACCCAACTGTCAAGGGTGGGACGATTCAAGTCGAGCACCTGGCTAAAGCTTACAGAGGTCACCCTCACCCACTTCCGAGTCCTTACAATCTTACCATTATAGAGGACAGTAGATGGTTTAACAAAGGGAACCTGATCGGCAATAGCAAAGTGGTCAGATCACAGGGGTGGAAAAGGGGAATCAATAGATAAATTAGTCACATTAGAAAAAATAGGATCATTGGTATGTTTAAGCCTATGAGTGGGGAAAAAGACTGATTGGGAGAGCTGGAGTCACTCCAGATCTGTGACCAAGGCAGCTGCCATGGGACATGTAGTGTCATCAAAGTATAAAATAAGATCTCCAATGACTGCAAAAATGAATACCGCAGAATGAGTGGCAATAGTACATCACCTAGTAATACAATAAAACTAGATGCCTGACCCAGAGGTCAGTAGATCAAGGTCCCTGCCAGAGTGAAATTACCAGAAAAGGTTAAACATAAAAGAGCACTCTGCAATGGGCAATTCGCTGCAAGAGCACAGTCTGTTCAAACATAATGGCGATCTCACCACCCATGTGAGATTGCCTATCCAATCTTACAATCAAAAAGTCTTGAGGAATGGCTGAAAGAATGTCGGAGGTCTCAGTAAGCCAGATTTGTGACAAAAAAATAGCATCAGGTGAGTGGTCTAACAAGATATCATGAACCTCAAGCTTATGCTTGTCTAATGATCTAAAGTTGAGCAAAAGGAACTAAGCAGCATGCGCAGGCTGGGGTGAGGTGCTGACCTGCACGCTGAAGACCGGCTCAGTCAAGGGGGCAAACCCACACTTACCACAGCAAATTGCCATTTGGGTGAGGTCCAGCACATGATGACAGGGATTAGGTAGGGTAGTCGCCAGATTCATTAGCTCCGTAGACAAAATACAACCAGGAAAAATGGCCCCTATCCGTACATGGATGGACACAGACGGGCGCAGGCAAGCTTGCCTTTGGTGCGGCATTGGTGAGCGAGCAGTGCGCCCGATGCAACTTGCATGTTTAAGTAGCCCACCACTAAAGGGGCATGGCTATGGTATAACAATCATCAAAATCAGGGGCCAAAACAAAACAAACTGGAGCCCAACAGGTCCGCTCCTTCCTGGAAGGCTTCCTCATCAGGGAGGAGTACTGGAGAAAGTAACATTTAAAAACAAATCAATCTCTAGAATGGGTGAGACTGTATCATTGAGCCACATTTCTGTTAAGATTAGAAGGTCAAGGTCTTGTGCGAGAATGAGATTAGCAATGTCAGCTGCATGTCTTACCGACTACCTGCACTTAAGAAGCATAGACCTGAGATAAGATTTGGTTACTGATGCTTCTTGTTGTGTTATTGGGACATGTAGAATATTTTACTTGTTCAATGTTTTATAGTGAAGACTGGGTTCTCTGAGCAGATTGATGGGGATAGTCTGGATAGAAACCGGCGAGGGAGACAAATCCTTATGAATAGTGGTATAATATAACAGGAGGAAGTGAATGTCAGCATTAGATATATGGTCTGTACCCCTCTAGAGTCTGGAGATGGGATTGAGGTGGGATCTCCAAAGCAAGTTCAGTGAGTTCTTGTTGATCGATTTCCCATGCCAGGAGTAATTCAGCCATCCCCTTGTGAGTGAATTAGAATGTTTTGTGTGTGGGGTTCTGTTAGCCCAAGTGGACAGGTTGAGATTCCAAAGCTTCTCGAGCTTTGAGTTAATGTATATAAGATTATGGAGGTCATCTTTAACTAGCTGAATGTCATGACTAATTTCAACAAGATTGTCCTCAAGGGAAGGGGGTCATCCATGTCGATCGGAGTGTAATGTGGTCTAGGGTCAGAGAACGCAGAAGAACCATCTGGGGCATTGAAAGTGGTCCAAAGACTTGAAAGATCAGATGTGGTAAGGGGTGTGATGGGGAACTGACTGGAGGATGAGGGCAAGGAGGGTGTTCACTGAAAGTGATGATTGGAAGAGGGGTAGGGAGAAATCTCCAAGGAGCGCCAGTGATGGGCATCATGTACTGTCAAGATTTTTGCAGCGATCCTATTGGAGGGCGGAGAGATAGATTTGATCATCCTTTGGTTAGAAAAAGAGTAGAAGAGGGGGTTCCTTTGATTGAAGGCAGACAATTAGTGGTCATGAATGCCTCCAGGCTGGAGCTGTTGGCAATACTCGTGCTGTGGGTATTAGCTATTGCCCCTCTATGAGCTAGGGGCAGGTAGGAAAAGTGGATTATGGTGGAAGGGCAACAATCCTTGCTTAGAGGGAAGTGAACTGGAGCCAACAGTAACTGTTTCTGTGCTGGCACAGAGGGAATGGTCATGGGGAGGCACAGGTGATAGGGTGTGGGTGGGTCTGGAGGGTGTCTGTGTTTCTACCACATAGTGTGGGGAGAAAGGAGATAGAGACATTATTCAAAAAAAAGTTTTTGATCCTCATGAAAATTTCGTCAAACTGCTCAAGGTTACGGTCTGGTGTTTGAATGAGAACATTCCCCTTGTTGGAAAGGGAGATGGTTGTTCGGCCTTGTAAGCAGGTAAGGGTGTTATGGAGATTTGTAAACCATGTGGTGTTTTTCTAGATGTGTTAATCCGGAGCATTGAGGTTATTGCTCTCATCCTTTGTGCTCTGCTGTTGGTGAAGAAGATTAAATCATTAACCATGGCTCCTTTAATAGCAAAAAAGTAGTTATCAGATATGAGCATTTCAGAGTTTTGTTTGCGTAGTTTATGCTTGAAGTTCTTTGCTGCGTTTTTCGATAGCGTGGGGAGTATTTAATCTTGAATGCATTACGGTCCACCTGTGACAGCAAGTTCTCACTAGAACTTAAGTTGTTTAGCTCCATAGTGAATTATAACACTGTTTCGGGGTTTAAGGTGACCTACTGTGAAGCATACCAAGCTATAAAACAGTTGCAACATATAAGAGAGTGCCATCATAGGTAGTATAGAGGAAGTGAGACAAATGGAGCTCCAACTCTGATCACCAATCAATTAAGGTTTAACGTTTTCCCTGATTATGCTTACATAGGGTTGGTAATAGTAAATCTAACCTCCCTGAAGTCTAATACTATCCATGACTTTGTTTCCATTGGAGTATGTATAGTAAATCTAACCCCTTCAAAGTCCATCATTTCCCTACTGTTGCTTATGCTGAAGTTGGTACAGTACAACTAAACCCTCTGAAGTCTAATACTTTCCCTGATTTCACTTACAATAATTTGTTAGTTACTGTTAATATTAGGAATTTATTTTTTAAATGGTTTAACATTGCTTTTTAAAATGAGTAGTTCTATTTTTTTCTATACTGTTACATGTTAATATCACCTCTTCTGACCCTCTAGAATCATCAGTCCACTCTTAAAACCTATCTTTTGGACCATCTTTAGCTGACCCTCACAGCCAGTTGGCTAGCACTTGATCCTCTCTGCTGATCATGGCATTCAGATTTGTCCTGTGAGCCCTCAACAAGTCACTTTTGCCAGCTTTCACTCCCGATGTCTCCTATGACCATATCTTTGGTGACCCTCAAGAGTCTGTACACTTCTTTGGTAGCCTTCACAGACCACTGAACATGGGTGTTGCCCCTCAGTGACCCCAGAACCCCTATTATAGCTCACAATACTTCTGCTTTAAATGCATCTCCACCACCCTTCAACTTAACTTTAGAGATTCACAGACCAGGTGTCTGGTGCTAAAGTTGTCCTCTGTTTACAGTGCCGACACGGCTGGTAATCAGGCCCTTTGTTACGCAGATTCCCTCTACAGCCCACCAAAGCCCATCTATCTGCAGCTTCACTGACCTCTTCTTCTACTCATCAGAGACTTCTACTGACCAGTCACAATCTCTATTTATAATAAGACCAAAACAATCACAAGACATTGCATAAGAAGCCCAAAATGAGTACAGCTCGCTTGCTTGGGCAGTGTACTTGGTAGGAATAGCCATACCAGCACTCACTGGCTGGAATTAGACTTTTACAGGTACACACTGACACTTTAGTACTTAACAGCTCCTTAGTTCCATTGGTTGGACAGCAAAGTGATTATAGTGGTATGTTTAGCCATTTAGTACTATTATCACTACTGAATGTTTGATGGGGCAGAGTGTACTTGATAGGCATGGTCATGCCAGCACTAACTAGCTGGCCTAAAAAGAGAATATAGATACGTTCAGTCACTTTTAGTTCTACAAGTGTGTGCTGTTATCAGTCCCCGTATTGTCAAAAATCAGTCTTTGTTTTTGTTGTCTGTTTTAAATAACAAGCATAATGTTTGTATCAGCTAAATCGTGGGTATGTGTGGTTTTAAGTAACTAAACACTACTTCAAATAAATTGAAAATTTTAATTTAGTGCAGCTCTCAAAAATTAATCTAAAGGAGGATCATGAACATTAACAAAGTTTATTCCCATGAGAGAAGAAAACATTTATGTAAAATGCATTAAAGACATACTCATTCTTTGTGATGTCATGCAATGCCATCAGTGATGCCATCAATGATGTCAGTTAACATGTCGTGAGTACTGTAATATGTGAGGTCATAAGCAGTGACAGAGAAGCAAGTTATTGTTGTCCACTAAACTTTAACTGAAACATTTTAGAGTTTTTTTTATAGACTTTAGTTCTTAGCTCATTTCAAACTTAAGCATACAACCAGCCAAATGCCCCAGTAGCCAAATCCCTTGCCTGGTGTCTGACAAGAACCTGCACTCAAACCTCCATTGGCACCCAAATCCCGCTTTGCAGAGACGTCAGCCGTGCACAGTAGGGGTTGTCTTTGTCTAACTGCCCCATGAGCGCTGAATCCTCTACTGCATATGGCCTCTGGCTAGGCCCTGCACCCACCCCACAAAAAAAACAAGCAGACAACTAGGTAAAACACAAGACAAATAAAAGCTCATGCGGAGGGAAACAAGTCGGGAAGTGAAAATAAGGTAAGAAAGAAAATTTCACTGATGCTTTGTGCTCCTTCTTAGCACAAAATACATCCTCGCACCATTGTGGACACGAAGTGCCAGAGTGGCATTTCATCTAAAAATTCATCGTTTCACACATTTTTCCAAGTATGCGCATAGAATAAACATTAGCAAAGTCAATAGACCTAGCCTCTGCAAGCTGGTGCCACTGTGTAGTTTTGTTTCATTTTTTTATGTATTTCAAGAATATGTCACAAAAATAAAAAGAAGAAAAAGTGAACATTCTGCCTCCTACATGGGGTGGCCATATGTTAGCTATAAAAAAATTAATGTAAAGAAAAAAACTAACATCACATATAATTTTAACAGAGCACTGTAGAAACCTATTTTTACTTTTACTGGACATTACAGGAACATCTGATTCTTATTGGTACCAAGAAATGTACTGCTGGCTTAAATTACTGCAACCCAAAAATATGGTGTAAACACACAAGAAAGACTAAAATAAAATAAAAGGGTTAAATGATAGGAAAAAAACATTGATAATGTTAATTAATCGGCCACCGGCCTTGCCCTGAGGTGCACATATTTATAGGCAGATGTACAAAAGTGATTAGGCACATACTGCTACTTGCAGTGCATGACAGCCATTGGCTCCAGTGGGTGACCCCTTGTAAAATTCTGTATGGTGCGCGAATGGAAGCAAAATGCTCATGATAAGTAAATAGGCCAATGAAAAATGAGGACTGACTCAATGTATTTGGAATTCATAATTTCTTTGTTACTAAAGACATAAGAAAACTAAAGCTGGCACTATGCAGACCTAAAAATTAAAAGAAAATGTGTGCCTGTCACTACGATGACAGACTATAGATAGTTAGTTGTGCTCTTAATTTCACTGTTTGTCCATGCAATGTTGTGCTAACACCAGAAGTAATATTACCAGGATGCTTGCAGGTGAGGGTTCCAGGTCACTTTACTGATAGGCAAGGTAAATGCAATCAGGAAATACCTAAAAGTGATGCAGGTTCACAGACTGTTCCATTTGTCAATTAGACAAACATCACAGTGCTGACCTGTTCTTTTGCAATGGCTACTGTCCACTACTGAGACTGGAAATGCTACACAATTAACTTGCAAGAAGCATAGTGACAGCAGCAAATCCTTGAAAGTATGCGTTTCAGTTTTGATTAACATCAGACTTCCATGGACTCATTCCAGCACTATGAATCAAGCCTTCATGCTTATCACAGTCATATTAAAGGCAGAGGGAGGCATTTTTGAACTCCTATCAAATAATCTTTGCCACCAATTTTAATATTAAAGCAAGCTCTGAGAAGTGAACACAGACTCCAATGTATATATGTATGTCTATGGTATTTCTATTGTGCGAACGTAGCCAAAAGGCAGCAGAGCTCTGTACATGGTCAAAGGCAAGCTTAAATTCAACAAGTAATAGGAGAGGAAGTTGAGTTGTGGGCGGTTAATGCATTATTATGTAGTATTCTTTAAAGAGTATCATGGTAGTAGTACATGCAGTGTAGTACAATTGTGCCTGTGTTTAATGGACAAAACTCTATACTACACCAAGTGTTCTACTAGGACCCATCTGAAGTAGGAGCTCAGTCTTTCAATCATTACTATACAAACAATAGTGTCACAAAGAACCAACAAAACTAGACCTAAATATACTGAGGTGATAGGAAAGGGAATAAGATGAAGTAATGAAGGGTGGACTAGAGTAAGGAAGAAAGGAGTACAATGGGAGACTGACATAATATGGCCCCAAATGTTGATTGCGCATACACAACCGTACTACCCTACATGTACTACTGCTATGAACCACTGTCAATTTGGACCATTCGTTAATTTA
The DNA here is from genome assembly GCF_964204655.1 of Triturus cristatus. Classification (NCBI taxonomy): domain Eukaryota; kingdom Metazoa; phylum Chordata; class Amphibia; order Caudata; family Salamandridae; genus Triturus; species Triturus cristatus. Next base: position 1,174,344,434 of record NC_140591.1, on the reverse strand, counting down.
ACAATGATGACCGAGCTGACCTGGACATGCACCAGCAGGAATCTCTTGATAGAGTACACTTTCGTATGTTTGAAGGCCACAACAAATTGATATGATGAAATTAAATAGATGTTTGTTGACAATAACTTTGTTTTTAACTTATGCCATATATCCCACCCCTAAGACCAATTAGCCTGGGGAACACAGTACAACTCAGAACGATTCTACCAACAACCTAAATATAACTGTGAGGAGGAGCCCATCGAGCGGTACGCGCCAGTCAGGCAAGGGTTAATTAACCCGAACTCGTCTTCCCCACAGGACACAATGACAGATTATTGAGATGGTTCCTTGCACTCCAACCATACCGTTTTCTGACCCAGCACCGGAAAGGAAAAGAGCAAGCGAATGCTGATTATCTATCCCGATATCCACTTGATCCTTTTCTTGCTGGCAAGAAAGTTAGGGAAGGGGGATGTGAGGAGGAGCCCATCGAGCGGTACGCGCCAGTCAGGCAAGGGTTAATTAACCCGAACTCGTCATCCCCGCAGGAACGCCAACTGAAGGAAGCGATCCAATGGGAAGAGTCCTGGGGACTTAGAAGGCCGGACCCGGCAGCGAAAGGGGAGTCTCCGGAAGACGCCGAGAAAGAGGAAGACGGCGAGCGAAGGACCGACGGAGAAAAACAGGAGAATCAGGGGACGAGGACATCGGGACCGGGACCATCTAAGGACCGCAACGACATCGGCCCCAGCCTGGTCGACGAAGACGAAGCGTCAGCAGAACCGGAGCACTGGTCGGAGGACTGGCGGACGCCCCCGGAGGACACCTGCATGCCGCCGTAACTCTGGAGAGTTACGGCTTCCGCGGTACGTGTAAGGGGACTGTGAGAATATTAGGGGCTGGGAGGGAGTTGCGGCCCTTCTTGTGTTTTTTTGTAAATTGTTAGGGGAAACAGGGGGGAGTATAGAGAGGGGCACGAATAGACAGAGTCAACCAGCCATTCTTTGTCTCCACCCTCTAAGGCACTCTGGACCGGGGAAATCGCTCACTAAACGGTGCAGACCGAGAGCACTCGCCACCTGAAGCAAGGGGCGAGCTTGTGATTCTAGATACGTCTCTTTTCTTTTCCAGATACAAACTTATACGGCCTAAACCTATCAACCGGGCATATCACAATATCCTTAGCCTGAGCACTGGGTGTGTCAAATCCCTTTTTATTTTATTTTACCCTTGGTGACGGTAGTCGTTCCCCCCTTCGACAGTCATACTTACCGCCTGTTGTCTCTTCTCTTTCCATGGTACCCGGGGGACGTCAACACCAATAACCTGGAGAGGACCCCATTGGCAGACGAGACTCAAGCATCACTCACGAATCGCCTACCACGAAGCCCACCTGTGTTTACCCATTTATTTTCCACCCTGTGTCTCTAATAAATACGCCATCATAGATCCACGCATAAGACCTCCTCGATTCTTTTTCCACCCATCCCTCTCACATCTGGTGTCAGAAGTGGGATCCGGGAAAATGGAGGCTGCCTTTCAGAAAATGGCGGAGGGACAAGAGAAGCTAGGGCGTATAATGGAGAAATTCCTGGCTGTGGCAGAAGAGGATAGGGAAAAACTGCATCAAACACTATCATCACAAAGCCAAGCCCAGGAAAGTGTGGTAGGAAAATTGGCAGGCACTCTTAGTCAACCGCGAGGACATACCGGACTTCCATCAGTTGTCCTGCAGAAATATGTCGAGGGAGAGGACCCCGATTTTTTCTTTTCCAATTTCGAGCGAATGGCCAGAGCGGCAGGATGGTCCTTAGAGAAATGGGGACAATACCTGGGTCCTCTCCTCTCAGGCGAATTACAAGCGGCGTATCAGGCCGTTAACCCTCAAGGACTTACCCCATATGAGGAAGTGAAGAGGAATATACTGGAAAGACTGGGGATAGATGACGATACCTATCGGCTAAGATTAAGACAGATCAAGGAGGGGCCACAAGAAACCCCCAGGGCTCTGGCCTACCGTGTCAGGGACATGACAGATAGATGGTTAAAACCTCAGACGTCAACCAAAGAAGAGATTATGGAAAAAATCTATCTAGAGCAGTATTTGGCTTCTTTGTACCCCCTTGTACAAAAATGGGTACGCCAGCATACCGGACTGACTCTGGAAAGGGCTATTGATATAGCCAGTGCCTTCAATAGGGCACAAGAACTACAGAAAGCGCGAGACGATCATCATTGGAAACGGACGGGACATAAACCTATCCGACCGTCCCGACAGGCCACTGCTAAAACAGAAACAGTCACCCTTTTGCCTAGCCCCCTCCCGGTACCCGTTAAGGCTGCTCCTCAACTGGGGCCCCAGTGTTATAACTGTGGGGCCTTCGGCCATATAGCTAGGGTATGCCCCCAGAAAGAAGAACCCATGTAGGTTGGCCTAGCGTGTACCTACTACTGTAGTCCTTCTGGCTCCCGCCCTCCCTATCATAGAGAGGTTCTTGTTAATGGCGAAAAAAGACAGGCTTTGATTGATACGGGATGTCTACAAAGTGTCATACGACCCCAAGCCATACCCGGAGGGGTTACCCACACCACAGGCCACGTCAATATACAATGTGTACACGGGGACACCCAACAGTATCCCGCCACCGAAGTGCGGATACAACACGAGCCGTCCATAGAGGCCCAATCCCTACGGGTAGGTTTGGTGCCCAGACTACCTGAAACCTTATATTAGGAATCGACTACCCTCATATGTCAAAACTAGTAAGAGAGACCTGGACAGAATGAATGGAAACTTGAATGGAAACTTATAATCGCGCTACTTAGCCCGAAGGCATCAAGGCGCCTTAACAAAACAGTTCGAAAATGAGGCAGATCATATCTAAGCGTAGGCCTTGGCAAAAAGCCAGGTCTTAAGGGCCTTCCTGAAAGCCAGCGCCGAGGGAAGAGATCTTATCTCCAAGGGCAGGGAATTCCACTGCCTAGGAGCGAGAGTTGAAAAAGCTCTACCTCCCCACTTGGCTTTACGTGTCCTGGGCACTAAAAGCAAGAGCTTATTTGACGACCGGAGAGTTCTAGGGGGAATGTAGGGGACCAGCAAATCCTTCATACCACCGGACCGATTAGTTGCCAAAGCTCTATAAATCAGAGTCAGGGACTTGAAGGATATCCTGGACTCAATGGGGAGCCAATGTAAGGCCCTTCTTGCCGGATGAGCCGAGGCCCGTTTGGGCAGGTCCAAAACCAGTCTAGCGGCAGCATTCTGCACCATCTGAAGACGGGTCACCAGGCCTTTATTGATGCCCAAATAGAGAGCATTACAATAATCAAGTCTGGACCCAATCAATGCCAGGACAGTTTGTTTCCTGGCCTGGAAAGACAGATAGTGCCTGATCCTCCGTAGGATGTTTATCCGTCCCCAACAGGTGGAGATGGTCCTCCTTACCTGTTGATCCATCCTCAAAAGGGGATCGATCAGAACACCTAGGTTTTTGGCCAGAGTCGACGGTGTAGGGCACACCCCCATAGAGGGCGGCCACCAATCAGCCGACCAGAAATCCTCCTTTCCCCCAAACACCAGAATCTCTGTCTTTTCCCCATTGAGTTTCAATGAATTACCCACCATCCATTGAGCGACTGCCTTCAGACAGTTTTTAAAATTGGAGGCAGCCAGGATGGTGGGTTGGGTAAAAGACAGCAGAATTTGTGTGTCGTCAGCATAAGAGATTACCTCCATCCCAAAAGATCTAATAAGCCTGGCCAGTGGGGTAACATAGATGTTAAAAAGGGTCGGACTTAGTGCCGACCCCTGAGGAACCCCACAAAGCACAGGAAGGGATGGAGACAAGAAATCCCCCAGCTTTACCCTCTGTTCCCTCTGGTTAAGAAAGGATGTCAGCAAACTGAGTGCTGTGCCCTTGACCCAGATCTCCCTCAGCCTTGATGTTAATAGTGAGGGAGACAGGGTATCAAAAGCAGCCGAGAGATCCAAAAGGATGAGGAGAGTAGTCAGTCCCTTATCAACCCTGGTGCGAATGGTGTCAAGCACGATAGTGAGGGCAGACTCGGTACTGTGTTCTCTCCTAAAGTCGTGCTGCGAGTGGTCCAGCTTATCATTGGCTTCCAGAAAATCAACGAGATGCTTGTTTAGATGGATTTCCAGCATCTTGGCAGGAGCAGGAAGCAACGAGATGGGGCGAAAGTTTTTAAGCACACCCGGGTCAAGAGAGGGTTTTTTTAAGAGAGGCTTGACCACCGCTTTCTTCCACTGAAGGGGGAAGGTCCCTTCCTTAATTGCCCCATTCATCACACCCAATAAGGGTGGAAGAAAACAGTCTTTACACTGTTTAAGGAGTTTAAGGGGGCAGGGGTCTAAGGGGGAACCCGACCTAACCTTGGCCAAGAGGCCTTCAAGATCCAGTAGGGAGAGAGACGGAAAACTGGACAGACTTCCAGAGGGCACCTCCTCAGATAAAGATGACGGAGAACAGTCTGTGGAGATGGATAGAGTCACCCTTTGTAGCTCCAGAGCTGAGTGGATATCAACAATCTTGGTGTTGAAGAATTGTGCAATATCATTGCACAACTGTTGTGAGCTTACCACCGGGTCTGGCATCTTTAGTGAGGTGAGCGTGTCCATGATTTTAAAAAGATCTTTAGGTGAGGAAAGTGAGGCGGTGAGAGAGGTGAAATATTCTTGTTTGGTTTTTATTACCTCCTTCTTATATAACCTCAACAGAGTTTTATGTCTGTCCCTCTCACACAAGTACCCACTAGACCGCCAACGACGCTCCTGTCGCCGTAGTCCCTGCCTAAGTAGTCTGAGTGGTTCCGAGAACCAAGGGGCCGAGGGAGTTCTTCTGGCAGAATAGCACAAGATGGCCGGTGCAAGTTCGTCCAGGGCTATTGTAACCCCGTTCTCCAACCTTTCCACCGCCGATGTTACATCCTCCCCCGGGGCAATCAATAGCCCTGCAAGTTTGGGAGCGAGTAGATGATTAGATAACTTTTTTAAGTTACGTCTTCGTTCAAACTTAATAGGCATATTGCCCCTATTACTGGGCAGGGAGGTTGTTAGGACCAGGGGAATTGCATAATGGTCTGACCATGAAAGGGGAATAGGCAGTTCAGTGACCAACCGCGTATCGTTGGAGAAGACCCCATCGAGCGTATGGCCAGCCGAATGTGTGGGTCCTCTGACTAACTGTGTCAACCCGCACCCCGAGAATGTATCCAAAAGAGACTGGGTTTCGGACGAATCCACCTTCTCTAAATGAAAATTTACATCCCCCAGAACGGTGAGATGGTCACAGCCGAAGTGTGGTTCTAAGATCTCGAGCATTTGACTACAAAAGTCTGTTTTGCTCACTGGGGGTCTGTAAATCAGGAGGCCCTTAAACGGCACTCCATAAGCCCCATTAATACAAAATTGGAGAGCCTGAAAGGACTCTTGATAATCATCTAGGGGAATAATGTGACAGGACAGATGGTCCCTGTGAAGGATACCAATCCCTCCCCCCATCCGGCCAATTCTATCCATTCTCACTAAAGTATAGCCATCTGGGACCGCCTCCACAAGATCAGGACCTGAGGAATCCTTTGCCCAGGTTTCAGTTATGAAGACCCAGTCCGGGACTCTGGACAACACGAAATCCTTAAAAGCTAGGTTGTTTTTAATCAAGGACCTCGCATTTAAAAGGAAACCCGTGTTAATCCTCGCCCTAGAGTCGAATTTGGGCCTCTGGACTGCCGCCGATGGAGACACTCCTAGAACAGGAGAACCAAAACAGGGACAGGTGGGGGATATCAGAAATCCCTCCGGGGCATACCTATGATGACAAGGGAGTGTGGACGGTTTTAATAATACAAGATTTTGCCTCGAATATACTAACCTCGATTTCACCCGCGCGAAGTCATCTACTCCTACGCCATCCAGCCCGTCCTCAGCGCGGACGGGCGCAGACGGGCTGGACTCTGGCGTGACTCCGGCGGGATTACGGCGACCACGCTGCGCGATCACGCTGCGCGTCGGCATGGCGGGAATATATAGGGCTCTGCTCGGGGACCACCTGCGAACTGAAGCGCTAGGACGCAGAGATGAACTAGCAGCCTTCCCTATCCAAGATGGCGCCTAATAAGAGAGCACAATTCCGGGCGCCTAACGCGCTGGGGATAACCCGCTAAGCAGCGGTGAGGGAGCCAATTTAAAGTGCGAGGAAGAGGGGAAATAAAATCAGGGAAAAACGGCGCAAAGTAAACTTAAAACAAATGGAAAACAGGTAATGATTAAAAATGTAGTCTAACACTACGCTTACGAATGAGCAGCCTTGGGATGCTTGGCCGACCTGGAGGGCCCCTTATAAAGGCTTCCTGGGTGATTGCCTGTGCTCGGGGACCACCTGCGAACTGAAGCGCTAGGACGCAGAGATGAACTAGCAGCCTTCCCTATCCAAGATGGCGCCTAATAAGAGAGCACAATTCCGGGCGCCTAACGCGCTGGGGATAACCCGCTAAGCAGCGGTGAGGGAGCCAATTTAAAGTGCGAGGAAGAGGGGAAATAAAATCAGGGAAAAACGGCGCAAAGTAAACTTAAAACAAATGGAAAACAGGTAATGATTAAAAATGTAGTCTAACACTACGCTTACGAATGAGCAGCCTTGGGATGCTTGGCCGACCTGGAGGGCCCCTTATAAAGGCTTCCTGGGTGATTGCCTGTGCTCGGGGACCACCTGCGAACTGAAGCGCTAGGACGCAGAGATGAAGTAGCAGCCTTCCCTATCCAAGATGGCGCCTAATAAGAGAGCACAATTCCGGGCGCCTAACGCGCTGGGGATAACCCGCTAAGCAGCGGTGAGGGAGCCAATTTAAAGTGCGAGGAAGAGGGGAAATAAAATCAGGGAAAAACGGCGCAAAGTAAACTTAAAACAAATGGAAAACAGGCAATGATTAAAAATGTAGTCTAACACTACGCTTACGAATGAGCAGCCTTGTTGTATGGGCGCCAGAAGGGGAGGAGTGGAGGAGTACAGCCCCCTTTGCACGAGTACCAGAACAGGGTTTTCCTGTAGGTAAACCAAAGAAAAGCGGAAAACAGAAAAAGCGAGAAAAGAGGGACTGGACAAGGGTAGCACTAACCCATAAGACCGAAACACCTATTTGGCAATATGATCGTGTTTTTTTTTTCTGCCCATAGAGAAGATCCCACCCTACGAGAGGCCTGGAACAAAGCCCTGGAGGAAGAAGACCTAAACCAAGTAGGTCCCCAATTCATATTTAAGAAGGGATTACTGTATAGGGTAGGGGGAAGAAACATGCCCCATCAACTGTTGGTTCCCCGCCAATATAGAGAAAAGGTGCTGTTCCTGGCACATAGCCATCTCTTGGGGGGACATTTCGGAGAGGAAAAAACAGAAAAAACCATCTTAGAAAATTTTTATTGGCCAGGTATTTATCAAGAAGTACGTCGATATCGTAAGGAATGTCCCATATGTCAAAAGAATAGTAGGACTCTGCCCACAAAAGTCCCTTTACATCCCTTGCCACTCATCCAAGAACCCTTCTCACGAGCAGGGATGGACCTTATAGGTCCCTTACTTCCCTCCCGCAGTGGTTGTAGATTCGTTTTGGTATTGGTGGACTATGCCACCCGCTTCCCCGAGGCCGTGGATTTACGCCAACCAAATGCAGTCCAAATCGCCAAAGCAATGATAAACATATTTTCCAGGGTGGGATTCCCAAGGGAAATCATCACTGACCAAGGGACTCCGTTTATTTCACGTCTAATGAGGCAGGTGTGTCTATTGTTAAACATTAAACAAATAAGAACAGCAGCCTATCACCCCCAAACGGATGGGCTAGTAGAAAGATATAATGCTACATTGAAAACTACCTTAAAAAAACTCTTGGAACTTGAAACCCGCCGATGGGAGGACATACTTCCGCTGGCTCTCTTTGCTATTTGGTGCAAACCCCAGAGAAGCACAGGTTACTCCCCTTTTGAATTGTTGTATGGGCGCCAACCTCGCACCCTGTTGGACATGTTAAAAGAAGAATGGGAAGAAGAGCCAGAGGGAGTGAAACCTCTACCGGAATATGTCCTCAACCTAAAAACCCATTTGGGACAAATCCGTAGTATTGTATCTGCCCATATGGAACAAGCCCAAGCTGCACAAGCGGCCCAATACGATAAAAAAGCTAAAGACCGTAGTTTGGAGATAAACGATTTTGCTTTGTTAATGATCCCCTCGTCCGACCACAAGTTGTTAGGACAATGGCAGGGTCCATATCGAGTTGTAGAAAGGGTCACTCCAGTCACCTACCGACTGGAATTGGATCCTAAAAGAAAGGCTCACACTCAGATATATACCACATAAACTTACTAAAAAAATGGGAAGGAGCCATTCCTGTCTTAATAGGGGTGCCTAATAACCCTCCCTAGTTGTTTCACCAAAGCACTGACCATGACTTACCAGAAAAACAAAGACAAGAACTAGAGGCCCAACTAATACCCTTAAGTGAAGTGTTTTCCCTAGAACCCGGGAAAACAACCTTAATCGAACATGCCATTACCACCCCCTCTAACAAGAAAGTAAAACTAAAACCATACCACCTCCCTGAATCACGACGACAGGCCATAGAACAGGAAGTCCAAAACATGCTACAAATGGGTATAATTGAACCCTCTAATAGCGAGTGGAACTCACCAGTAGTATTGGTGCCCAAGCCGGATGGGTCCATCAGGTTCTGCATCGACTTTCAGGAGGTCAATAAGATTTCCAAATTTGATTCCTACCCTCTCCCGAGAGTCGATGAGATGGTAGAATGACTGGGTACGGCTCGCTATATCAGCACCCTGGATCTATGTAAGGGGTATTGGCAGGTGCCCCTGAAACCACTGGACCGGGAAAAAACTGCTTTTTCCACCCCTAGTGGGTTATACCAATTCACAGTATTGCATTTCGGTCTACCAGGGGCCCCTGCCACCTTTCAGAGGTTAATGAATCAGGTATTAAGACCATATGCTACTTTTGCAGCAGCTTACCTTGATGACATAGTCATTCATAGTTCCTCCTGGGAAGAACATCTGTCCCACCTCAGTATCGTGATACAAGCCTTGAGAAACAGTGGTCTAACCATAAATCCAGCCAAAAGCAAATTAGCAGCCCGCTCGGTGAAATATTTGGGTTATCTCTTGGGAGAAGGGTATATAAAACCACAGGAAGAAAAGATAGCCGCAATCACGTCAATTCCCTTTCCCCGGACAAAGAAAGAGTTAAGAGCATTCCTTGGAGTACTAGGGTACTACAGATGGTTCATACCCAAATTTTCACAACTGGCCTCACCCCTAACCGATCTCCTAAGAAAGGAGACAAAACCCGAACAAGAATTGAAACAGCCCTCACCTACCCTTACAAAGGCTTTTATGCAGTTGAAACACGCCATCACATCGCGGCCGGTCCTACTCAGCCCTGACTATTCCCGGCCTTTTATTTTACAAACAGACGCTTCGGATACGGGATTAGGCGCTGTGTTATCCCAATTAGACCCCCAGGGGCATGAAAGACCTGTCCTATATATAAGCAGAAAACTGTTTCCACAAGAAAAAAGATACGCTGTTATCGAAAAGGAAGCCCTCACCATTAAATGGTCTGTGGACTCCCTCAGGTATTATTTGGAGGGTCGTGAATTTACCCTTTTTACAGACCACGCCCCCTTAGAATAGTTGTCCAGGAACAAAGGACACAATGACAGATTATTGAGATGGTTCCTTGCACTCCAACCATACCGTTTTCTGACCCAGCACCGGAAAGGAAAAGAGCAAGCGAATGCTGATTATCTATCCCGATATCCACTTGATCCTTTTCTTGCTGGCAAGAAAGTTAGGGAAGGGGGATGTGAGGAGGAGCCCATCGAGCGGTACGCGCCAGTCAGGCAAGGGTTAATTAACCCGAACTCGTCATCCCCGCAGGAACGCCCACTGAAGGAAGCGATCCAATGGGAAGAGTCCTGGGGACTTAGAAGGCCAGACCCGGCAGCGAAAGGAGAGTCTCCGGAAGACGCTGAGAAAGAGGAAGCCGGCGAGTGAAGGACCGACGGAGAAAAACAGGAGAATCAGGAGACGAGGACATCGGGACCGGGACCATCCAAGGACCGCAACGACATCGGCCCCAGCCTGGTCGACGAAGACGAAGCGTCAGCAGAACCGGAGCACTGGTCGGAGGACTGGTGGACGCCCCCGGAGGACACCTGCATGCCGCCGTAACTCTGGAGAGTTACGGCTTCCGCGGTACGTGTAAGGGGACTGTGAGGATATTAGGGGCTGGGAGGGAGTTGCGGCCCTTCTTGTGTTTTTTTGTAAATTGTTGGGGGAAACAGGGGGGGGAGTATAGAGAGGGGCACGAATAGACAGAGTCAACCAGCCATTCTTTGTCTCCACCCTCTAAGGCACTCTGGACCGGGGAAATAGCTCACTAAACGGTGCAGACCGAGAGCACTCGCCACCTGAAGCAAGGGGCGAGCTTGTGATTCTAGATACGTTTCTTTTCTTTTCCAGATACAAACTTATACGGCCTAAACCTATCAACCGGGCATATCACAATATCCTTAGCCTGAGCACTGGGTGTGTCAAATCCCTTTTTATTTTATTTTACCCTTGGTGACGGTAGTCGTTCCCCCCTTCGACAATCATACTTACCGCCTGTTTTCTCTTCTCTTTCTATGGTACCCGGGGAACGTCAACACCAATAACCTGGAGAGGACCCCATTGGCAGACGAGACTCAAGCATCACTCACGAATCGCCTACCACGAAGCCCACCTGTGTTTACCCATTTATTTTCCACCCTGTGTCTCTAATAAATACGCCATCATAGATCCACGCATAAGAGCTCCTCGATTCTTTTTCCTCCCATCCCTCTCACAATAACACAGGCCAAAAAAATGAGTTTAGCTCAGTGATCCTACCCTCTTTAAACCCAACATATCCTGTATACTCTCACCAACAGTATTGTTCGAATCCATCAAAATTCCCAGCACTCGCCCAGAAAGCAAACCTCAGTTGCATGATAATAATCAATGCCTAAACTCATGATACCCTAGAAAACACTCCCAGTCCCTCCCTAATTCTCTAACACTGAAGGCAGCAATTTCCAGCAGCACAATTTTTAGTTTCTTCACAGAACTAGCACTTGCGAGTTAACAACACAGCACCATGATCCTATCCACCATGAACCATTCAAGAAGTCAATCCACAGAAGCATGAATCTACTTGTAACCACAAAGAGGATAACATCTAGTACCAAGACATTGAAGACATCACCCTTGGGTGACCTTGCTAAAGAACTACTTCAAAGAGAATGCAAATGCATTGAGCACCCTAGAGTAAAAGAACATGGGTTGAATGAATCTCGTGAAAGGTCTTTTCTAGGGTAAAAAAAACAACCACATATCTTTGATCAAAAAATGTACATCCTCTTTGAATCCTCATTGTTCCTCCTACCAAATGATCTTGTTAAGCATAGAATTCTAAAGAACGCCAGTGAGAATTGTTGTTCTTGCATACAATAATATATGTTATATTGCAACTGTAATAAAGATTTCCTAGTTCCCTAGTGCACACTTAGAATTTTCACTTGGATTGTTTTTTGAATAATCCTGATGTCTTTATTATCTGAACTTTGCTACTGTCTTTACTATCTTGGATTGCTATATCAGTCCTCTACTTCTATTCTAGATTTTACACCATTTGAAGCCTGTTAGCACACATTTCAATTTTCAACTATTAGTGTTTTATTCACAAATTGGGCTCTCTTGCTTTCCTGAAATTCATGTTATATTATAAATTTACATTGAACCTTTTTCGTCCACCTCATTTTTTGGTGGACTGTTTTGGGGGTGCTTCCTTCTTTGTTTTCGTATGTGTCACACAATTTATATGTGTGCCTGTGCACCACAGCACTCGTCATCCTGACTGTCATGGTGCAATGTGTTTGACAACTCCATTCGGTTATATGAGTTTTGTCTGTATCTATAAAAGCGTTTCTCCCTCCTGCCCACCATCAGTGGCCTTAAATTAGTTCTCTGTTTTGTTCTGTTTTGTATTGGAGTTTTTGTCAATTTTTGAAGGTTCTACTGTACATTGCTTTCAGCTTACTTCATTGACTTTACAATTTCAGGTAAATATTTCTACCACTTTTGTTGCCTTTCCCTGGGTTTTTCATTTGTAGACACATATGATTAACCTCTGCCTCACTACTTTTCAGAAATTGCCAATGTGTTGGATTTCTTCTACAATTGTTTTTTAAGGCATAACTAAGGTAAGCACACACACTATGTAGATCCAACACTTTGATTGGGTCATATAAGACTAATTGTTGACCCTAAAAGCTTCCAATGTTTACATTTTTAGGACTGCTACCTCCACTTGTCTTAGACCTGGTCCTGATATGACTCTTTCCAAATCATCCTTGTGTGTTGAACTGTCCTTCTGTTTCCATACAGGGGGCATTAGGAAATGCAACATTCAGTTTCCTCCTTGGTCTCTTTTTCTATAATTGCTGACAGCATTCGGTTTGTTATTCATGCTTTTAGGTTTCTGTCACATTTTCTGTATGTTTGATACACTTGAACACTGCACTGTCACCTTGATTTTTGCTTATGTAGCACCTACCTTGTTTATTACAATGGAGTTTGGAAAAAGTTAATACTTTATACAATAGTTTTTTCTTGTTTAGGCTTACTGATTAGCTCTGAAGATCCCTGAATTGACTAACAACCCAAATAGCATTTTTTGTTTTTCCCTTAAAGTGTAAAATTGCTATGTGCTGAAAATAAACCTGCAGGAACCACTGTTTCTTTTGCATCCGTTTAAAACCAAGAATCCTAGGTATATTTGATTTTCCGAGGGTTTCCCTACTGTTATATCATGGGCACATCACTTTGCCCGTATTTAATAGTCAAGCCTAGAGTGTTTTACTTAAAGCAGCAGTCCCATCATGACAACCTGACCCTACTAGTATTTACTTCTTGCCCCAACCAAAGATGGGTAGTTGGGAACAAATCTGGCAGCATATGAATCACCTTGTTACACCAACTTTGCCAGCTTTGTGTTAGGACCCAAGTGGTAAGACCACAGGCCATGCAATTGGATCATGCATTATAACTGACTAGAGGGTCCTGGATGATTGTCACTGTTAAGAAGAACTATTGGTAGATTTGGCTGAACTGAACCCACATAGAATGACTACTAGAGTTTCATTTTCTCTTATTGGTATGCAAGGGGCATCTCTATGTTCTTCCCTTCTCATTGTGGTCTACAACAACTACCATAAACAACTGCATTTCTTTCTACAGTGGAATCTCAAACGTCAGGTCAAATCCCAAAGTGCCCTAAGCATATGCACAGAGCTTTCTTACACAGAAGTTTTGAGTTAGGTAATCATCAAAAAGTAGTATTCACTGGAACTTGGCTAATTTGCTAAAACAATTTAAAGTTATGTGATTTCTATACAAATATTTGAAAAATCGATACCATCCCACTGACCTGAAATCTTCTGGTCAAAGCTAGAATAGGAAAACAAATTGCAGGATATTACTAGCTTTGAAGGGTAATAGGGAGAATAGTTTGATGTAGGATGGACTTAAGTAACATGAACTTGGTATGGAAGCTGCCCTGACTGGCACAGCCATTTAACTTCACTTTGATGAGCAAAGACACTGATTAATTTCTGGTATGCAACCTCTTAGTGACTATTATCTTGACTAAAAGGCCCAATCTGTTTCTACATTTAAAGAATTGCCAGAAAGACTGCCTACTCCAGAGTAATTAGCATCCTTCTGCAAGTTCAGAAGTGAAGAAATTTGCAGGGTTATGGAGATATATGCAGGATTTGGGGGTAATGGGATGTCCTACCTTACTGAGTTAAAGTGTTCTTTACCTATACATACCCTGACATCATATCGGTCAGATTGATCGCAGTTTTGCATAGAAAAGTATGTGATTGCTGCTCCTACACTTAGATGTAGGAGCGGACTCACAAATATGACGGTACCGTCCATCAACATTTTAATACATTTACAGGAACTACTGTGACGGTGATTACTGCTAGTGTCAAGACATTTCCAATGAACTGGTAGACATCTCTGAATTTGGCAGGTCGAGGACACTCAGTATGATTGGAATAAAGTATTGCCCCATACCAACAGATTTACCTCCATCTGCCAAATTCTAAATAGGCCATTTTTCTCTGCACCAGACAATCTAGGTACAGTAGCATTCAGAGTGGTGGATATTCAGAACAGTACCACATGGCTGAATTCCAAGCTTGACGGCAATAGAACTACCTGGGAGAAATGATAGTTCCATGTACAATTTAAATCTGGGGTGAAAACACCCTTTGTAACTGATTCTACATTCATCGCGGGATCATATGAGTTTCAAAGCAGGGGTGTAGCTGCATACTGCCGAGTATACTCAAGGCTTTGTTGGTCTCTCCTGCCCGGATTACCACTTTTCACTTGTCCTGACTCAACCAGTTTAATAATAGACACGTCAATCCAAAATGATAAGCTGTATGGTAATCAGTCCAGCTAACACCACAAATTGAGGGAAAACTATGAGATGTAACAAAAACTGAAAGTTCAAAAAAGTCCACAATTTCAGCCTGCCCTCATCCTAACTATGCCTACCTGACTTTCCTTAAATAATGGTGAACAGCCTGAATTTCTGACATCGCATTGAGGCATACAAATCTGTAGGCCCAAACTGTTTATTAGGGCTTTCCCAACCCTGCCTCAATTTAGGAAAGAGCTTGAGACACACCTCTTTAAAGAACATTGTTCAACGGTGCAGTAGCACTGGTCTTTTGCACAATATCTTTGTTTTCACCCTGTAAATGCCCGCGCTGTAGGAATACCACCAGGTGCTCAACGTCCATTGGGCTAAGAGGCCTTCAGACTCCTCCACCATTTTTGGTCTTAGACCAGGCTGCTGCAGCCTTAAGGGCACACACAATATTTTACTGATGTATGCTGGACTGCTCTGGGGTTGGGGCCTCATAAAAGGAATTTTGTAGGTCATCCTTAGGCTAAAGTCCTTACACAGTATAGAAATAGTGACATTCACTGCAATGGGTATGGGGCCCTGCAACTAATTTGTTGGCCTTTCACCTTCAGGTAAATACATTAAAAAACTAACAAACACCTTAAAAAATGCAAGTTAACCTATAATGCATTATTTAACATTTTGAAAGCGTGGTCGGTTAATGTGATTACTGCAGAAGTCTGCGTCAGTAGCCAGTTATAGAACTGAATCCTGTTGGTGCCCTGGGGAATAGAAGGACTTAGCCTGTAGCTCAAAGCACTGTGAATATTTAAATAGTTATTTTAAAATTAAATTACACTCAATATAAGGCTGCCACAAATGTGTAAAGAAATGTAGGCCTGCATAATGTGTTTGTCAGAATATGGTGGGGTATTTACCATTCTTGGTAAATCCTATTGTCCCAGGTTGAGGCTTTTACCATGTGTGGTAAATAACTTCAATTTATAAGGATAATGAGGTATAACAGGTTTCTAACACACTGAATTCCTCATCTTTTGCCTTCTTTTGCCAGCCTTTTTTCCTGAAAAATGTCAGCAGGTTTGACTTGCCGGAATTTGTAGAGTGAAAACTGCTAAGGTGTGATAATTATCACAGAATTTGTAATTCCTATTTCAGCATTTAAGATAAAACAAACGAGTTAAAATGTATCTTTTTTAGTGATATGCAATTATACTATACCTAGTGCAAACCACTTTTTTAAAGTTTTCCTTTAAAGAACACACCCAAGGACGCAGCTGATAACACCCTTACATTACCTCTCATAAAGAATAAATGTTGGTAACCATGAAACCTCATATGACTGCATCAATTAAAGTCATACACTGGCTCCCGAGCAGCCTTTGGATATGCTGGTTACTCGTTTGTATACATCCATTTCTTTCAGGCAGCATGTGTCCTCGTGAAAAGCTTGTATCTTCTTCCAAAAAGTGTTGTATCTTGAGCTAACTCTGAGAAAACTGGCTCTAAAGCCTTTTGGATTGAAATCTGTAAAAGCTACTTTTTAATTGTCCAACCTCTCATGGCCCTTTTTAAAGATGTTTTTCAGTAGAACTGTCAAAATTCAATAAAAACATGGTTGCTGTAATTGTATCAGTTATGATCAATATGTTTAAAATGCACAATTTATCACTCTTTTTCCTTGATTTGGCTCTAAGGATAGCTTTGCCCAGGGCTAGACTGGTCATGGTGGCAGTGGCGGCTCCTCGAGGGAGTGCTGCGGGGCGGTGAGGCGGGGCGGGGGAGGGGCAGGGTGGGGGGGTAGCAAACTCCGGAATATGGCCGAACGGAGTTGAGTAAATAACTAAATAAATAAATAAATTAAATGCATTACAATGCGCAATTTAATTTGTTTTATTTATTTATTTATATACACAACTCCGTTCGCAGCATTCTGGAGTTTACTACCTCCCACCCTGCCCCTCCCCCTTCCCCGCCCCTCCCCACTGCCCCGCAGCACTCCCTCGAGGAGCCTCCACTGCATGGAGGGCATCGGCAGGGCCGGACTGAGAAACAAAACCAGCCCTGGCAATCAGCTCAGCCGGCCCCCCTGGGGGTGAGAAGGGGGGTGCGGTTGAGCTGTGTGATAAGGCCGATTTCGGCCGTTTTTGTTACAGGGGGCCCGTATTGCCGGCCGCCGGTAACAAAAACGGCCTCCCAGGGCTCTAAACAGGCCCCCTCCCTGGCGGACTACCAGGGAAACGCCCATGCCTGCAATGGCCAGTCCGGCCTGGGCATCGGACATTTGCCTGGGAGGCTGGAAGGGTGGGGAGCAGTTTTGCAGCGGTGGGGGCCGCTTTTGTTACAGGGTAACAGTTTTGCAACAGTGCTGCAATATCGGCCCCAAGTAACGAAAGTAACAATCACCCCAAACTCCCCCGCTTCTCCCTGGCTGGCCTGACAAAATTGCCAGGGCTGCTTTGGATTCCCAGTTCGGCCCATGCTCCGCCCCACAGAACTACCTGTTAGCACCACCCAAAGTTCGGATCTAGTTGCGCCCTTGGATACGACATACATACATACTTCTTGTGATGCTTGAACGCCTGCAATTGTACATGGGGCAAAATCGGGCCTGTTCACCCAGTGCTAGCCAGATGGGACAAACTTCTCCATCAAATGGGGAGCTATTTCAATTAAGTCATTTTAATTTGGGGAGTGATCTTTAGATGCCCATAATGTGTAAGCTATAAGCCAAAGAGGAACTTTAAGAAAAATACTGTCGTAGCGTAATTACGTCCTTGAATTCCAAAACATGCTTCCTGCATGTAATAGATGGAAGAGAGAAGGTCACAGGCGAGCAATGTGTTTTTCCGTCTTTAGTGTTCCTCCCTTGGGAAGAAGCTGAGAGGCCTAGTCTTTCTTGAAGCCATAAGTGCATTAGGCAAAACATTTTGTGATTTAAGGCAGCCTGTGGCAGACATAGATTAATTGATCACTAATGGAAAGGAAAGCCAGGCACTGAACAACCACACAGAGATCAAGCTTTCATTTTGCATACAGTAGATATTATGCTTATATGCATCTAGAGATTAGGTTCAACTGCAATTTCCCCTATCCGTGTCAGTTAAATTTAGATTGCTTCTGTCTTTGTGTTTTATCTTCAAGCTTACAAAATTAAAAACAAATCACTTATTTTATTAGTGAGTGTTTCTCCCAGACGTAGCTTCTGTCTGCTGCACTGATGTTAAGGCAGTTCTTATTCACATTAGCAAAGAAACAGAGGGGCAGATTTATGTTGCGTGGCGCATCTCTGCAAATCAGCAGGGATGCGCCAGGAAAGATGCGGCACGCAAGCTTACCCTTGCGCCACCCATGATGCGCCACATTTACAATGCGGCGCATCATGGTGTAGGAATAAACAGATGCGTGTTGCATCTGGGGCGTAAAGTTGGCGCAGTGCTGAAGTAGTGTTGCGTGTGGCATGCAACTCCAGCACTCTTCCAACTTGCCCTATCTGTAGCGTGTTGCGTCAAGCCTTACGCCTGCTTCAAGCAGGCGCAGGGTTTTGACGCATCAGCGTTGGAAAAGTGACTCCGTGAAATCTTGTAGATTTCACTGAGTCACTTTTCAGGGGCGTTCCTGCGACGGAACGCCCCCCCCGCGTGGAAATGCTCACATGAAACCTGACGCAGGTTTCATGTGGTGTAGGGCTTTGCACCGTGACGCATCTCCATAGATGCGTCACGATGTAAATAGGGTGCAACGTGGCGCAGGGTTTATGCCGCCGCATGTGCTGAAATTACAAATTTCAGCACATGTAGCTTCACACCTCCATATGGGTGTAAATATTTCCCTAGATGTAATTTAGTAACTCCGAAAAATGGCGGCTCCTCTGCTAATGAGGAGGAGCACTGCCCAAAAAGGAAAAATTAAATGACAATAACATATCGTTATTATAATTTTTTTTTCCTACTGCATGCAGTCAGTGGCCTGTGTGTGGTGTGGGCAATGGTTTGCACTCTCAAAGTGTGTGTGAACTGGTTAGCCGGTCCTCTTCGGCAGACCAAACAGTTCATACGCACTTTGCATGTTCCCCACCAGGCTGCATTACACATCCTGGTGAAAAACATGCGCAGGATCCTTGTTCCAGTCTGACCGCCGATCCACAGCGCTCAGATCAATCACAACGCTGCAACGTAGCGTTGTGATTGGCTCAGCGGAGCCTGTGTGTTGGGTGCTTCCTGCTGCTGGCCGGACTGCAGGAAGGAAGAAGGAAGAGGACGCTGCGGAGGCAGTGGCCGGCAGGCCGTTCCAAAGTAGGTGGGTTTTTTTGTTAATTAAACCCTGCCCCCCCATCACCCCCGGCCGGTAGCAGCTGCTACTGACTCCAGAAGGAGATTTATGGCTAGTAGTAAATATGAATCCCTACTCCTGTACAAGGGACAATAACTGCACTATTCGCAGTGCAGCATTATATCATAGAACTTGAAAATGAGGATAAACTCACTACATTCTTCACTATTGACCAGGGGCGGCTCCTCCGTTGGAGAGGAGGAGCGTGGCCCCACTTAACCCCCCCCCCCAAGTCTCAGAGATGAGAAATAAAATGGCAATTTATTACCATTTTATTTGTCATGCCCTGTCCCAAACAGAGATTCAGGAAGGGGGCGAACATCTGCTGACTGACAGCAGCCAGGAGGAGGGTGGGGTGGCTGTGCACAGTTTAAAGTGCGCATGTCACTTTGTCCATCCGTATTGTGACGGCCAGCCACACATGCACATTTTAAACAGCTCTATCCCAGCTGCCTTAAGACAACTGGGTTAGAGGAAGCGAAAACCTCCACAGCAATGTGGAATGCCAAGCCAGGCTACTCCCACCGATCCTAGCACTGCTCTCATACTGGTGGGAGCAGCCCTAGGATTGGCCAAGGGAGTTTCCTGTTGGCCGGGCTGCAGTTGAAAAAAGAAGACGGGTGCAGAACACCTCGTGTTCATTTTATTTTTTTAAAAACATTTTGAGCGTGCACGCCCCCTGTAGATGCCAGCCGCCACTGCCATTGACCCCCTCAGACTGCCATACAAGTGATCATGCTAAAACTAATTAAATGCTCCATTAAGCATTTGACTCCATAAAACAGGGTGAATGAGTTTCTCCCTCTTCATGAAAGAACATTACGTCAAGGTCATCTCCTGAGCATAACAAGCTCTTTTGCAGTCTTCCTTTTAACCTCACAGGGCTTGGCACTTTCAGCCCTCCTCTTTAATCTGTATATGTTGCTCCTCACTGAGGTTATCTGATCAGACTGCTACGCTTTCCATTCTTTCGCTGACAACCATCAAATCTGTCTGAGAATCAGAGACAATGGCATGCTCATTGGTGCCATCCAAGAATAATTGAGGCAAGTGTCCACCAATGGAACAGTGCAAAGGTTGGGGTAATCTCCACTAGCTTCGCATTATTCCCATCTCTACCTATTGTGTGAATTATGCACATTAATTAAAATCTGGAGTTGGAGATCAAAATCAGTGAGCATAAAAATAGTTATCTGTCCTACTGAAAGAGCTTAGACGATAAACCTTTCCTTGCATGAAATTGGCTGTAGTCAGCACAGTAATTATCATTAGGATCCATTATACATGTGGTAGCTTTCATGAGTAATACTATAGTCAACTAGAGCCATCCAGCAGACAATTTTACAGTCAACATAATATGGGCATTGTAACATCCTACTATGAAATCAGAATCATGATCAAGTTGGAAGTCCTTTCCCCAGCATTCCAATAACTCTTAGTCATGCTTCCTATAACTCTACAACAATTTCCATATCCTGAATTGTTTCAAACTACTAGAACTGTGCCTATTAACAGAGCATCCTCCCTACACAGAATCGATTTGTAGGTAGAAGAGGCAGGAAATTCAAATAGCCCCAATGTTGCATGTCCTTGGGTCAAGGGCACAGGTCTATGGGCGAAAGGACTTAGTTCAGTGCCCCATCACTGAGTAAGGAAGTCCTGGTTACTGAAGCCCCACACAGCCAACTGAGCATTGCTGCAAGCGTGGCGCTTTTGCTTTCTGGGTTACTAATGGTCACAGTGCTAATTCAAACCCAATGTAATTCTTAGACTCTAACTCTCAAACATTACAAAATCCAATGGGGGATGGGGGGATCTCAAAATCCAAGATGCAACTGGCTTAGCCCAGCAAAATGAGAATAAATCAACCCTAACTACGTTTGTCTTACACAACTGCTGTTCAACCTTGAAAGGTAGCTTTGGAGTAGTTGTAACAAATCAGTATTTAGATGAGATGACAGTTTCACAAGTTCTGGGAAAGATTATGACAAGCTGAATGTGGACTAAAGGCAGCCAGACTAACAACATAAAATAGAGTTTGACTTGGGAGTTCACAATACCATCGTCCACCATCTTCAATGAAGAAGCAGTACACCTGACATTTGTATATGATTCATTTCAAAGTTTCCATTACAAGAAACATAACATAATAGAAAATTGTTGGAGCACAACTGAGGTATATTCTGCTGAATCACTGTTCCCTTGTTTTACCATACTTTAGACTCTATTGCACAAGGTGATGTTTTAAGTAAATCAGAAGCACAACCTAAAAAATCAAAGTTCAACAAAAATCAAGTAGAACGACTACACAAAATGGACACAGCTAATTGGCAAATAACCCACCAACAGACCAGGTCATTTAATTTTTACACACACATCCATAGTTAAAAAAAAAAAAAGACATGTGAATGTTAAGTAATGCCTATCAACATATTTTGAAAACCATACAATGAAGAGCAAACTATTGTAAACCTGTTTTGGTTATGGGGTTATAACTCAACATATACAAAGGTACAAAGGCAAACTTACAAGTACACAAATCAAAAAAGCCAAATATCAAGCATATTGCATTCCTTTCATCAAAATATTTCTTTAAGAAAAATGCCTAGCAATACAACTGAAAAGACTAATAATATATCATAAACACATAAATACAGGAGTAGCAAATGTAATGCACACAATTGTCACTAGTGTTGCCTTATCAGGTTAATTGCAAGATGGATCATGCCTCTGTAGTGAATAGTTGCATGGTGGAGTGTATTCTGTGGAAAATAGTTGGGTGTCAATGGTAAGGGCCAGAAATGTCCTGATAGTGTCACAGTGAACCTAGCACTGTATGTAGTCATTTATTAGACGTGGGTGAAATTCATGCAATGTCTGAAACAAATTATGCAAAGTTAGGCGAAATGGCGGTCCAAAATTTTGCTCTATATTTTAGAGGGGAATACACCCTCATGCAAACAACAACCACTTGAGTTTTGTTTGTTCACATTGTTTCCATGCAATATGATTTGTAGCCAAACAGAATCTCAATTCGGTGCCGTGGCCTAATGGTGTAAAGTCAGGCATTTCCCATAACAAGCATAATGCGAAATGCAAAAATGATGCTAGATCACGCCGGTGTGGGCAATCTTTTGCCTTGGTCTAATGTAGATGTCACAAAGATGTGTATCAGTATGTACAGATACTGTACTTTACAAACATCCTTGAATAAGTCCCTTATAAGATAAATATTAGGCTTCATGGTAAAACAATTCAGTGCTGAAGCAGTGACCATATTTAGAAAGACATGAGAATGGTCAGTGAGTTGATGAAAATCTGCATGTGTGTAGTGTTTTTATAGCTCTGCAGAGTGAGAAGAAGTAATGTAGTTTTCAATTTTACAGATGATAGCTGGTAAAACAATTTAACAGTTTGGTGTTTGAGCCTGGAATAAGGCACCTTTTAAGCTCTAGCAGCATGATCATGATATCTGAATCCAGGGGTCAGTCTTTGAGTGTCTAGAGTTGTAGCAGTGACCCTTCTGTTCGAGGCTCATTGAAGAGTCATATATGTAATGCAAGGGCATTAAATGAGATATACCTCTTGACTAGTGTCCATTAGAGTATCTGTAAGATAGAAAACTTGCAGTCCCATGGTTGTAAGCGTAGAATAAATCATTCTACTGAGTTCTGAACTCACTAAGGTCCGCATAGAAAGAATTCAGGTGCACTGCGTTAGAGTCCATTGTTGCGAAGATGCGATGAGAGTCAATGGTGACTTGCACTTGAAACTGGAATCATGGGAACAGAAAGATTCTGTTGAGCTGTCTGTCAGCTCGGAAGGAAAACTTAACTGCTGAGTTGAACTGTGATGTCAAGATGTGACTCAAATGTACCACACACAACTATGCTGAGACTGGTCCTGGGGTGCTGGTGTTCGAGTTCAGAGGCTTGTCAGTTTGTGCTAGACTGTTCCCATTGAAGACGGATCAAGACTGATTTGCATACGGCTGGGTCCAATCTGAGGTGGCATTGTGGACAAAAAAATGATGGACTGGGACGTGGCGAGTAAATACCAGTGCGTGTTGTTTACTTTTGTCTTCTTTTGGTCACACAAATCTACCACCACCACTGCAAATTTTTTCGGTTGCTGCACGCCAAAAGTCAAAAACTTAATTAATTTTATTTTTAAAATTTGAAATTTTTAGTGTGCATTAAATCCAAACAACCTTCTTAAGGGGATCAAGTTTGTCAGAAGCAGTATATACGAACATCCATTTTCTCACAGAAGCGGGAAAAAATAATATTACCGCACAACCTGTCATGATTTATTGCTCTTGCATTCAATAGAAAATCAAACACCAGGTTTGTAATAACCATGTCAAGAACAAATCAAATTAGCATAGTATCATATTGACAAGCCAGTTCAGAGGAAAGAGTTAGCATTTGTGCTTCTCAGACACACAAAGAAATTACATAGTTGACCTAATTGGCAGAGATTAAGAGAACGTGCCCTGAAAATCAGAAACAGTGTCAGGATCTGGGGCCCCTTCCTGAATTTTAATATGTATCTGGTAGCTATATTTGTGTGCATCAGAACCCCACTGGGCCAGACCTTCACCAGCCGAACAACAAAGAGTGGAGACTGAAAAAAAAACACAAATTACAGCTGAAACAAATCCTTGGCATCACCGTTTTCAAATTATTACATTTCAGGGAATTTCCGTCAGAAACATGAAACAAGAAGATGCCAGATTCAATGGGGCTTTGATAGTCAGGTTATGTTAATAATGGGAACTCATGTAAAATGCATAAGGTATACCTTGCAGATGAAGGAGATTGCTCATAATTATTCTCTATTCCGAGAGCAGCTCTTTTCTGA
This sequence comes from Triturus cristatus, assembly GCF_964204655.1. Classification (NCBI taxonomy): domain Eukaryota; kingdom Metazoa; phylum Chordata; class Amphibia; order Caudata; family Salamandridae; genus Triturus; species Triturus cristatus. The sequence continues at coordinate 1,174,320,702 of NC_140591.1, read as the reverse complement.
ACCGACACATAAAGACTCCTTTACGTCCCGGCCTAATTACTCATAGACAGTTGAGCACAAAATTACTTTCATCTGTTTGAACATGTGGAGGGAAAAAGATTAGAGCTGTGTGTTCCAAAACAGCTGGCTGGCTTGTAAAAGCTGAAAGAAAAACATTTTTTTTTTTTTCATTTCTGATTGCAAGATGCATTTCTTTATAATTAGACCCATTAAAGTCAAACTTCTACGGCACATGTTTGCGCACCATTAAGTAGAAATAAATTTCAGGTTATCTGTGCAAATCGTTCAACTAATGGACACAATGTATTTCTTTGACAGAACCTTTACAGTAAAAAAACATGTTTTACGTGTGAAGCTCTTAAAAGTCCAAACATGTTTATTTACAGGAGATACAATCTTCCTATAGGGCAAATGTGATTATAATAATGATTTTATGTCGGGTTTGGGAACGAGTGCACAAGGCAGGCGCCTTTTGTGCTAAGATGTTAAGATGTATGTGGTTTTAGCTCGTTTATGGTGTGATGTCGGCTGATTGGTCAATTGGAACGAAGTGTGGTGCATACCGTCTAATACATCGAAGCGCTGAGAGCCATAGTAACGACAAAAGAGCGCGATGCAAATCTCTGTAATCATATAATTGCAATCTATGACTTAAAGAAGAACTTCCATCCGTGATCATTAATAGCCGAGACTACTGTTAATAGCCCTAGGGTATCCCTATTGGCAGTTTGCAAGTGGTTCATAATGTGGAAACTCCCCTTGTTAATGGAATGGAAATATTAGATGGACACAATGGGGCAGATTTATGAGGCCCTTGCGCCTCATTTACGCCGCCGTTGCGTCACTTATGTGACGCAGCGGCGGCGCAAATCCTGCGCCATGATGCGGGGTATTTACAACGTGACGCATCTAGGAGATGCGTCACGTTGTAAAGCCCTGCGCCAGCAGTAGGCGTACCTGTGCAGGGGGGGGGCGTTCTGTCACAGGAACGCCTCCTAAAAGTGGCTGAGTGAAATCTACAAGATTTCACTCAGTCACTTTTGAGCCCATGCTGCGTCAAAACCCTGCGCCTGCTTGAAGCAGGCGTAAGGATTGACGCAGCATTGTGAAGATAGGTCCCCCCAAAGCATTGCTGGAGCTGCGTCGCGCTTGCGACGCAACTCCAGCAATGCGCCACTTTTACGGCACAGATGCGTCACGCATCTGTGCCGTTTTTGCCCCATGGTGCGCCGCATTGTAAATGCGGCGCATCCATGGTGGCGGAGCTGTGGCGCACTATAACTGGCGCATCCCTGCTGATATGTAGGGATGCGCCAGTTATTATAAATCTGCCCCATTGTCTAAAACTCCAGGCGCAGCCCGTGCGTGTAAGAGCGGAGGGGCGGGGGGCAAGGTGGGCTGGGGAGTCGGCAAAGTCAGCGATGCGGCAAGCGCAAGGTAAGTGATTTTCTTTTTTTAGTTAACTTTAACTTGTCGTTGTCGTCTGTTGAGTCCTCCACACCCCGTCCCCCGCCCCACCGCTCTTACCTGCACGGGCCACGCCTGCAAAACACATCATCTCCACTCCAGTAAACAAATGTTTTATAAGCTATTTTTGTCCCCTTGAAGCTCTTTGCATAATTCCACTCAATTCTCGTGATTAATATATCAAGAAACTTTATTGTGACTCATTGCACCCACACAATTTATATTAGGAACAACTTGTTTCTATATAGTGTTTCATACCATAGTTTTGCAATTTTTAATTACAGTAAACTACAGGAGTTGCTATTACTAATGTTTAATGATAAGCAATATGTAGGGTACAAAAGGATGATAGGCTGGTTTATCTCCACCAGCTTTCAAACATATGACCTGTGGGTCAGAGTCGATGTCTAATGAGTGCATAACTAATGAGTCAGATCACTGACAGAATATCAGAAACAAAAATACCGTGTGGACAGAATATCGTGTTAATAATATCAAGCACCAGCATATAGAGAAGTTAAGTGCAAATAGGTAAGTATAGATTTACTATTCTTAACTTCACATCTAGGCACCTTGAAGAGATATATATTGTGAATGTACATTTAGGTGGAGTTATATATACTATAACTTTGCTTATCTATAGAAACTTACCTCCATGATATTTTTGTCCTCAAGATTCTTGACATGATATTTTGTCCACACAGTATTTTTTCTCTAATAACATGGTCCAAACACCACTTCTTTTGGTATGTTATGTGTTGTTATCATCTCTATTCATATGTAATTGTAAGAAGCAGGCCTGTTGGTTTTATGTCACACAGTTCAGTACACAGATTTAACAGGTTACCCTTAGCATCCTTAGCCCTCCTTTTGTAGTTATGCCAGAGTTAGAAGGCAATCTTAAATGCACGAAGTGCTGTGTGCTACAACACAATCAAGCAAAACTGTAATTAAAAAATAAAGAATTTAAATGTCTAAAGCAAGGTTTGTTAAAAAAAGTCCCAGTTCTACTAAGGAAAATACCTGAACCATGGTATCAAAATTAAATGTTCTAGCAATACAATATTGACAAAATAAAGCACGCAATCAGAAAAGAAGTGCAATACATCAACAAGATGCTTCTTTTAGTCTAGTTGCCTTTTAACAAAGTCATTGGCGATAATGCAACCAGCCGCAGGGATGCTTCGAACAAGGCAGTAGACTTTGACCACAGACTACTACTTTGATTCGATGTACCTTGTTCCTCTGATGTGAAAATAGGAAAAAAGTTTTAAAAATGTTTAATAGAAACAGCATTCTTCAGAAACATCTGAGATTGGTCCACTGTATTCAGTCCTCTTGATACAATAGTGTGGGTGGCCCACAGATAAACTGGCCACTTTTGCTCTCTCCAACACCTGATATGTCAGGGTGTAATTCTTCCAGGAAAAGTGAATGTTCTTAGTTTCACAGAACACTTCAAATGCACGGTTTCAGTTCAAAATTTTTAGCAGGCAGTCTATCTAGTTCATCGTTTTAGTCATATGCACATTCCTCTGTGTCCAGGAGCACTTATTGAAGCAGGCTGATTCTAGGAGGCTATGGGCCTCATTATGAGTTTGGTGGTGCAGCTGACCGCCATATAGGTGGTGGCGGTCCAAGCACGGTGAGCTCAGTGATCCGACTTCCCTATTACGAGTTGGGCAGATCAACTCTGCGAAGACTGCCACTGGACTGCCCAGAATGCCAGCAGACAACTGACCACCAGGTTCACAGTTGGAAAAAGGCTTCCACCATAGGGCAGTACAGTAGAGCTGCCCCGCTGTCCATATTACGAGTTGCCTGTTCCTCGAGCGGACCATGGCAGTCCGACTGCCTGCTTGAAGGTGGCGGTGGCGAAGTATATGGGGCGTGCACTGACCCGTTTCTCGTCTTCCAGGCAGATTCTGACATGTATCCCTTTCTCCAGGTCCCCCTTCACAGCAGGAGCTTCACTCTGAGGATTATGACCCTCTTTGCAGCGATCTTCAGGCGTGTCCTTTTTGAACCATATACCCATTGCCAGGACTGCCCACATATGGGGTGAACCCCGGTAATGAGTATATGGTATTTTTCCACCTATATCATGCATATGTTCGCATCCGACACATCTGCAGTCGCACTGCACACACAGGCATCAATACATTTGTGAAAAATACTCACCACCGCTGTATGTTTCCTGCCTCCACACCGCCGGCCCCATGGTCAACTCATAATGCGGTGGTCTTTGGACCGCCAGTGCTGTGGGCTATTGGCAGGGGTGGAAGCGGTCGGACCGCCAAGCTCGAAATATGGTCCTATGTTTTCAATACAAATAGGTCAAAATAGCTATGTGGCCCACGTCAGGATATGCAGGCATGCAACAAAATCTTCCTCCTTCACCTGTGTAGGAAATGAAGGCCATCTTTGAGCGCACAGACTCCCCTGCTTCCTTTGTGTTCCAAGTAAGTTTCAAAGTGCCATTGGGGCAAGCTAGGGTTTTCAAGTGGGAACTAGAATAAGATTGGTCTGCAACCCAAACTAAACCTTCTCACATAATGGACACTTTCTTTTACGGTGAGTGATGTACTCCCTGTGCCTAGGGGAAACCATGTCTCCCAGTCTGTGTGATGTTCCAAAATCCAATAAGATACATGGATATTTTTTGTGCTAAGGTGCTCATATGACTCTTCCCCATCAAGCCACCAGCAGCCAATTTTTCTTGTCTAATTTGCAGGATTCCAACAGCATTTGCCAACACTCATTCAGGAAGGCCTTCCAGGTAGGGAAGTCTCTTGGTAAAAGGAGGTGCTCTATTCAGTCACAAATGGCCAACACTAGTTCCAAGGATTTACTTTTTTATCTGAATATTATATGAGGTCCTTTTGAAGCATGAGCATAGATGTCGTTTTTTGAGGAGAGTCTCGGGAAAGCACAGCAAAGACCATAACTACCAAGTAGGGAATTCTCTTGGTAAAAGGAGGTGCCCACCAGGTAGGTCGCTCCCCCTCCGCACAGCTCCGCCTGTGTGCCCCTGCCCCAGCTGCCGCTGCTGAGTATCGTAAGTTTGTTCATCTACCGCCTACTGTTCTACTGTACTGCCTGTATCTTCTTCTTGTGTCTGTGACCGCTGTTGTCTGTCTTACCCTGCTGCCTCACGTGGTCCTTGCCCGTTTTCTTTACTTCTGTACCCCTCGCTGCCCCCGTGTCTCTGCCCAGTTTTCCTTTCTGTACCCCTCGGTGCTCCGTGTCCCTCTGCCCGGTTTTTCCCTTCTGTTCCCCTCACTGCCCCCGTGCCTCTCTGCCCGCTTCTGCCTTCTGTTTCCCAGCTGCCCCGTATTTCTGTGTCCTTTTTGCCTTATGAGCCACTCGTTTTGTATTGATTTCTGTGTCCTTTTTGCCTTCTGTGCCACTCGTTTCCCCTTCATTTTGGTGCCCCTTTTGCCTTCTGTGCCACTCATTTTGTATCGATTTCTGTGCCCTTTTTGCCCTCTTCTATGCCCTTTTCCCTTCTGTTCCCTCTGTCGTCCCTCACCGCTCCCGCCGCTGTTACCCCTGTGGCCCCGCCCCCCTGACTGCACACTGCCCATTCGCTGCCCCCGCCTCCTGCCTCCCAGCTGCTCCTCCCTCCCACCTCCCCATATATGCCTGCCGCTGTGCGGCCGTGCCGCTGGAGCGCCGCTGGCGCGCCTAAGGCAAGCCCATCTGCGCCCGTCCATGCCTGGACCGCGCTCAGTGCCAGAACCCCTGCCCCCCCTCCCGCCACGATGACCGTCAACGCTATGACGCCAGCACACTCCAAGCTCTCAACCCAGGACGGACCCACACCTGCTTCAAGGCCGCGCCAAAATGCACACATCGTCCCTTCACCTGCCGGAACTGCAGCTACACCAGCCTCAGAACCGACGAACCACCCGCCAAGAATGACTGCCCCCACCTGCGATGCATACTACTGAACACCTGCTCCACGCGCAAACACGCCGTCGAGCTCTGGGACCTGCTCGACACAACATCCCCGGACGTCGCCTTCTTGACAGAGACCTGGTTGAACGACTCCTCCGCACCCGACATCGCCATAGCCATCCCAGATGGCTACAAGATCACCCGCAGAGACCGCACCAACGGAGTCGGAGGAGGAATCGCCATCGTCCACAAGAACAGCATCAGGGTCGCGACCAGCACCGACGACGCACTCAGCACCGCTGAACACATGCACTTCCAGATCCATCAGCACGCACGCCCTGACCTCCCCCGACTACATCCTCTTTGGAGACCTGAACTTTCACCTTGAGAACAACAACAACTCCACAACTCTGATCGATAACCTCGCCAACCTTGGACTAAAGCAACTCGTCACAACGCCCACCCACTCCGCCGGCCACACGCTTGAACCTGTCTTCTCCTCAAGCCGCACGTTTCCGTCAGCCACACCACCGAACTCCTCTGGACCGACCACCTCTGCACCCACTTCACTTTCCAGTAACCCACCACACACCACCGCACCCAACAGATCTTCCGCCACTGCTGGAGCAAAATCACAGAAGACCAACTACATGCAAACCTTGCACTCAGCCCACCCACCGAACCCTCCAACACCGACGACGCTGCCCACAGCCTTAGACACTGGATCGAAGACTGTGCCAACACCCTCGCCCCGCTGAAGAAACCCCCCCCACAGAGACACCAGCAAGAGGGGCCAGCTGGTTCACCCCAGAACTCCTAGCCTCCAAGCAAGCCTGCCAGAAACTAGAGAAGAAATGGCACAGTGAACAAACTCTGGACAACCGCGCAGCACACAAGGACGCCATCCGCAACCACCACCACCTCATCAGAGCCACCAAGAAAACCTTGTTCAAAGACCGCCTCGACAACAACACACACAATAGCAAGGAGCTCTTCAACATCGTGAAGGAACTTTCCAACCCCAGCTCCAACACCAACGACATCCCGCCGTCACAAGCCCTGTGCGACTCGTTCGCCACCTTCTTCCACAGCAAGATAGCAGACATCCACGACAGCTTCAACACCCAGACAGACCCAACAGACAGCAACACAACAGACCCTCCGCACACCATCGACCACGACCCCCTGCTAGCCTGGGCCAACGTGAGCATCGATGACACCATCAAAACCATGAGCACAATCCACTCCGGCTCTCCGTCAGATCCCTTCCCGCACCACGTCTTCAACAAAGCAAGCTGCTCCATCGCACCCCACCTACGCAACGTCATCGATCTCTCCCTCGAGACCGCGGCCTTCCCAGAGAGCTGGAAACATGCCGAGATCAACGCCCTACTGAAAAAACCCAAGGCTGACCCGAGAAACCTCAAGAACTTCCGGCCCATCTCTCTGCTCCCCTTCCCGGCCAAGGTCATCGAGAAAATCGTCAACAGACAGCTAACCCGATACCTCGAAGAAAACAGAATCCTAGACCCTTCCCAGTCAGGGTTCCGCAGCAACCACAGCACCGAGACCGCCCTCATTGCCGCCACCGACGATATCAGAACCCTGCTGGACAACGGCGAGACCGCAACAATAATCCTCCTAGACCTCTCCGCCGCCTTCGACATCGTCTGCCACCACACAAAATGCGCATGCCTCCATGCCGCAGGGATCCGAGACAAGGCGCTGGAATGGACCACCTCCTTCCTATCCAGCAGAACCCAGAGCGTCCGCCTCCCCCCATTCTGGTCCGAAGCCTCTGAGATCATCTGCGGCGTACCCCAGAGATCCTCCCTCAGCCCGACACTGTTCAACATTTACATGGCCCCGCTCACATCGCCCGACAGCACGACCTCAACATAATTTCCTATGCCGACAACACTCAACTTATCCTCTCCCTCACCAAGGACCCCATCACTGCCAAAGCCAACCTCCACGAAGGAATGAAGGCCGTCGCTGACCGGATGAAGACCAGCCGTCTGAAGCTGAACTCGGACAAGACGGAGGTCCTCATCCTCGGCTCCAACCCTTCAGCCTGGAACGAATCCTGGTGGCCGACGACACTGGAGCACCCCCGACACCCACAGACCACGCACGCAACCTGGGAATCATCCTCGACTGAATGCTCTCAATGACCAAGCAGGTCAACGCCGTCTCCTCCTCCTGCTTCAACACCCTCCACATGCTCCCCAAGATCTACAGATGGATCCCGAGAGATACAAGAAAGACAGTCACCCAGGCCCTCGTCAGCAGCAGACTCGACTACGGAAACGCCCTCTATGCGGGAGCCCCGACCAAGCTCATCAAATGACTACAATGCATCCAAAATGCCTCGGCACGACTGATCCTCGACGTACCATGCCACGGCCACATCACCCCCCACCTGAGGGACCTGCACTGGCTCCCCATCAGCAAGAGGATATCCTTCAAGCTCCTCATCCATGCACGCAAGGCACTCCACAAGACCAGCCCAGCCTACCTCAACAGACGGCTCTCCTTCTACATCCCCAACCGCCAGCTATGCTCCGCCGACCTCTCACTCGCCACCGTCCCACGCATCCGAAGAACAACCACCGGCAGGAGATTATTCTCCCACCTCGCCGCCAAGACATGGAACACCCTCCAACTGAGCCTACGACAGACCCAAGACCTGCTGACCTTCAGGAGGATGCTCAAGACCTGGATGTTCGATCAGTAGTGCCCCCCCAGCCCCTTGAGACCCTCGCGGGTATGTAATGCGCTTTACAAATTACTGATTGATTGATTGATTGATAACTAAAATATGCATCTTAATAATCTACTATTGGTAGACCGGGTACTCAATATACCACTTATCTAATATGAGAATTCTAAAATTAGTAGATCAACTGCTTAAGTGTTTCATGCCAAATTATAATTATAAAATCATTTTGGCGTTTAGCATGTAATAAACCTGAGATCTAAATTACTACCGTTATAAGATTTGTGTTCAGTAGCAACACATAGTCTGCAGTAAAAAAGATATCTGAGCTTACTGGAGCTGTGGGGGGTGACCTATCTTCCACCAATGTTGTGGTATTTGCACCCATGCATCAGGGTAGGCTAACATGTACCAATGCTGTTGAGGTATGAGGCATAAGTTCCTAATAATGTGACAGAAACACACAAGGGGGAAACACAAAAGTGGATGGAATTCTTTGTTATTCTGTCTGCCATGCCATGTTGTGGTGTGTTATGTTATGTTATAAGGTCCTTGTCTTTGACCAACATAGTATCATTGTTTGCCACGTCTGATCTCTTCAAAACATCGGTTTTGTTCCTTTTGCTAGATGTTTGCCATGAGATTACCTATTTCCATTCCTTTATTGCTTGCATTTATGGGATGCACAAGGGACTACGATCTAGAGTTAAGTTGATATTCTTTAGGGAGCAAAAATTTGAATAAGGGCATAACATGTTTGTCTTCACTGAAATTAATTGCGTATTGGCTTGAAAAGTCTGGATTTCTGCCAATATGCCACTGTCCTAATTGTTATAGTCTATTCACAAGATTTTGATTAGTGATTTGTGAATGATTTCTTTTTTGCACTCAGTGATTCTCTTTGTAATGATCAAAGTGGCTTTGGTCACTAATGTATTTTTTTTAGCAAAATGACTCAGCTTTTTATCGAATGAATAGTTTTTCTCACAAATTGAATCCTCCCGATTCGATTCATCACTGAAATAATTACTTTGCTTTTGTAATTCGCCTGCGTAGAACTATGGGGCTGATTCACACAACTAATCAGAGACAAAATCCTAAACTTACTACTTTTGGTAATCACAGAAGGCATTTAGTAGTAGTAAAGTTAGGATTTTGTCTTAAGTTTGACTTAAGACAGACTTAAGACAGATTTAAGATAAACTTAGGACAGACTCAAGACAGACTTAGGACAGAAAAACTTAGGACAGACTTAAGACAGACTTAGGACAGACTTAAGACAGACTTAAGACAGACTTAAGACAAAATCCTAACTTTACTACTACTAAATTCCTTCTGTGAATACCAAAAGTAGTAAGTTTAGGATTTTGTCTCAGATTACTTCTTTGAATCGGGCCCCCTTTGTCAAAAAGTATTTTTTGGGGTATTTCGAGGGAAACTCAAAATTAGTTGCTAACAGTTTGGTTTCTCTTTTGTGGCAAATAAAATCACCTTTCCCCATGCATTTTTTACATTGGGGTATGCGATAATAAATGTGTAACTGATCATGTCACTGGATCAGATTGTTTCAGCGGTTTCGGAGTGAAAACATATTAGGTGCATATATGTTGACCCACAAATTCACACAGATTGCAGTAGAACAAAAGGATGTCCACAGCTGCACTTGCAAAGATGCTTAATAGCTTAAAGACACAGTTACCTTAAGGGAATGGAGTTAATCAAATTACTCATTCACAAGTGGAACAGTGCTGTTGTTAGTGAATAATAGGATAATATGGTGGAATCTTGCAAAATGCAATGCAAACTGGTGAGAAGTGATAGTGAAGAAGTGAAGTAAAAGTGAGAAATATATATGATTATTTATTGAAACTTCAGCAGTACTTACAATAAACTCGCAAGGTGAATATTAATTCTACTTCTAAATGGAAACCTCAGAAAATTACCAAACCACAGCAGTATTAAGTGCCACTTGCATACTTGACCCAGAACACACAAATTCAGGAAAAATCTGTACAATAACTAGAAACTTTTTTTGATTATGGTAGGAGGGAGAGGAAGTGAGGGGAATTCCATAGCTCGATTCTACACCACTGGTCCGTGTATGGTGGGAGCTGCACAACTTGCATTACTGACAATTACCAGTTTGCTTACGCAGATGTAATGGGTTTTCTAAATCCCACAATGCCAGACATTAGACATTTACTAGTGGGGACTTTAGTAGCAGGATTGACTACTTTTCTATTGGATGTTGTGCAGTGCTTAATTTGTAAAACAATAAGTGCTAGGGTCCTCCGCAGGACGCCACTGCAGCTTGCATCACCCGTTACCCCTTTCAGTGCTGCCAATGAGAGCACCAACATGACTACTAAACATCACACTCTACAAGTGTGATAGTTCAGGCTATTCCAGGCCCCCAAAGCTGTAAGAATTGCTTGGGCAGCAGGTATTAGTCATTTGTAGTGTATATTGAAGTAATAAACAACTGTTTTAGTGCTCATCTCTAAATTAATCAAACAGCGCCACCATTTGGCACTCTGTCATAAGTGCCGGTGCTGACAATTTAGTGAGCACCGGAAACAACTGGCTCAAATTAAGCACTGATGTTGTGATCTGGGACAAAATGGTTGACTTCGAAGTGGCTCAAAGAATAGATAGCAACCATACACATTACATGTTACTTTGAGTGCTGCTGTACTTTCGGTCTTACCCAAGCATAGCGGACCAACTCTAGTGCAGCCTCAAATTGGGAACAATTTCAGGTCCATTAAATGGCCTGGAATCTCAGCTGATGTGAAAATCTTGACAAGCATATACAATACTTTCTACTCACAGCAAAATTCCTGTCACTGAGATTCATTGTATTTTCGTCACCAAACTGAAGGAATTTGTTTGTACCTTTGAATACACCCAGTGATACGGCCCAAAAACACCAAAGAATAATCACTGGTACACCAAAGACTGTGGTAGAGCAAAACACACAATTATAACAGCAATACAATTGTGCATCCCTTATGTAATACTGGTGTACAGACATCCTCTGTTGGGCCAATTTAAATGGGATTCGGCAATCCTGATTGGCTTGAGACAGCATGAACACTATGTTATGGCAGCCATTATTGGACTCAGAGACATGGTCCCTCTATCATGAAAATGATTCGAGAAACATAGAAGGGGGCAGGGTGAGCAGACCCTGACTAACAGTGATATGTAGGGGACCCCTTTCAATGGCTGACCAAAATATGGACAACATGTTGTGTCAGCTATTACTAAACTTGGGAACACAATCTCCTTTCAAATGCATTGTAGTGAAAGCCTGCTTTTGAGGGTCAGGGAAAGGAACACATATAAAGGGTGATAACAGTTTATGGTCACATCAATCATTGCTGCTGGTACCATGCTAATTGTTTGGAATTGTATTTTAGTCTAAGGGGAATTTACCCTGCAAACAATGCTGATCCCATGCTGGGATTTGATGAACCATGTTTGACAGAAAATGTTTTTCTCTCATGATTTTTTTATAGATGTTATGGAAGGTGCTACAGAAGCTCAAAATGAGAGCAATCTTCCTCAGTGATGTGAGAACAAAGTCTTATATTCTGAGTAACACATGCAGTTCCAGCAGCAGTATGTCAGTTGATTCCCCAGTGTTCTACCGTACCTTCACCCTAGTGTTCTAATGAACAACTAGAGTGCAAAGTAACATTCTGGGGCCGATTCCGATCCTGTATTTTTTTTCCCCGTACGACTCGTATCCGTATTTTTTTCCATACGAATCGTACAAGTCACGTCCGACCCGTGAAGTACGATTCGTACGGGAAAAAGTATACATGGATCAGCCCTATCCGTACGAATCAGATCGGGAAAAGTTGTACGAGACGTACCCGGACACTTTCCGCACGAATCGTAAAAATGCAGTCCGACCGTACTAGTACGATCCGGACCGGCTTTCCGATTTACGATTTGTATGGAAAACGTCCGTCCCGTACACGGGAAATGACTTGTACATATGCAATGTCTGTGTACGCACCGTACAGTAGCAATGTCGGTGTACGCACCGTACATAAGCGATGGCGGTGTACGCACGGTACATGGCAATGGGGTTGTACGCACCGTACATAGCAATGGGGGTGTATGCACCGTACATAGCGATGGGGGTATTCGCACTGTACATAAGCGACGGCGGTGTACTCACCGTACATAGCAATGGGGGTGTACGCACCGTACATAAGCAATGGCGGTGTACGCACCATACATAGCAATGGGGGTATACGCACCGTACATAGCGATGGGGGTGTTCGCACCGTACATAAGCGATGGTGGTGTATGCACCGTACATAGCAATGGCGGTGTACGCACCGTATATAGCAATGGGGGTGTTCGCACCGTACATCGCAATGGCGGTGTACGCAGCGTACATAGCAATGGCGGTGTACGCACCATACATACACAACGCATGGGGGTGTGTGTCTGTACGACTCGTACCCCTGTGCCGTACTGAACCACTGACACTGTAAAACAGCACAAGGAGGGTCTATTCGACTCGCACAACACCACAAAACATGTCTACACTGCACAAAAAATGGAAAGGACTGACCTGGACACATCCAAACAGGCAAACAGAGGGGAAAACTCACAACCACCCCTTATAACACACCCACCAAAAATTCAAACTGAGCCACACCCACAAATGGACCAATAAAAAGGGCCCACACACACAAACCATGAGCCTTTGCAACAGACTCAATGCAGCTACAGAGCACAACAACAGCACCCATCCACCTTAACATATACACCTTCACACAACCTCCTTCACACATACCCCCTCTACACATTCACACCCACACCGTCACATTCAGACCCACACACCCACAACCATCCACACCCTCACCCTACACCATGCCCACAGACAAGAATCCAAAGTTCACAAGGGAGGAGCTGGAGATCCTTGTCAATGAAGTCATCGGAGTCGAGCCACAGCTGTTTGGAACATTGGTCAGACACACCAGCATAGCTGAAAAATCACGCCTGTGGCAGAGGATTGTCGATAGGGTGAATGCTGTTGCACCCATCAGAAGGACCAGGAATGAATGCCAAGCCAGGTGGTACGATCTGCGGAGGGCGGTCAAGCGCAAAATGAATGAGGACTACTCCCAGAGCAACATCACTGGAAGTGGTGCGCCCCGCAGACCAGTACATTACCATCCCTGGGAGGAGAAGGTGATGGCCATGCTTCCGCCAGTGGGAGTACATGGACTCCAAGGAGTTGCAGAGCCTGGTGAGTACACAAACAACTTACGTAACATGGGGGTAATGGCATCCACACCCCAACTACAACAAATGCACGCAACTACCCCCAAGCCATCACCGGCCAGAACCACAGTCAAAAACTATGCTAATGCCAATAACATGTGTATGCCCCATTGAAAAAGCAAGGCCATGCTATGTCCCATGCTACATGAAGCACCAACCCAAGAATGGATGTCCGGTAGGCTGGGAGGGTGGGTGGCACAAAACGCATGTTTAAATCATAAATCAAACACAAGTGCCCTCATCCCATATGGCCCAGCTACATACCCATGCGCAATGCACAGGGATTGGGAAAGTACTGACAAGATAGCTCACACTTGGCCCTGGTGTAGGCAGCACAAGGCCCTCCTGTGACCAGTGCAAACACAAACACCAAGACAACAAGGTCAGATATCTAGGACAGGAACTCACACTCACTGTCATGGCAGGCAGCATGCTCCATGGGGGGACAGCTACATCACCTGGGAGCCCCAGGGCCACATCACACTACACCCACCAGCAGGCCCTGTCACACACACCCCTTACACAAGAATGACACCACCAGGACAGGCAATGGATTTACCCACTGTCACAATGGACATGCAACACAACAAGACCAATACATAGCCGAAGAAGCATCCAAGCCACAAATCGACATGTCAAAGACTCAGGAAAACATATCAATCTGTCCCCCGCAACATACCCATCCACAAGTGAACATTGAGGAGAATGCTAGGCACATACAACTACCTGGAGGACCAGTGCCAACTTGAATGTGTATGAAACATGCATGTTGCATGAAACAGCATTAACATTGTCTGTCTCTCACACACAGGGCAACGTGATGAATATCCCCCCAACAATGGGGGGGAAGAATCACAGTCACAGGCTCGGGAGGAACCTGATCCCACCAGCAGCGACGCCTCTCAACACTCCGCGGATGACCCGACCGACCTGGACCCTCTGGTGTCCAAGCCCCTGCAGAACCTGGTTCAGGAACATCTGTGCCAACCACCACCCCCATTCCTGCCACATCCCAGGAGGCACCGAGGAGCCCTGCCCACAGTGAACAACTGAGCCAGTCTGACCAGGAGGGACAAGGTTCGGTGGGCACCCAGGAGGAGGCAGACAACACCGCCACTGCCATCCCTCAGGGGTCCCATAGACCTGATATGCCCACAACGGCAGGCCAGGCTCGTGTGGGCAGGGGTGGTGGGAGTGTAGGATGGGGGAGGGGAGAACCTGACCAGACAGCTGAAGGGACCGGTATGTCACACATCCACAACATCATGGAGGCACACCGGCGTGACACAGGGAGTTCAGCCAGGTAGTGGTGACCCTCACAGAGATCAAGAACCAGCAGGCTGAGCAACACACCAGTCAACAAGAACACCAAGGACGGATGGAGGCAAGACTGGCTGAGCTCCTGGCGTTGCAAAGGGACATAAGCCATTCACTCCATCGGATCGCCGACAACATGGGCAACACTCCCTGTGCCACCAGGCGCAGACCACCACCAGCCACAGGGAGGGAGGAGGAGGAGGATTCGTCCGACGGACCGTCCCAAGCATAGTCAAGGCCTGCATCTGAGGGTACCCTGAGGAAGGTGGGTCATCCACGGAAAAGACCATGAGAGGCAGCGGCCCATCCACATCTCCCAGGTCACCTGGCCTGGCACCTGGCCTTCATGTGCGACAGCATCACCTCATTGACTGACATCATCTGCCACATGGACTTGCTGGTCACAGTCTGACCAATGATGCCAAACAGTGTGGTCTGGACTCTGATGACTTCAAATGCCAAGGATCCCATCT
This sequence comes from Triturus cristatus, assembly GCF_964204655.1. Classification (NCBI taxonomy): domain Eukaryota; kingdom Metazoa; phylum Chordata; class Amphibia; order Caudata; family Salamandridae; genus Triturus; species Triturus cristatus. The sequence goes on along the minus strand of NC_140591.1, from coordinate 1,174,305,516 downwards.
CCCCCTGTGAACTTTGGATTCTATGGTCCCTGCATAGCACCTTTTTCTGTGCACAAATCACGCCCCAGAGCTATAAATACAAAATTAAGACATGAAATTTTATGTTGCAGTCATTTAGCATGAGTCCACAACATACGTGTGGGGATGTGTCGAAGTATGCCTGAGTGTGGAACAAACTCCAGCCATCCATACACTTGGATCTGAGTCCGGTCGAGGACACACATGGGTCACAATGTTTCACAAAATACAGACATGGAGACCAATACTCACCCGTGATGGCCTCAAGCTGCTGAGAGGTTGCTTGCAATACTGCTCAGACAAACCAATTAGGAAGAGTATCATGAAGGTGTAGAGGTCATGGGTCATGTTGATGTGCCCGGGGAGGGAGTCCCAGGTCTGTTTGGTGAGGTGGGAGAACTATCTCCTGCATGCAGTTTTTATGTGGAAGTGATGAATGGTGGCCAGGGCAAGGTGTGCTGCATGGAGTTGGGCCAACGGGGTGTTGGATAACAGACATCCAAGGTCGGTGTTGGGTCTGGGGTTGTGGACTGCCTCCTGAGTGTGGTTGAGGAGTCTGAAGGTGATCCTGCAGCACACAGTGAGCCATTGTACCTATCTTAGGTGGACGGTGATGTGGCTGGGGCGTGGGATGTTGCAGATGAGGTGTGCGGATGCACCCTGGCTGTGGACAAACTTCTCCTGCAGTTTTGCTGTTGTTCTCCGTAGAGGCCGGTGCAGTAGTTGAGCCGGCTGGTGTCGTGGACCAGGGGGACGGTCTGTCTTGCCTTGGAGTGGATCAATCTGTGGGTCATTTGCAGCATGTGGATGGTGTTGCAGCATGAGGTACAGATGGTGGTGAGTTGCATGGTAATTGTGAGTGATGGGTCCATGATGAACACCAGCTTGCGTGCGTGGCCACTGGGTGCTGGTGGGGAGCACAGACCAGTGGGACACAAGGAGTTGACCCAGCTGTAAGGGGACAATCCTCAGATGATGACCTCTGTCCTGTCCAAGTCCAGCCTCAGGTGGCTGATGTTCAGCCATTCCTCAACGGATCTCATGCCTTCTTGAAGTTTGGATCTGGCAATGGCTGGGTCTTTGGTGAGTTTGAGGAGCAGCTGGGTGTCAATGGCATACAAGATGATGATGAGGTCGTATGCGCATGTGATGGTGGAGAGGGGGGTCATGGAGACATTGAAGATCATCACGCTGAGAGGAGAGCCCTCGGGCATGGGTCAGATGACCCCAGTGTACTACATGTTGCAGGGTGGAGGCAGACTCCCTGGGCCTTGCTGGTGAGCGACTTTCTGATTTAACCCTGGGCCCTCCTCTGGATACCAGTGTTGGAGATGTGTGAGCTGACAGTGTGGTAGCACATGGTGTAGAATGCCATTTGAGAGGTCAAGGGTGGTGGCCTCACCATTGTTGAGCGTGGCAAAGTTGTCGTTGGTGGTGGCAATGCTGACAGTTGCAGTGGTGTGATTACTGTGGAAGATGGTCTGGTGCCGGTTGCCTGGAGATGGTTGCATGGAGGAAAATTGTCATTTGCTTGTTGAGTGTCTTCCTGATGACATTTGCTGGGTAGGGAAGCAGGGTGATGTACCAGGAGATCCTGCGGTACTGCCGTCCTCTGCATGCCTCCTGCACCCATGGAATGTGGCAAACTCAAAGGAGACATTCAGGACACACTGGACGTGGGCTTCAAGGATGTGGAATGATGTGGTTTAGATGTGGTGTGGGAAGGGGCCTGATGGAGAGCCAGAGTGTATGCTGCACATGAGCCAGGTTGTGTCATTGCTGCTGATGGGAGTCCATAACCTGATGGGGGTTTGTCCTGCGGATAATAGTGCTGTCTGCCTCTGGGTGCCAAGGCTGTTGTGTATGCCCATGAGCTTGCAGTGGTACAAAGTTGCAAGGGATGTGATCTGCCTTGCAAGGGTGGGGTGTCTTGGATGGAGATCTGCTGTCAGTTCACTCACAATGCTGATGAGCTCCTTGATGTCGTGTGTTTGGGTGTCTCAGCACTATCTGAAGGATCTCCACTTGTCCTTGCTGATGATATGGTGATGGCTGTGTGTGGTGTTTACCAGGGCTGTAAGGCAAATGATGGCTCTTTGTGTTGCAAGGTTTGCACAAGAGTCCGGGTAAGTCTGTAGGAGTCCAGTAGGTCTGCCTTGTCCCAGGTTCCTTAACTGTTGTTGTGCTTCACAGGAAAGTCCGTCAATGTGGCAAGATTGTTGGATCAGTTGCTGATCCAGTGCGTGAGGTTGCAGGGTGTGGCGGGGGTGTTGTTTTGAGTGTCCCACACAGCTTGTCTGTGGTGACTTACATCAAGCATCTTTGGGGGATCGGTAGCGGGGTGTGGGGCAGTGTGGTGCTTGTCGGAGACGTGGATTTAAATGTTGATGGACCAATGATGGATGGTGGTGTGGTTCCCCTCCAGCAAGAAGTTACTGGCCCCCAGCCACATGTAGCCCGTGGAGGTGAATGCATTCGTGCAGATGTACGTGTTGATGGCTTAGCGGAATAGTGGATGTAGGCCTGCAGATCTGTAGAGGAGTGTTACACTGAGGGTTGCCATGGAGTTGCTGCAAACCCGGATTTTTGACTCTGAGGGTGTACTTGTGAATAAATAGCAATTCATCCCCCGGGATTGGTGTTGCCGTCTCTGCGGGTGATCTTGTATCCGTCTGTGATGGCAATGAAGACGTCATGTGCTGAGGATGCTTTTGTCCAGGTTACTGTCATGAAGGTGATGTGTGGGGCTGTTGTGTTGAGGAGGTAACAGAGTCCAATGGCGTGCTGGTGGAAGGAGCGGGTGTGGAGTAGGAGGCACATTACCTGGTTGTTCTGACAGGGTCTTGTAGGCTGGGCAGCGCTGTGTAGGCAGTTGGAGTAGCACACTCAGCATGCAAAGGTGTCGTGTGTGTGCTTAGGAGTTGCCTGATGGCAGGCGGATGATTGTCACAAGGACATTGCTTGGAGAGTGGCTGCAGCATGAGCCTGTTGTGTGACGTGGGTCATGCAAAGACTAGAGGGTCGTGCACTGTGCATGTTGCAGGCGCAGACGTTCCTGCCTTTGGCACGGCGCTGGGGCTACAGTGGCACAGCAAAGCTGCTGCCTACATTTCGAATGGGTGGAGGGGAAGGGCAGAGCATTTTTAAGGCGTGGGGGTTGCAGAATCAGGGCACTCGGTGGGGCGGTGCCGCAGGTGAGGCAGCAGCAGGCGGAAGGGGTTAGAAATTAGGCAAAAAGTAGCACACAAAGACAAGGTCTGAAAGGCACAGTGCAACAGGTGTATGTAAAGGAAGGAGTGTCAGGTTACTCATGGGTCACTACGAGAAAATGTATGAACAATCACCATAAATTACAGCCACTGGATCAGGCAACAAAATGCAGAAATGCACAAAGGAGACACACGATCAGCAGAAGTTCAGGTCCCGTTGTGGGAAGCAACCTGCACAAATACATACCCAACCAGGTACTTCATGCACAATAGAGATCATTAGCCATAAAGCACTGCATGCATGTTGCCAAAGTACGCATACATACAGATGCTCAATCTTTGACAAATATGCCATAGATGACGCATGAAAACTGTCAAGAGAGCTGCAGTGACAGAGAAGAGGTACTTTGGATTGTGCTGAACACCTTTATTCCACATACACACACAAAGGGATATGCATCCATATTAACAGGCTCACAGGTCAGTTGACAGAACATGTGGGACATACGCTGGACACCCCCTTCACAACACGGATGATGTAAATCACAATGAACTGGCACACAAGTTAAGGGGGATGAGCCAAACACATCCTGCTGCACACGGAGAGGCTGCAATTCCCCATGGAGCCTGTTGTGATGTCCCCCACTATGTCCACCCGTAGCATCTGCAATGTTTCAGAGGCAAGGTTTACACACATTGATGCCTGTAAGGTGATCGCACTAGTAGTACACGTACCTGTACGCATAGTAGTACACATACGTGTACTACTAGTGCGTACCCGTAAGGGGATCGCACTAGTAGTACACGTACCTGTACGCACTAGTAGTACATGGACGTGTACTACTAGTGTGATCCCCTTACGGGTACGCACTAGTAGTACACGTACCTGTACTACTAGTGCGTACAGGTACGTGCACTATTAGTGCGATCCCCTTACGGGAATGCACTAGTGCGTACCCCGTAAGGGGATCGCAATAGTAGTACATGTACGATGCGAATGATTCAGACCAATCACTATGTACTCCTCAAAATGAATGCCCCTCAGCAAGACAGATATAAGGCAGCTAGAACCCATGAGAGGGCACATGCCTGCACAACACAAGAGTCGACAACACTGCTGCTGTCTCTGCTTCCTCTGGCCATGTCACGTGCTGTGGAGAGGGCCCAGACATTCACCCTGGAGGAGAATGAGACCTTGCTGGACGTCCTCCTCCCACAGTATACCAGCCAGTATGGGAGACCAGGGGAGCAGGTGAGTGCTGACTCTACCACCTTTGCCTATGCACCTGTTGTGTGACAGTCAATATAGTGTCCAGGTGGGACAGACATGCTATGTTGTTTAGAGTTGGTCCCAGGGTGGGGGACATGCTGATGTCTCTCATGCAGAGCCTGATGTAGTTCCTGTGTGCACTCCTCACTTGCATAGTGCTTACAGTGGCTTTCACTGCATAGTGCATGACACATTCAGCCTGGCAAATCCTTGGTGGCTTTTTTTTCTGTTGTCCTGAGGTGATTCAGTGGTCCCCCCGGTGTGACAGGTGACTGTACCCACACATGTGTATGAGTTGAGTGGACCTGTGGTGAGAGTGTCCAAATGATGTGTACGGCCTCATGGACATTGATGTGTGTGAATGTTCCTTGACATGTGGGTGAGTGTCTATGTGAAGTGTTGCACCACAGCTGCATGGTGGAGGCAACAGATCTACCCATCTGATGTGACAAGTAAGCCGTGCTTTGTGTCTGACTTGCAGAGCTAGCACGACACCTGTGACTCCCCACTGGCAAATGGCACATGTGCAGAGTGAGGGTTGTATCTGCTGTTGTCAATGACAGGTGAGTGATCTGTGCCTGGGTGTGTCTGTCTAGTCTGCTGAGGGTGCATCAGTGGAGTGGTACATGTGACTGCTTGGCACGTGCTGGCCATCAGCCAGCTGTTGCATGTGCTGCACAGTGTGTGGCATGATCAGTGAGTGTGTTGCATCCCTCATGCCACCTGTTGACTTTCAATGCCATGTAGTACATTGGCGCTTGCACACAGGGCTATTTCTTGTTGTGAATGAGGCAATTCATGTCAGCATCCTATGCCCTGTTCAACATTTAAAAGATGTTCTAATGTTTGTCTCTGGGACATGGAGCAGGTGTATTGATGTAGTGTCACTTTGTCATCCTGACAGGTAACTGCCTACGAGAAGGGGGTGATCTGGAACAACGTCGTCAGGGCCGTGAGATCTGCGGGGGAGCGTAGTCGGCAGCTGCCCCAGGTGCACAAGAGGTGGCAGGACATCCGGTGCTGGACCCGGCGGATCGCCCGGGTCCAGCTGGGGCTTGACAGTCCTCGCCCCCACGGCAGCTGCCGACGCCTGACCCCCCACATGAGACGTGTCCTGGCGGTGGTCTTCCCTGACCTCGATAGGCAGTTACAGGAGAGACTGGAGCAAGGAGTGGGTAGGTACATGGCTTTTGGTCGTGTTATGTGTCGCCTGCTTTTGAAAGTGCTCTTTCGCATGAATACACTCCCAGAGTTGATATGTGCAGTGCATTTTCAGTTCCCCATTGTCACCTGGGGCTCTTTTTCATCCCTTCCCCTCCTTGACATGTGTCCCCTGGTCTGTGTGTAATCACATTTGCACATGGTCATCTAGGGTGCCAGTGAATCTAAGTGCACATAGCATTCTGCATCATGTTGGAGGGTGGTCTGTGACTTGTGTTGGTACCTTGCCTGTGCCATGACCTATTCACTATGTTGGGGGTCCATATTTGTTGTCACTGATGATGATTCTCAACATAGGAGTGTGAGCTTTCAACTGAACCCCCTTGCAGCATGCATGACCAATGTTGTGGCCTCAGACATGATGTGCATGAGTGGGAGATATGCATAGTGCCATGACGGTTGAACATGGTACAGTCAGCTCATTCCAGGACCACGGAGCAGTGTGCCCACTACAGTCCCCTGAGACACCCTGGCCTCCTAATCATGTGTGTCATCCAACACTGTGCACATTCACTATGGGTTCAGCATAGGTCTGCCTCTGTGGCATTGTTACCTGGCCTAGTTTGTATTTTTCAAATGTGTGCTACATATGTCCACTGGACAGGGATACACCATTTTGCTTGTGCATACTCACACTGGGCAGTGCCTGTGTGGCTATTCACAACAATCTGTTGATGATTGTTTGTCACAAATATGTGTTGCCAGCCCCACAAGGTGATGTTTTGTTAATGAAGCAAGTTTTCAAGCACAGTTATTGTAACCCTGAATAAGAGGTGTCACTTCTTGATCTGTATCAGTCACATTGACTCAGGTATGGGGGGGTGTGCGGGAGGGGCATACATGTGCAACCCTGAATTTTCATTGCCAGGTCTGACTTGTGTTTGAGAATTGGTTGTACAGAAAATCAACGTGCAGTGTCCCTGTGATGGTGGCCAGTGTTTAATGTTCGTGCTTTGCAGCCTGTGTCAGTTTTTTACAAACATGTATCGTGCTCATACATTTTTGGCACCTGTGTGTGGTTTAGATGCAATGCAGTTTTGACTTTGTGTGCTGACATCTGTGTGTACATTCTGGCTTGCCATGAGGGTGACCCCACAGTACAGCTAGGCTTTTTTTCAAACCAATTGCAGGCCCATTAGCTTATGCATTGTCCTGGGTGTGGACATATGTGCCACTCCAGATGACAGGCAGTAGGTCATATGTGTAGCCAACTGTGTAATCAGGTGACGGATAGCCATGTGACAAATGACATAATTCAAGTTGTTACTCTAAATAAATTGTACCTTGGCACTCACAGCACTTGTCAACAGTTCTTCATGTTTTAAATGTGGCAATTTGATGATTTGTGTTAAGAACAATGATGTGCCTGCATGAAAGATATCTCCTAAGGAAGTGCACACCAAACGGCATTTCCACTTTCATTGAACACACTGGCACCTTTTCAAAGAAGCCACTGTTAGAATTAATTGGTGTTGCAGATTCTCCATATACATGTTCCCACTGTGGTCTGGATTTTGTGAGACTCCTTTGTTGTTGGTGATACGAACTAACAAGTGTCAAGACATCAAGACCTCCGTGGGCACATGTATATGTACTTTCTGCAACACCATTTATTTCTAACTGTGGCTTCTCAGAAAAGGTGTCAGCTTCTTCAATGACAGGGTAAATGTACTTTTGTGTGCACTGCCTTGTGCGACATATTTCATCCAGGCACATGAGTGTTCTTTTCACGAGATGGCGAATTTCCACATTCAAAACATGTCGATTGTGATTGTGTAAAGTATTGTGAGTCCCAATGTAACCACATTTTTTTGTTTTGTGTTCCAAAGTACTTACAGGTCTCTGAGTGTGGTGATACCTTGAGTATTGAGGTGTGCTAGTTTACCTTGGGTGCACCACTACTTTTTCTTTCAAGTGGTGGCATGACTTCATTGTATTGCTGTGCTCACCGGTTCACAGACACTAGCTTCTCAGTGTATTTCTCATTCAAGTTGTGGCCTGGTGTGTTCTTTTTTTCATGGTGTCCAAGTGGCATAGTGGGTCTACCAACTGGGCAGTACAGGGCATACATATGTGCAGAGTAATGTAGCTGTTACTCATGATGCATTGCCGGATATGCACTGTGACCAATTGTTTTGTGCTCATGTGTCAGATGTATACAGGTGACTGATGCATTTTGGTTTCTTATCCTTGCCCACAGCATCATCAACCGAAAACGAGGGAGACACCTGCATGGACCTGGAGGAGGGATCCAGCGACAGTGCCGCCAGTGCTGTGGAGTCAGCAGGAGCCAGTGGCACGGAGGGCGAGGAGTCAGTTGGAGGACCTGTCTGGAGGCGAGAGCAGCTACGACGCCGACGGGTCCGAGGCTGAACTCCCTGAGGAGGCGGAGGCTGCAACACCAACTGGCAGCATTCCCACATCTGTCCACGCCTCCTCCATTCCCATCTCCGCCCTCCCAGTTGCTCCCGTCCCTCCTGTCCGTGCAGCGTCCCACCGTGTCTCCTTCGTGCCAGGCACCACACCCCCTGCCCCTGTCACCCCTGCTGCCCTCAGTGAAGAGTCTGTGGACATACTGCGGGAGTTGCAGGTTTGGCAGCCATCGATGCTGAATGTCCTCCATGACCACACTAGACTGCTCACGCAGGTGGTGTCGTTCATGGAGGGCATGTCAACAATGATGTCTGACCAACGCAGGATTCTGCGGTCCATGGACTCTTCACTGACGGCAGCAGTTACTGCCCTGCAGCGCTCCGTCCCCCCTACCCCGGACTCATCCACACTGCCCTCTCCCATGCCTGCCCAACGCACACCCAGACAGTCACAGGCACGCACCCCAACAGACACATCCAGCACACCCACAAGTAAGGCACAGCGCACACATCCTGGCACGCACACTCAGGGGGATGTAGGCACACCCACAGGGTCTGGGGGAAGATGACAGACACACAGCCACAGTCATAGTCCGCAATCCTCACAACCCAGTTCCTCCAACACCACTCCCCTTAGCTCACCTGCCAAACTGTCACCCAAGGACAGCTACATGGCTGGTCTGGCCCTCAGCCCCACTGTGACACCACCCCACAGGCGTGCGAGGAAGTCCCCGGGCAGGGGAGTTGAGTCCCCCCCATGTCCACCCCCTCCCCAAAGAGCGCTGCACCCCATCCCTCGGCCACCACACCCTGCGTTGGCCCTGGGGTATCTTCAGGTGCAGGGGTTAGGATGGAGGCCCTAGCAGAAGTGTGCAGCGCCGTGTTCACCTCCACCTTTGGCGCTGCCCCACCCCCTGTGGTGGAGACGTTCACCCCTGCACCCACCACACCTACCCAACCCCCTCCTGTCCCTGCGGTGCCTGGTCCTGCTACAGATGATGCCCCCCCCGGTCGACAAACCTTGAGGTTCGTTTGTGCAGGCAAGGTAGGGGTGGACGTGGTCCCCTACGTCCACCCTTGGACTCGAGAAATGGACTGGCCATTGGCCTTTGTACATAGTCTTATTAATTTATTATTTTTCTGTGCTGAATAAAGCCTTTTCTTTTACTTTCAACACTATTGCATTTCAGGTACTTGATGTTGGTGATGAGGCTCATGAAGTTGGTGTTCTGGTAATGTGTTAGGGTTCTGAGATATGTTTTTGTATGATGGTCATGAGGTGAACCATGGTATCTGTGTGCCATCACAATGTCTGTGCAAATAATCATTGGTAGTGTGTGTTCATTTCCTTTGGAGCCATTGTTCCAAGGAGTGTTCCTTCCTCTGTGGCACCTGACATCGTCCCTGCAAACAGTTGCACAATTGTTGTGCTGACCTGTGTCCACATTTCCTTTGTTGGTGACGGATCCCTTCAACAATGGCCATGCCTGCTCACCGAGGTCTCCTGCTGAATCATCTGTGCCATCCTTGCTAGTCACTGTACTTGTGTTTTGGGTATGTAGGAATGGCATCAGGGACAAATTGTCTCTTTTCAGCACTATGCATGTGTGTAATCACGGCCTAACACACAAATGGTACGTGTTATGCAGGGTATTTGGGCACCTGACTCACAATTGTGGGCATTATATCTAGTGGCATTGAACCCTATTCCTTCCTTGAGAGACAACATCTTGGTGGCTGGACCAGCACCTGGACATTCCTATCAGTCCTGGGATGTGCGTGACAGTGTGTGTTCCTTTTGGCTATCTTAGTTTTGTATGCAGTTACATGACTATACAGTCTGTTGGCATGAAATCAGGGTGTGCATTGTGCTGCATCCGCCATGGGTGGGTATGCATGTGTTATATGTCCTCACACCCACATGTGGTGTGTCATGCAGTGTGTGAAAGACATCCATCCTCCTGGGAGTGTGCCATTGCTGGGAGTCCTCTGCACCCACCCCTCATATGTCTGTCCACTGCTGGGAGTCATATGCACCCACCCCCATATGTATGGACACTGCTGGGAGTCATATGCACCCACCCCTCATATCTCTGTCCACTGCTGGGAGTCATATGCACCCTCCCCCATATGTCTGGACACTGCTGGTAGTGATATGCAACCACCCCCATATGTCTGTCCACTGCTGGGAGTCATATGCACCCACCCCCATATGTCTGTCCACTGCTGGTAGTGATATGCACCCACCCCTCATATGTCTGGACATTGCTGGGAGTCCTCTGCACCCACCCCTCATATGTCTGTCCACTGCTGGTAGTGATATGCACCCACCCCTCATATCTCTGTCCACTGCTGGGAGTCATATGCACCCACCCCCATATGTCTGGACACTGGTGGTAGTGATATGCACCCACCCCCATATGTCTGGACACTGCTGGTAGTGATATGCACCCACCCCCATATATCTGTCCACTGCTGGGAGTCATATGCACCCACCCCCATATGTCTGGACACTGCTTGTAGTGATATGCCCCCACCCCTCATATCTCTGTCCACTGCTGGGAGTCATATGCACCCACCCCCATATGTCTGTGCACTGCTGGTAGTGATATGCACCCACCCCTCATATGTCTGGACACTGCTGGGAGTCATATACACCCACCCCTCATATGTCTGTCCACTGCTGGTAGTGATATGCACCCACCCCTCATATCTCTGTCCACTGCTGGGAGTCATATGCACCCACCCCCATAGGTCTGGACACTGCTGGTAGTGATATGCACCCACCCCCATCTGTCTGTCCACTGCTGGGATTCATATGCACCCACCCCCATATGTCTGTCGACTGCTGGTAGTGATATGCACCCACCCCTCATATGTCTGGACACTGCTGGGAGTCATATGCGCCCACCCCTCATATGTCTGTCCACTGCTGTTAGTGATATGCACCCACCCCTCATATCTCTGTCCACTGCTGGGAGTCATATGCACCCACCCCCATATGTCTGGACACTGCTGGTAGTGATATGCACCAACCCCTCATATCTCTGTCCACTGCTGGGAGTCATATGCACCCACCCCCATATGTCTGGACACTGCTGAGAGTGATATGCACCCACCCCCATATGTCTGTCCACTGCTGGTAGTGATATGCATCCACCCCCATATGTCTGTCCACTGCTGGTAGTGATATGCACCCACCCCCATATCTCTGTCCACTGCTGGGAGTCATATGCACCCACACCCATATGTCTGGACACTGCTGGGAGTCATATGCACACACCCACGCACCCCCTTGGAGCTGTACACTGCTGGCCTGGACCTATACACACACCAATATGATGTTAACATGCTGGGCCAGTCCTCTAAGCCCACATTCATGGCGTGTGTACGCCTCGTATCTCAAATGTACTGATGCCGTAGGGGTACGTGTGGTATGCACCGTACCCACGCATGAATGCATGGGTACGGTCCGTACCACTGTTGTCATGGTGCCGTAGGGGTACATGTGGTACACACCGTACCCACGCATTCATGCGTGGGTACGGTCCGTACCACTGTTGTCATGGTGCCATAGGGGTACGTGTGGTACGCACCGTACCCACACATTCATGCGTGGGTACGGTCCTTACCTGAGTTGTCATGGTGCCGTAGGGGTACGTGTGGTACGCACTGTACCCACACATTCATGTGTGGGTACGGTCCGTACCACTGTTGTCATGGTGGCGTAGGTACGTGTGGTACACACCGTACCAACGCATTCATGCATGGGTATAGTCCTTACCTGAGTTGTCATGGTGCCTTAGGGGTACGTGTGGTACGCACCGTACACGTCCAGGGGTTGCTGGACAAGCCCCCCAAGTGACCAGAGCCTGGTGGTAATGTATGGCCTACATATTATAAGTTTGGGTTTGTGTATGGGGTATGTTTCCTGCCCCTCACCCCCCCTGGCCCCTGGGTGTTGTTCTCACCTTCTGCGGTGTGTGTGTCGGGTGCGGTGCACCAGGTCGTAGGCCAAGAGGACCGGGATGACACGTATGATGGGGTTCATGGTGTGTACGTCGCGTACCGGGGCTCCGTTGCGTAGCGGTTCGCGTCAAACTCTGCTTTTCCGGCTGTGTTTGACTCCCGTAAAAAAAGGGCCGTACGGAGTGACGTAGAGACGATTCGTACTTGCTGGGCCGGAAACCGCTGCCTGAATACTTCCGGACGTCGCGTACAAGCTGTTCCGGATCAGAATCGTAGGTATTTTTTCCACGTAGGTCTTTTGTACAATTCGTACGGAAATAGGCTTTTTGTACAAATCGTACTTCCTAGGTTGTAGGGACAGTTTACCGGGTGCAAGACGTACGGAGAAAATGTTCCGTACGACGATTCGTGGGGAATTTTTACAGGATCGGAATCGACCCCTCTGTGTTTATGACAAAAGTGTGGCAAACCTGAATGCCATCTTAATAGAATCAAAGCTGTAAACTGAAGCATTTCTTAGAGAGGATACTGCAGTAAATGAACAAAATGAACGTGTTTTTACCCTTTGAAATAGCTGGAAAGCTAATTTGAGTACCCATTTTTATATAAATTCAATTCAAAAATATTTTAGACGTCAATGTCAAAAGAAAAATCCTGAAATGCTGAGCGAAACATTTATTTCCAACAGCAGAAGAAGCTTACCAGCTGATTCCCCAGTGTTCGACTGCAGTTTCACCACAGTTCTCTAATGAACAACTAAAGTGCTAACATTTGGCTGTTATGGTGGAAGTATGGCGCATGCGAATGCTATCTGAATGGAATCAAAGCTGTAAAACTGAAAGCATTTCTCACAGAGGGCACTGCAGTACATGAAGAAATGAGGCATTTCTTTTCATAATGGAAATTATAGTTAGTTCTGTAGATAGCAAAATCAGGACATATTTTAAATGAATTCTCAAATATATTCCTTATCCATGTCAGTACACATTCTGACATGCAGAGCAAAACGCGCTCTTCCACCTCCAGCGACATTCTGTCTGTTAACTCCTAGCCATCAACTGCAGCCTCACCACAGAGTTAAAATGAACAACTAAAGCACAAGGGGAACATTTACTAATCATTCACGCAATGCAGGGGAGCAAGCAAAGTTGCTGTGCTGTGTTGCATGAAAAGGGGAGAGCAGAAATGTTCCATATTCATGTAAACATTTGGAGTATTTCTGCTCTCTCCTTGCTCTTGTGCGCTGTGTGGTCTAGTGCCAATGCAGGCACCCTAGCACCATAGTGCAAGGGTGCCTGTGTTATGGACAGGATTGTCATGTGCAAGAAGGGGTACCTTCCAGCACAAAAACAATCCTTAGTGGCATTTTTGTCTTCCATGTGTGGTGCAGAATGCATCACACATAGAAAGAGGAATTAATCATCAGAAATAAAGATATTTTTCCTTGTAATGCCTCAGAGGGGAAGGTGTAACATTTTGTCACATTCATAGGTTTACTAGCTTTAGTAAATCTGGGAATGCACCAAATCCATGTGTAGAGGCATGGAAATGCCAATGCTCCACCCTTGGAACACTTCCCAGGATGAAATGTGGACACAGTGGAAGTTACATTTCCTTACAAAGCCACTCAATGCGGCGCAAATTACCCCTTGCATGGCATTGTAAATATTACTGAAGCCTTTGCATTGTCCTTGCAGGTGCACAGACAAAATATCGAGTTTTTTATTTCGACTTACATTAATATCGAGTTTTAAATATCGTAGGGACAGAACATCAAAATCAAGAATATCGGGGACCAGAATATGAAGGTAAGAAATATTGTTTCATTTAATATTGAAGTTAGTTATACCGATAGCAAAAATACCGATGTTAATAATATTGATGTTTATGTTAGTGTTATGTATTTTGGTATGTATTTTATATGTATCTGTTCTACATTTTTTGTTATGTTTTGTATTTTTTTTTAAATATATGTATTAATTGTTTAGAAGTGAGTAATTTTTTTTTAAGTACATTTTGCGTTTTAGTACCGTAGCGGGTTGTGGGTTTATAGGGGAATGGGGTGGGAAGAATTTTAATTATAGTAAATTAATTCATAATTTTTAGAAATTATTAATTATTTTTAATTAAAGTTTGCATTTTAGTTCTGTAGCGGGTTGTGGGTTTATAGAGGAATAGGGTGGGAAGTAATTTAATTGTAATTAAGTAATTATTCAATCTTATTTATTGGTATTAATAATTAATTTATTTTTAATTAATTATCAATTGGTAATTATTTGTATTAATTGATTAATTCATAATTATATTAATTGTATACATTTTTTATTGGAACAGGTTGTGGGTTTATAGGGGAATAGGGTGGGTAGTAAATTAATTAAAATACATTAATTAATAATGTTTATGTTTTGGTATTGATAATTAATTTGTTTATTAATTAATAATTGGTCATTAATTTTATTGATTAATTAATTGATAAATATAATAATTGTGTTAATTTAGTTTAGGAGTGGGTTGTTTGTTTATAGGGGAATAGGGTGGGAAGTAATTTATTATAATTAAGTAATTATTTATTAATATTTATTGGTAGTGATAATTAATTTGTTAATTAATTATTAATTGGCAATTAATTTTTATTAATTGATAATTATATTAATTGGGTTAAATTTTATGTGGAGTGGGTTGTGTGTTTATTGGCGAATAGGTTGGGAAGTAATTTAATGGTTTTAAAGTAATTATTAATTTTAGTTTATTTGTATTTATAATTAATTTATTGTTAATATATTAATAAATCAATATTTAATGTAAAAAAAATATTAAATTGATAAGTATGTTAATTTTAACCCCTACGCTAGCCAACACTTTCCGTACTGTTGCACTCTCTGGAGTGGGCATAGTAATTTTTACCCCTACGCTATCCATCACTTTCCCTACTGTTGCACTCTTTGCAGTGGGAATAGTAATTGTTGCCCCTACGCTATCCAACACTTTCCCTACTGTTGCACTCTGTGGAGTTGGAATAGTAATTTTTACCCCTACTCTGTCCAACACTTTCCCTACTGTTGCACTCACTAAAGAGGGAATAGTAATTTTAACCATTTCGCTATCCAACGCTTCCCGACTGTTGCACACTTTGGAGTGGGAATAGTAATTTTTACCCCTACGCTATCCAACACTTTCCCTACTGTTGCACTCTCTGGAGTGGAAATAGTAATTTTACCCCTACGCTAGCCAACACTTTCCCTACTGTTGCACTCTCTGGAGTTGGAATAGTAATTTATACCCCTACTCTATCAAACACTTTCCTTACTGTTGCACTTTCTGGAGTTGGAATAGCAATTATATACCCCTACGCTATCCAACACTTGCCCTACTGTTGCACTCTCTGTAGTGGGAATAGTAATTTTTACCCCTATGCTATCCAACACTTTCTCTACTGTTGCACTCTCTGGAGTTGGAATTGTAATTTTTACCTCTACTCTATCCACCACTTTCCTTACTGTTGCACTTTCTGGAGTTGGACTAGCAATTATAACCGCTACGCTATCTAACACTTTCCCTACTGTTGCACTCTCTAGAGTGGGAATAGTAATTTTTACCTCTACGCTTTCCAACCCTTTCCCTACTGTTGCACTCACTGGTGTGGGAATAGTAATTTTTACCCCTATGCTATCCAACACTTTCCCTACTGTTGCACTTTTTGGAGTGGGAATAGTAATTTTAACCCTTTCGCTATCCAACACTTTCCCTACTGTTGCGCTCTCTGGAGTGGGAATAGTTATTTTTACCCCTACGCTATCCAATATTTTTCTGTATTGTTTTAGTTACTGTTGTGTATAATTTATTTTAAAAACATTAAAAATATTGTAGTTTTTTAATTTATGTACATTTTTTATATTTATATTTATATTATATTTGTATGTGTATATATGTATTTATAATTTATTATTAAATTGATAAGTATGTTAATTTTAACCCCTACGCTAGCCAACACTTTCCCTACTGTTGCACTCTTTGGAGTGGGAATAGTAATTTTTACCCCTACGCTATCCAACACTTTCCCTACTGTTGCACTCTCTGGAGTTGGAATAGTCATGTTTACCCCTACTCTGTCCAACACATTCCCTACCGTTGCACTCACTGGAGAGGGAATAGTAATTTTAACCATTTTGCTATCCAACACTTCCCTACTGTTGCACTCTTTGGAGTGGAAATTGTCATTTTTACCCCTTCGCTATCCAAAACTTTCGCTACTGTTGTACTCTCTGGAGTGGAAATAGTAATTTTATTCCTACGCTATCCAACACTTGCCCTACTGTTGCACTCTCTGGAGTTGGAATAGTCATTTTTACCCCTACGCTATCCAACACTTTCCCTACTGTTGCACTCTCTGGAGTTGGAATAGTAATTTTTACCCCTACTCTATCCAACACTTTCCTTAATGTTGCACTTTCTGGAGTTGGAAAAGCAATTATAACCTCTACGCTATCCAACACTTTCCCTACTGTTGCACTCTCTGGAGTGGGAATAGTAATTGTTACCCCTACGCTATCCAACACTTTCCCTACTGTTGCACTCTCTGGAGTTGGAATAGTAATTTTTACCCCTACTCTATCCAACACTTTCCTTACTGTTGCACTTTCTGGAGTTGGAATAGCAATTATAACCCCTACGCTATCCAACACTTTCCCTACTGTTGCACTCTCTGGAGTGGGAATAGTAATTTTTTCCTCTACGCTATCCAACACTTTCCCTACTGTTGCACTCACTGGAGTGGGAATAGTAATTTTTACCCCTACGCTATCCAACACTTTCCCTACTGTTGCATTCACTGGAGTGGGAATAGTAATTTTAACCCTTTCGATATCCAACACTTCCCTACTGTTGCACTCTCTGGAGTGGGAATAGTTATTTTTACCCCTACGCTATCCAACACTTTCCCTACTGTTGCACTCTCTCGAGTTGGAATAGTAATTTTTATCCCTACACTATCCAACACTTTCCCTACTGTTGCACTCTTTATAGTGGGAATAGTAATCTTTGTCTCTCCGCTATCCAATATTTTTCTGTATTGTTTTAGTTAATGTTGTGTATAATTTATTTTAAAAATATTGTCGTTTTTTAATTTATGTATTTTTTTATATTTGTATTTATATTATATTTGTATGTGCAAATATGTATTTATAATTTATAAAATGTTTTTAACAATTTATAAGTTATTAAAATAAGTATTTATGAATATTATTAAGTATATATATAATATTTTATATGTATATGTTCAATTTATTTTAACATTTTGGTGCCGATTCCGATCGGGTAAAAAAAATTCCCGTATGACTCGTATCCGTACCACCGGTGAAGTACAATTCATACGTGAAAAATACATATGAATCACTTCGGGAAAATGTCTACGAGACGTACCCGGACAGTTTTACGTACAAATCGTAAAACTGAAGTCCGAGCGGACAAGTACGATCCGTACCGCCCTTCCGAATACACAAGCGTATGTAAAACGTCCCGTACGAAGTGAACTCTGTACCACTCGTACCCCGGGTAAACTTGTGCCCGGGATACAAGTCGTACAGCCCCCCCTCCCCCTGCATATATCCACATGTACCTCCATATGTCAGCACCGTACCCCCGTATGTCAGCACCGTACCCCCATGTCCACACCGTACCCCAGCCTCGTACTTGTACGCACCGTACCCCAGTACCGTACCCCAGCCCCGTACTTGGACGCACCATACCCCAGCACCGTACCCCAGCCCCGTACTTGGACGCACCATACCCCAGCACCGTACCCCTGCCCCGTACTTGAATGCACCGTACCCCAGCCCCATACTTGGACGCACCGTACCCCAGCACCGTACCCCAGCCCCGTACTTGGACACACCGTACCCCAGCACCGTCCCCCAGCATCGCGTATGTACGGACCTTACAACAACATTCCATATGCGAGCACGGTACAACAACATCGCGTATGTATGCACCTTACATACGCGAAAACGACTCATACTGAACCAGGACACTGTAAAACAGCACAAGGAGGGCCAATTCGACTCGCACAACACCACAAAACACGTCTACAGTAGAAAATACATCTAAATGACTGACCTGGCACATCCAAACAGGCAAACAGAGGCCCAAACTCACAACCACCTCTTAGAACACACCCACAAACATTTCAAACTCAGGCACACCCACAAATGGACCAATAAAAAGGGCCCACACACACAAACCATGAGCCTTTGCAACAGAGTCACTGCAGCTACAGAGCATACCCCAACAACTGCACCCATACACCTTAACATATACACCTTCACACACACTCCTTCACACATACCCCCTCTTCACATTCCCACACACACCTTCACATTCACACCCACACACCCACAACCATCCACACCCTCACCCCACACCATGCCATGCCCACAGACAAGAATCCAAAGTTCACAAGGGAGGAGCTGGACATCCTTGTCAACGAAGTCATCAGAGTCGAGCCACAGCTCTTTGGAACATTGGTCAGACAGACCAGCATAGCCGAAAAATCATGCCTGTGGCAGAGGATCGTCGATAGGGTGAATGCTGTTGCGCCCATCAGAAGGACCAGGAATGAATACCAAGCCAGGTGGTACGATCTGCGGAGGGCAGTCAAGCGGAAAATGAACGAGGACTATGCCCAGAGCAACATCACTGGAGGTGGGCTGCCCCGCAGACCGGTACATTACCATCCCTGGGAGGAGAAGGTGATGGCCCTGCTTCCGCTGGTGGGAGTACACGGAGTCGAAGGAGTTGCAGAGCCTGGTGAGTACACAAACATCTTACGTAACATGGGGGTAATGGCATCCACACCCCAACTACACCAAATGCACGCAACGACCCCTAAGCCCTCACCGGACACAACCACACTCAAAAACAACGCTCATGCCTTTAACATGTGTATGCCCCATTCACAAAGCAAGGCCATGCCATATCCCAGGCTACACGAACCACAAACCCAAGACTGGATGTCAGGGATGCTGGGAGGGTGGGGCTCACAAAATACAGTGTTCAACTCAGAATCAGACACCATTGCCCTCAGCCCATACCCATGCACCATGCTCAATGCACAGGGACTGGCAAAGTACTGACAACATAGCTGACACTTGGCCCTGCTGTAGGCAGCACAAGACCCTCCTGTGACCACTGTAAACTCAAACACCAACACCACAAGCTCAGATATCTAGGACAGGAACTCACACTCACTGTCATGGCAGCATGCTCCATGAGGGGACAGATACATCACCTGGGAGACCCAATGCCAAATCACACTACACCCACCAGCAGGCCCTGTCACACACACCCCCTTACACAAGCACACAACCCCGGGGCAGGCAATGGATTTACCCACTCTCACAATGGACATGTGACACAACAAGATCAATCCATAGCCAAAGAAGCATCCAAGCCAAAAATCTACATGTAAAACACTCAGGAGAACATATCAATCTGTCCCCCGCAACATACCGATCCACAAGTGAACATTGAGGGGAATGCTAGGCACATACAACTACCTGGAGGAACTGTGCCAACTTGAATATGTATGAAACATGGATGTCGCATGAAACAGCATTAACATTGTCTCTCTCTCACACACAGGGCAACGTCATGGATCTCCCCCCAACAATGGGGGGGAAGAATCACAGTCCTAGGCTCGGGAGGAACCTGATCCCACCGGCAGCGATGCCTCTCAACACTCCGCGGATGACCCCAACCCACCTGGACCCTCTGGTGTCCAAGCCCCTGCAGCACCTGCTTCAGGTACTCCTGTGCCAACCACCACCCCCATTCCTGCCACATCCCAGGAGACACCCAGGAGCCCTGCCCGCACTGAACAACTGAGCCAGTCTGACCTGGAGGGACAAGGTTCGCCGGGCACCCATGAGGAGGCAGACAACCCCGCAACTGCCATCCCTCAGGGGTCCCGTAGACCCGATGTGCCCACAATGGCAGGCCAGGCTTGTGTGGGCAGGGGTGGTGGGAGTGGAGGCAGTCGGAGGCGAGAACCTGACCAGCCAGCTGAAGGGACCGGTATGTCACACATACGCAACATCATGGACGCATACCAGTGTGACACCAGGGCCATCAGCCAGGTAGTGGAGACTCTCACAGAGATTAAGAACCAGCAGGCCGAGCAAAACACGCCAGTCAACAAGAACACCAAGGACGGATGGAGGCAAGACTGGCTGAGCTCCTGGCGGTGCAAATGGACATAAGCCGTTCACTCCGTCGGATCGCCGACAACCCTCCCTGTGCCACCAGAGGAAGACCACCACCAGCCACAGGGAGGGAAGAGGAGGAGGATTCGTCCGACGGAGCGTCCCAAACATCATCAAGGCCTGCATCTGAGGGTCCCGTGAGGAAGGTGGGTCGTCCACGGAAAAGACCGTGAGAGGCAGCGTACCATCCACATCTCCCAGGTCACCGGGCCTGGCACCTGGCCTTCATGCGCAACAGCAGCACCTCATTCACTGGCATTCTCTGCCACATGGACTTGCTGGCCACAGTCTGACCAATGATGACAAACACTGTGGTCTGGACTCTGATGACTTCAAATGCCAAAGATCCCATCTGCCCCTGTGAACTTTGGATTCTAGGCACACTGTATAGCACCTATTTTTTCCCACAAAACACGCCCCCCACCGAGAATAAAACTAAATTTCTTTAATTAGATGTTGCAGACATTTTGCATGAGTTCACAACATACGTGTGGGAAATGTCAAACTATGCCTGAGTGTTGAACTAACTCCAGCCATCCTTACCCTGGGATCTGAGTCGGGTACAGGACACACATGGGTCACAATATATCATCCAATACAGACATGGAGCACAATACTCACCCGTGATGGCCTCAAGCTGCTGAGGGGGGGCTTGCAATACTGTGCGGACAGACGAATTTGGAAGAGTATCATTAAGGCGTAGAGGTCATGGCTCATGTCGAGGTTCCCGGGAGGGAGTCCCAGGTATGTTTGGCCAGGTGGGAGAACTATGTCCTGCATGCTGGAGTTCGGTGGATGTGAAGAATGTTGGCCAGGGCAAGGTTGGATGCACGGAGTTGGCCCAACGGGGTCTTGGATGACAGACGTCCAAGGTTGGTTTGGGGTCTGGGGTTGTGGACTGCCTCCTGAGTGTGGGTGAGGAGTGTGAAGGTCATCCTGCAGCAGACAGTGATCCATTGCAGCTATCTCAGGTGGACGGTGATGTGGCTGGGGCGCGGGATGTTGAAGCTGAGGTGTGCAGATGCACCCTGGATGTGGATAAGTTTTCCGGGAGTTTGGCAGTACTTGCTCCATAGAGGGCGGGGCTGTAGTTGACACGGCTGGTGTCATGGACCTGGGGGACGGTCTGTCTTGCCTTGGAGTGGATCTACCTGTGGATCATGTGCATCATGCGGAGGGTGTTGCAGCATGAGGTACAGATGTTGGTGAGTTGCATGGCAATTGTGAGCGACGAGTCCATGATGCACACCATCTTGTGTGCGTGGCCACTGGGTGCTGGTGCAGTGCCCTGGCGGGTAAAACACAAGGAATTGACCCAGCTGTAAGGGGACAATCCTCAGATGATTACCTCAGTCCTGTACAAGTCCAGCCTCAGGTGGCTGATGTTCAGCCATTCATCAACGGACCTCATGCCTTCTTGAAGGTTGGAACTGGCAATGGCTGTGTCTTTGGTGAGGGTGAGGAGCAGCTGGCTGTCAATGGCATACAAGATGATGATGATGTTGTGTGCGCATGTGATGGTGGAGAGGGAGGTCCTGGACACATTGAAGATTGACACGCTGAGAGATGAGCCCTGGGCCATGTGCCAGTGACGCCACTGTACTACATGCTGAAGGCTTGAGTCACACTCCCATGGCCTTGCTGGTGAGCTACTTGGTGATTTCATCCTGGTCCATCCCCTGGAT
Organism: Triturus cristatus; assembly: GCF_964204655.1. NCBI lineage: Eukaryota > Metazoa > Chordata > Amphibia > Caudata > Salamandridae > Triturus > Triturus cristatus. Next base: position 1,174,283,517 of record NC_140591.1, on the reverse strand, counting down.
ACCAGTGTTGGAGATGTGTGAGCTGACAGTGTGTGACCACATCGTGCATAATGCTGTGGAGAGGTCAAGGGGGGTGGCCTCACCATTGTTGAGCATGGCAAAGTTGTCGGTGTTGGTGGCAATGATGACGGTTGCAGTGGGGTGATTACTGTGAAAGACGGTCTTGTGCAGGTTGCCTGGAGCTCTTTGCGTGGAGGAAGTTTGTCCGTTGCTCGTTGACTGTCTTCCTGATGACATTTGCTGGCTAGGGAAGCACGGTGATGTTTCTTGAGAGCCAGCGTTCCTGCCGTCCATTGTCTAAGAAGGGCCTGGGTCACTGCATGCCTCTATCTACCATGGAATGTGGCTAACTCCAATGATACATACATGACGTGCTGGACGTGGGCTACAAGGATGGGGAATGATGTGGTTGAGATGTTGTGTGGGAAGGGGCCTGATGGAGATCCTCAGGGTATGTTGCACATGAGCCGGGTGTTGTATCTGCTGATGATGGAAGTCCAAAACCTGCGGGTGGTTGGTCCCACGTATAATAGTACGATCTGCCTCTGTGTGCCAAGGCTTGCGTGTATGTCCATGAGCTTGCAGTGGTAGAAAGTTGCACGGGATTGGCTCAGCCTTGCAAGGGTGGGGTGTCTTTTGGATGGAGAGCTGATGTCAGTGCACTCACGATGCTGATGAGCTCCTTGATGTCGTGTGGTTTTATGGCCTCGGCCCCATCTGAAGCACCTCCAATTGTCCTTGCTGATGATATGGTGATGGCTGTGTGTGCCGTTTTCTAGGGTTGTAAGGCCACTGATGGTTATTTGTGTTGCAAGCTGTGCACAAGAGTCCTGGTAGACGTGTATGAGTCCAGTAGGTCTGCCTTGTCCCAGGTGGCTTAATTGTTGATGTGCGTCACAGGAAAGTCCGTCAACGTGGCTAGATTGTTGGATCAGTTGCTGATCCAGTGTGTCAGGTTGCAGGGTGTGGCGGTGGTGTTGGTTCCAGTGTCCCACACAGCATGTCTGTGTTGACTAACATCAAGCATCTTTGGGGGATTGGTAGCGGGGTGTGTGGCAGTGTGTTGCTCGTCGGAGACGTGGATGCTAATGTGGATGGACCAATGATGGATGCTGGTGTGGTTCTCATCCAGCCAGAAGTTCCTGGCCCACAGCCACATGTATCCTGTGGATGTGAGGGCGTGCGTGACGATGGACGTGTTGATTGCTTTGTGGAATTGTGGATGTAGGCCTGGAGATCTGTAGATGAGTGTTACTCTGAGGATTTGCAGGGGGTTTGTGCTAAACCGGATTTGTGACCCTGAGTGCGTACTTGGGAATAGATATCAATTCATCCTCCGGGATTGTTAGTGCCGTCCCTGCGGGTGCTCCTGTATCCGTCTGAGATGGCAATTAAGAAGTTGTGTGCTGAGGATGCTTTCATCCAGGTCACTGTCATGAAGGTGATGTGTGTGCCTGTTGTGTTGAGGAGGTAACAGAGTCCCATGGCGTGCTGGTGAATGGAGCCGGTGTGCAGTAGGAGGGACATGACCTGGTTGGTGTGACAGGGCCTGGAAGGCAGGGCGGGGCAGCGCTGTGTAGGCAGTTGGAGTTGCACACTCAGCATCCGAAGGTGTCGTGTGTGCGCTTAGGGTATGCCTGAGAGCATGCGGTTGATTTTCGGTTGGACATTTCTTGGAGGGTGGCTGCAACATGAGACTGTTGAGTGATGTGGGTCATGCAAGGACATGAGGGTCGTGCACTGTGCACGTTGCATGCGCTGACGGTCCTGCCTTTGGCACCGTGTGGCCGCAACAGTGGCACAGACAAGCTGATGACAGCCTAATGAATGGGTGGAGGGAGGAAGGGAGGAGCATCTTGGAGGCGTGTGGGTTGCAGAATCCGGGAACTTGGTGGGCCCTTGCCACAGGGGACACAGCAGCAGGCGGCATGTACTGGAAACTAGGCTGAAAGTAGCACACAAAGACAAGGATGTCAGAAAGGACAACTGCAACAAGCGTATGTAAAGGAAGGAGTGTCAGGTTACTCATGGCTCACCCAGAGAAAATGGATGAACAATCACCAAAGATGACTGACACAGGATCAGGAAACAGAAGGCTGAGCTGCGCACAGGAGACACACCCTCAGCAGGCGTTGACGGCCCGTTGGGGGGAGCAACCTGCCCAAATACATACACAACCATGGACTTCATGCACAATAGAGATCATAAGCCATGAAGAACTGCATGCATGTTGCCAAACTACACATAGACTCATATGCACAATCATTGACAACTATGCCAAAGATGACGCATGCAAAGTGGCAAGAGACCTGCATTGACAGAGATGAGGCACTTTGGAGGGTGAGGAACACCTTTATTACTCAGGCTCACACTAAGGGAAATGCATCAATATGAACAGACTCACAGGTCATTTGACTGAGCATGTGGGACCTACGCTGAACACCCCCTTCACAACACGGATGTTGTAAATCCAAATGAACTGGCACACAAGTTAAGGGGATGAGCCAAACACCTCCTGCTGCACACGAAGAGGCTGCAATTCCCCATTGAGCCTGTTATGGGGATGTCCCACACTATGTCCACCCGTAGCATCCCGTATGTTTCAGAGGGAAGTTTTACACACATTGATGCCTTCATCAGAATCAAAACACCATTACAGATGATTGTCACGAAGGGTGACTATCAATTCATGGGAGTCATGCTACATGTTATGTGCTCCATGGTGAGTCGACATGTATGCATGGTAACACAACATGCACAGAAGCAGTCCCCACACATTCCAAACACGTACCACACCCAAAATGCCTTGCTGCAATCCTTACCCAAAATGACATTTCCCCATGTCCGTGCATGGAACGCTGATTCAGCACACGTTGCAATACTCATGAGGAATAGCAGGAGGACAATGATGACACGAGCAGACAACATGCGCAAGAACCTGGGAATGACAGACACACAAGAAGTCAGCTAAAATATTTTTCTCCGCATACATGGTCATTTACTAAACAGGAACAATGTTGTTGCCATGCTAATTTAAAAGAAAGTGTCTCAGCTAAAATGTGTGGAATAACATCATCACTCGAGTGACACATCAGAGCACACATCTAAGTCACTTAGCATACAGTCAGCTGGACACACACATCGCAACACATGCCACCAAAGGCTCCAAGCGTGCACACTCAGACCCAGTGACTCACCATTATGAGAAGAAGTTGCGTATGAGCTGACTCCGGATATCCTCCTCCTCCTCCTCACTTGCCTCGTGACCAAGCCCTTCATTCTCCACGGGTGGATGTTCCTGCTCATCCTGCTCCAGGATGAGTGGCACTGCCTTCTCCGCTGCCATGTTGTGCAGCATACAGCACACGAGGAAGATTTTTCAGACCATCACCGGTGCATATGGGAGGGACCCGCCTGTCTTGTGAAGGCACCGGAATCGGCTCTTAGGGAGGCCAAACGTCCTCTCAATCACTCGCCTGGTCTGCCCGTATGCATTATTGTATCGGTGATCTGCAGCTGGTCTTGGGTTGCGGAGAGATGTCATCAGCCATGGCATGTTGGGATAGCCAGAGTCCCCTACATGGAAACATCATGTAAATAAGTGGGTCAGGAGATGCCGTAAGAGACAAAGATACCGCAACATACAGGACAAACAGAGTATACCCACCAACAAGACATGCTCATTCGTTGTGCAGCCGCAGCATCATTTGTGGCACCCTGCTACGCCTCATGATGTAGGCATCGTGTGCTGACCCTGGAAAACGTGCACAGACATGGGAAATCAGCATGGTAGCAAGACAAACCACAAAGGCATTTAGAGAGTGGTAATGTTTATGGTTGCAATAAGCTACCTCCTGTGCCTGTGGTGGTACCAAAGCCACATGTGTCCCATCAATGGACCCAATGACATGGGGCATCCCTCCCAGGGCATAGAAATCACCCTTGACACCTGTCAACTCCTCAGGAGTCGGAAAATGGATGAATTCATCAAGGTGCTCCAACATGGCTGCCAAAACATCACGCAGGACACGGCTGAACATTGTCTGGGATATGCCACCAACATCAGCTATGGTGAATTGAAACGTACCTGTGGCAAAAAAATGTAGGGCTGCCATCACCTTCATCTTGGGGGTCAGCGCAGTAGGATACCTGTGTCGCGGTTGGAGGTGTGGTGCCACCTTGGCGGTCAAGTCCTCAATCAACTGTTGAGTGAATCTGTAACGTCGGATGCAGGCACGTTCCCTCATGGCACCCAAGTCTGGCATTGGTCGGGGGACAGGCGGTGCCCTGCAGAAAACTGTAATGAATAACGAAGATTGAGAACATAACAACATCAATGTCAATGAACAGAGCACATGCTCAACTGCTACTACACATCTGCTAAATACAGAGTCTGGTCTGTGCAATACATCCAGGACACGTATGCCAGCTTGGTGATACTCCGACAAAAAGCCAGATACACCCGTTGATTGACAAGTCTACATGACATGCCCTGAAACGAGCTGGGGGCCAGTCTGAGTGAACAGCCAGAGACATCACAGGAGTGACATACATCCACATAGCTGCATTTGAAGGATGTCATCTCATAAAGATAGCTGACGCCAAGCTAGACGCACAGATCACATGGAATGTCAAATGTATAGATCACACACATTGTGATGAAGGGGTACACGTGAAAACAAAAAACACAGACATTGAGACGACGCAGATATGTCCTCATGTCAAAATATCATGTTCGATGCATACAGACCCTGCTTACGTGGGAATCCACATGTGGCATGGTATGCGTAGATGTGTGCCATGCCCATCTCCACACAGACACATGTTGGATGCAGCAACAGCAGATGTAGTTGACGGAACACCAACGGCAAGCTCATGGGAACACATGACACACACATGACACAGTCACATCGGGGCACGCTGATTGTGAAATGTCAGTTGTTAGTGTCCCTGTCCCTGGCATCAGGGGACAGTTGCGGTGGTGATGACTGTGCCATACCAGTGATGCTGTGCTTGACACGTTTGTATTACAGGCACACATGTGCAAAGTGTGAAGGGGAAGTGTGCCACATAGTGCCCCATCACACATGACATGTGTACACAGGTCATCACACATCAATTGTGCAACTACATGAGGAGACATGTGCAATATCACTGCCTGACACACCTAGGCCCTGCACATGAAAGTCTGCAATGACAATGACTTGATGTACTGCCTTGTGCGAGTCGGAGACCTCCATTCCTTACGTGTGCGCCTCCTATCACCAGTGTAAGCATGTGAAACGCACCGTACATACACTCTGAGAGCGTGTGTACGGTCCGTATCACTATAGTAGTGGTGCCGTAGGCGTACGCGTGGTACGGACCGTACACGCGTCGTGTGTACGGTCCATATCACTATAGTAGTGGTGCCATAGGAGTACGCGTGGTACGGACTGTACACACATGCGTACTCCTACGGCACCACTACAATAGTGATACGGACCGTACACACGCTCTCAGAGCGTGTGTACGGTCCGTATCACCATTGTAGTGGTGCCGTAGGAGTACGCGTGGTACGGACCGTACACACACACGTACTCCTTCGGCACCACTACTATAGTGATACGGACCGTACACACGCTCTCAGAGCGTGTGTACGGTCCGTATCACTATTGTAGTGGTGCCGTATGTGTATGGGTACGTGTGAAACACACCGTACATGTTTTTTTTAATCAAAAATTACATAGGGGACAAGTATTAGGCCCAAAATGCATGCTGGTTGTCATGGATACAGAGATTTCAGTTGCAATGTGGCCATCATGTGGGCTTGAAAAGTCAGTTGGCCCAGAAATTACAATGTTGCAAAGTGGTATTTTAACCATGCAAATTCGTGTCATTGGTGTATGTTTAAAGGGATTGGAGGAAATGTTAGATGCAAATGAGTCTGACCAATCACTCTGTACTCCTGTAAATGAAAACCCCAGCAAGACAGATATAAGTCAGCCAGAACCCATGAGAGGGCACTTGCCTGCACAACTTTCCTGTCGACCACACTGCTGCTGTCTGTGCTTCCTCTGGCACCATGTCGCGGACTGTGGAGAGGGCCCAGCCATTCACACTTGAGGAGAATGAGGCATTGCTGAATGTCCTCCTCCCACAGTACCCCAGCCTGTATGGGAGACCAGGGGAGCAGGTGAGTGCTGACTCCACTACCTTTGACTGTGCACCTTTTTTGTGACTGTCACTTCTGGCATTGTGTTCAGGTGCGACAGACATGCAATGTGGTTTAGAGTGGGTCCCGGGGGGGGAAAGGATTAGGTCTGTCATGCAGAGCATGATGTAGTTCCTGTGTGCACTCCTCACTTGCATTGTGCCTACTGTGACATTCACTGCATAGTGCATGACACATTCAGCCTGGCAAATCCTTGGGGGCATTTTTTGGCTATTGTCCTGAGGTGATTCAGCGGTCCCCCCGGTGTGACAGGTGACTGTACCTACAGATGTGTATGAGTTGAGTGGAGCTGTGGTGAGAGTGTCCAAGTGATGTGTACGCCCTCCTGGACATTGATGTGTGTGAAGGTTCCTTGTCATGTGGGTGAGTGTCTATGTGAAGTGTTGCACCACAGCTGCATGGATGAGGCAACAGCTCTACACATCTGATGTCAGAAGTAAGCCGTGCTGTGTGTCTGACTTGCTGAGCTAGCCCAACACCTGTGACACCCCACAGGCAAGTGGCACATGTGCAGAGTGAGGTATGTATACGCTGTTGCCAATGGCAGGTGATTGATCTGTGCCTGTGTGTGTCTGTGTACTCTGCTGAGGTTGCGTAAGTGGCCTGGGGCATGTAACTGCTTTGAGTTGCTGTCCATCAGCCTGGTGTTGCATGTGATGCACAGTGTGTGCCATGATCAGGGAGTGTGTCGCACCCCTCCTGCCACCTGTGTACTTTCAATGCCATGTTGTGCATTGGGGCTTCCACAGAGGCCAATGTCTATATGAGTAAGATGCTATTCCTTGGCAGCATCCTATGCCCTGTTCAACATATCATCAATGTTCAAATGTGTGTCTCTGTGACATGGAGCAGGTGTAGTGATCTTGTCTCACTTTGTCATCCTCACAGGTAAATGCCTACGAGAAGGGGGGGATCTGGAAGGAGATCGTCAGGGCCGTGAGACTGGCGGGGGGTCGCAGTCGGCGCCTAGCCCAAGTCCGAAAGCGATGGCAGGACATCCGGTGCTGGACCCGGCGGATCGCCCGGGTCCAGCTGGGGCTCTCACCTCCACGCCCCCATGGCGGGCGCCGACGCCTGACCATCCACATGATGCGTGCCCTGGCGGTGGTCTTCCCTGACCTGGATAGGCAGTTACAGGAGGGACAGCAGCAAGGAGGGGGTAGGTACATGTCTGTTTGTTCTGTTGTGTGTCCCCAGCTTTTGGAAGTGCTCTGTAGCCTGGATACACTGCCAGGGTTTATATGTGGAGTGCATATTCTGTTCCCCAAAGTCAACCGTTGCTCTTATTCGTCCCTTCCCCTGCTTGACATGTGTCCCCTGGTCTGTGTGTAATCACAATTGCACATGGTCATCTAGCCTGCCAGTTGATCCAAGTGCACGTTGCTTTCTGCATAATGTGGGAGGGTGGTCTGTGACATGTGTTGGTACCTTGCCTGTGCCCTGTCCTGTTCACTCTGTTGGGGGTCCATATTTGTTGGCACTGATGATGAGTCTCAACATGGGAGTGTGAGGTTTAAAATGAACACACTTGCAGCATGCATGACCAATGTTGTGGCCTCAGACATGATGTGCATGAGTGGGAGATATGCATAGTGCCAGGATGGTTGCTCATGTTACAATCAGATCATTCCAGGTACAAGGAGCAGTGTGCCCACTCCAGTCCCCTGAGACACCCTTGCCTCGTAATCATGTGTGTCATCCAACACTGTGTCCATTCTCAGTGTGTTCAGCATATGTTTGCCTCTGTGGCATTGTTCCCTGGCCTCATTTGTATTTATCCAAAGTGTGCTACATGTGTCGACTGGACAGGGAGACCCCATTTGGCTTGAGCATACTCACACTGGGCAGTGCCTGTGTGTCTATTCACAACTATCTGTCGATGGTTGTTTGTCACAAATATGTGTTGGCAGCCTTACAAGGTGATGTGGAGTACATTTGGGAATTCTTGCTGCACATTTTTGTAAACCCTGATTAAGAGGTGTCACTTCACGATCTGTCTCAATCACATTGTCTCAGGTATGGGGGATTTGTGCGGGCGAGGCCTACATGACCAAACCTTATGTCTCCTTGCCAGATCTGACCTGTGTGTGATAATTGGCTGGACAGAGACTCAATGTGCAGTGACCCAGTGATGTTGTGCAGGGTTTAATGTTTGTACTTTGCAGCAGGTGTCAATTGTAACATACATGATTCCTGCTCATACATTTTTTGCACCAGTGTGTGGTCCAGATGCTACGTAGTTTGGTCTTTGTGTGCTGACATCTGTGTGGACATTCTGGCTTGCCATGGGGGTGTCTCCTCAGTGCAGGTATGCCTTTTTACGACACAATTGCAGGCCCATTAGCTCAGGCATTGTCCTGGGTTTGGACATGTGTGCCACTCCACATGACAGGCAGTGGGTCAGATGTGTTGGCAACTGTGTCATCAGGTAACGGATGGCCATGTGACAACTGACATAATTCAAGTTGTTAGTCACAAGGTATTGTACCTTGGCACTCACAACACTTGTCAACAGGTCTTCAGGTTTTAAATGCTTTAGTTTGATGTTTTGTTGTTAAGAACAATAATGTGCCTGCATGACAGATGTCTCTCAAGGAAGTGCACAGCAAACCACCTTTACACTTTCAGGGAACACGCTGGCAACATTTAAAAGAAGGCACTGTTCTAATGAGACTGTTTTCCAGATTATACATATACATGTTCCCCCAGTGTTGTGGAAATTGGGTAAGTCCTTGGTTGTTGGTGATACCAACTTACAAGTGTCAAGTCATCAAGACCTCCGTGGGCCCATGTATATGTACTTTCTGCAACAACATTTCTTTCTAACAGTGGCTTCTTTAAAGAAGGCTGCCAGCTTCTTCAATGACTGCGTAAATGTAGTTTTGTGTGCACCTCCTTGGGAGCCATCTGTTATGAAGGCACATGTGTGTTCTGTTCACAAAATGGCACATTCCCACATTCTGACCATGTCGATTGTGTAAAGTATTGTGATTCCCAAGGGAAAAACATTTTTTCGTTTTGTGTTCAAAAGTACTTACAGGAGTGTGGGGACACCTTTGGTATTGAGGTGTGTTACTTTGCCTTGGGTGCACCACTACTGTTTCTTTCAGGGTAAACAAGAGGTGGCATGACTTCATTGTATTGCTGTGCTCACCTGTTCCCAGACACTAGCTCCTCAGTGTATTTCTCATTCAAGTTTTGGGCTGGTGTGTCCTATTTTTCTTTGTGTCCAAGTGGCATGGTGGGTCTACCAACTGGGGAGTACAGGGCTTACATATGTGCGGAGTAATCTAGCTGTTACTCATGACGCATTGCCTGATATGCACTGTGACCTATTGGTTTTGTACTCATGTGTCAGATGTATACAGGTGACTGATGTTTTTCTGTATCTTCACCTTGCCCACAGCATCATCATTGGAAACCGAGGGAGACACCTGCACGTACCTGGATGAGAGACCCAGCACCAGTACCACCAGTGCTGGCGAGTCTGCGGGAGCCAGTGGCACGGAGGGCGAGGAGAGTCAGCCGGAGGACCTGTCTGGTGGCAATTCCAACTACGACGCAGACGGGTCCGAGGCTGACCTCATCGAGGGAACGGAGGCTGCTACAACACCTGGCAGCAGCCCAACATCTGTCCCCGCCTCCTCAATTCCCATCACGGCCCTCCCAGTTGCTCCGGTCCCTTCTGTCCATGCAGGGCACCACCATGTCTCCTTTGGGACAGGCACCGCAACCCTGCCCCTGTCACCCCAGCTGCCCTCAGTGCAGAGTCTGTGGACATACTGCGGCAGTTGCAGGTTGGGCAGGCATCGGTGCCGACTGTCCTCCATGGCCACACCACACTGCTGACACAGATGGTGTCGTTCATGGAGGGCATGTCAGCAGCGATGTCTGAACAACGCAGGTTTCTGCGGTCCATGGACTCTTCCCTGACGGCAGCAGTGAGTCTCCTGCAGCGCTTCGTCCCCACTACCCCAGCCCCATCCACACTTCCCTCTCCCATACCTGTCCCATGCACACCCAGACATTCCCAAGCACGCACCCCACCAGACACAGGCAGAACACCACCAAGTAAGGGCAAGCGCACACCTCATGGCACGCACACTCAGGGGGATTTAGGCACACCCACTGGGTCTGGGGCAAAAAGACATACACGCAGCCACAGTCTGAGTCTGCAGGCCTCACAACCCAGTCCCTCCAAAAGCACTCCCCTTGGCTCCCCTTCCAAACTGACACCCAAAGAGGTCGACATGGGTGAGCTGCCCATCACCACCACTGTGACACCACCCCGCAAGCGGGCGAGGAAGTCCCCAGGCAGGGTAGTTGAGTCCCACCCCCTGTCCACCCCCTCCCCCAAGAGCGCTGCACCCCATCCCTCGGTCACCCCCCCTCCGTTGGCCCTGGGGTTTCTTCCGGTGCAGGGCTTACCCTGGACGCCCTGGCAGCAGTGTGCAGCGACGTGCTCACATCCACCTTTGTCGCTGCCCCACCCCCTGTGGTGGGGACGTCCACCCCTGCACCCACCACACCTGCCCTTCCCCCTCCTGTCCCTGCGATGCCTGGCCTTCCCCACATGATGCCCCCCCCCCCGGTCGACGAACCTGAGGGTTCCACTGTGCAGGCAAGCTAGGGGAAACGCGTGCCCTTGTGTCCCCCCAAGGACTTCTATTATGGACTGGCCATTGGCCTTTGTATATAGTGTCATTTCATTATTTGTTTTTTATGCTGAATAAAGCATTTTATTTTTACTTTGAACACTATTGCATTTCAGGTATTGATGTTGGTGCTGAGGCTCCAGGAGTTGGTGTTGTGGTAATGTGTTATGGTTCTGAGAAATGTTCTAGTCTGATGGTCATGAGGTGGACCATGGTATCTGCGTGCCATCACAAGGTCTCTGCAAAGAATCATTGGTAGTGTTTGTTATTTTGGTTTTGAGACATTGTCCCAAGGAGTGTTCCTTTCTCTGTGGCACCTGACATCTTCCCTGCAAAGAGTTGCACAATTGTTGTACTGACCTGTGTCTACATTTCCTTTGTTGGTAACGGATCCCTTCAACTATGGCCATGCCTGCTCAGCAATGTCTCCGGCTGCATCGTCTGTGCCATCCTTGCTAGTCACTGTACTTGTGTATTGAGTATGTCGAAATGCCTTCATGGAGAAATTCTCCCTTTTCAGCACTATGCATGTGTATACTCCCGGCCTAGCACACAGATGGTACTTGTTCTGCAGGGTATTTGGGCACATGACTCACAATTGTGGGCATTGTATCTGTGGGAACTCCACCCTAGTCCTTTCATGAGAGACAACATCTTGGTGGCTGGCCCAGCACCTGAACATCAGCCCTGGGATGTGTGTGACAGTGTGTGTTCTCTTTGGCTCTCTTAGTTTAGTGGGCTGTGACATGACTATACAGTCTTGTGGCATGATCTCAGTGTGTGTATTGTGCTGCATCCGCCAGGGGTGGGTATGCATGTGTTATTTGTCCTCACACCCACATGTGGTATGTCATGCAGTGGGGGAGTGACATCCATCCTCCTGGGAGTGGGACACTGCTGTCAGTGATGTGTTGTTATGGCACTATCATCATTGTCCAAAGTTAGGGATGCGTACATACACCCATGGAGTTGTGGTCATCTGATAATGATGTACACCCCCCATGTCTCTGTCCACTGCTGGGAGTCCTCTGCACCCACCCCCATGTCTCTGTCCACTGCTGGGAGTCCTCTGCACCCACCCCCATGTCTCTGTCCACTGCTGGGAGTCCTCTGCACCCACCCCTCACATGTCTGCACATGTCTGTCCACTGCTGGGAGTGATATGCACCCACCACTCATATTGCAGGCCACTGCTGGGAATCCTCTGCACCCACCCCCATGTCTCTGTCCACTGCTGGGAGTCCTCTGCACCCACCCCCATGTCTCTGTCCACTGCTGGGAGTCCTCTGCACCCACCCCTCACATGTCTGTCCACTGCTGGGAGTGATGTGCACCCACCCCTCATATTGCAGGCCACTGCTGGGAGTCCTCTGCACCCACCCCCATGTCTCTGTCCACTGCTGGGAGTCGTCTGCACCCACCCCCATGTCTCTGTCCACTGCTGGGAGTCCTCTGCACCCACCCCTCACATGTTTGTCCACTGCTGGGAGTGATATGCACCCACCCCTCATATTGCAGGCCACTGCTGGGAGTCCTCTGCACCCACCCCCATGTCTCTGTCCACTGCTGGGAGTCCTCTGCACCCACCCACATGTCTCTGTCCACTGCTGGGAGTCCTCTGCACCCACCCCCATGTCTCTGTCCACTGCTGGGAGTCCTCTGCACCCACACACATGTGTCTGTCCACTGCTGGGAGTCCTCTGCACCCACCCCTCACATGTCTGTCCACTGCTGGGATTCCTATGCAGCGACTCACCCACCCACCCCCTTGGTGTAGTACACTGCTGTCCTGGGCCTACACACACACCAATATAAAGGTAATATGCTGCACCAGGCCGTAGGCCAACATGCGTGGCGTGTGTACGCCTTGTATCCCAAATGTACTGGTGCCGTAGAGGTACGTGTGATACGGACCGTACCCCCGCATTCATAGGGTGTGTACGGTCCTTACCACGCGTACCCCTACGGGCAAAATCCAATGGTGATATGGCCCATACCCCCGCTATGTATGTGTGGGTGCGGTCCGTATCACTATAGTAGTGGTGCCGTAGGAGTACGTATGGTACGGCCCGTACACATGCTCTGAGAGCGTGTGTACGGTCCGTACCACGCGTACCCCTACGGCACCACTACAATGGTGTTACGGACCGTACACATGCTCTGAGGGCATGTGTACAGTCCATACCACGCGTACCCCTACGGCACCACTACAATGGTGATACGGACCGTACACACGCTCTGAGGGCGTATGTACGGTCCGTACCACGCGTACCCCTACGGCACCACTACAATGGTGATACGGACTGTACACACGCTCTGAGGACGTGTGTACGGTCCGTACCACGCATACCCCTACGGCACCACTACAATGGTGATACGGACCGTACACACTCTCTGAGGGCGTGTGAACGGTCCGTACCACGCGTACCCCTACGCCCTACGGCACCACTACAATGGTGTTACGGACCGTACACACGCTCTAAGGGCGTGTGTACGGTCCGTACCACGCGTACCCCCACTGCAGCACTAATATAGTGCTACGGACCGTACGCACGCTATGGATGTGTGAGTACGGTGCGTATCACTGTTGTAGTGTTGCCGTAGGGGTACGCATACACGTCCACTTCCGTTGTTGCGTGACGCAGGGATTGGTGGACACGCCCCCCGGAGTGACCAGACCCTGGAGGTAATGTATGTCCTCAATATTGTAGGTTTTAATTTGGGTAGGGGGTATGTTTCCTGCCCCTCACCCCCCCTTGGCCCCTGGGTGTTGTTCTCACCTTCTGCGGTGTGTGCGTCAGGTTCGGTGCACCAGGTCGTAGGCTAAGAGGGCCGTGATGACACGTAGGATGGGGTCCATGGCTGTCCGTCGCGTACCGGGGCGCCGTTTTCGCGTCGGACTCAGTTTTCCGGCTTTTTTTGGCTGCCGTAAAAAAATAGCTGTGCGGAGTGACGTAGGGACGAATCGTATTTGCTGGTCCGTAAAACGCTGCCTGACCCTGTCCAGGATCAGACTCGTAGGTATTTTTTAGCCGTACGGTGTTTTGTATGAATCGTACGGAAATGCTATTTCTGTACGAATCGTACTTGCTGGATTGTACGGTGGATTTCCCGGGTACGAGTCGTATGGAGAATACTTTCCGTACGACGAATCGTACCCGGGTTTTACAGGATTGGAATCGGCACCTATATGTATTAGTTATTATTTTTAAACATCTTTTAATATTTTTAACTATGTTTCTTTTAATTATATGTATTATTTACAATTACTTTATGTTACATTATTTTTTAACTTTTAAAAAACAATATTTTTTACAACGATATTTTTGACATCGATATTTTTTTATTGATGTTTTTGTGCTTACCATGATGTAGATAGGATGCCGATATTCTTGACTTCGATATTTTTGTCACAATATTTTTGTACCTCGATATTTTTGTAATTGATATTTTGTCAGTGATTCATCCTTTCATCCCTCTGTGTAGCGCAAGGACAACACAAAGGCTTGATAAATCTGGGCCCTAATGTTTGTATTTAAAAACAAAACTGAGGAACTAGAATAGCACGTGTTGAATTAAAAGCCTTTTTGAAGGAGTAGGTTGAAGTAAATGAGCATTGAGATGTTAATGCAGGTATGAAACAAGTCAGTTAAAAGTGCGAGGAGAGGTATAGGTTTATAGTAATTCAAGGATTGATGTATTTTTAGAAGGGCTCAAAATAGTTAAAGTGAAAGACATATTCATAAGTATAACATCCACTTTTCACATCTGTTTACTCACCATACACATCTTCTCAGTCATTTAACTGCCCCCTAATGCAAACTTTGTGTGTGCAGAGCTAGGGATGGCTGCCCGCATGGGTTGACTGCAGGGATAGGTGTGAGGGGCAACCGTCACTGCGTACTTTGTGTTCAGTGGAGTTTGGACGCCAACAGAAGGATGCCTGTGGAGGATTGTGCACAGGCCCAGTCAACCATCCCACAGGGGTTGGGTGCTCATGGAGAGTTGGGTGCTGGGCCAAATATGAAAATGAAGTTTACAAAAAGTGATGGATGGAATGTTTGAATTAATCTCAGCGGTAATTACTCAGGCTGTATCCCAGTTCATTGGTATTTTGCACACCATTCTGCCTTAGTTTGAACCCAGTCATAAGCAAATCAGTTTTAATCCTGCTCCAGTAGGAACAGTCTAGTCCAAACTGGCAAGCAAGGTCCTCTCTGAACTGGAACACAAGCAACCCAAGATCAGTTTCCTTCTTATTAAGACTCGTCAGTTGGGTACAGTGTGGTTCCAGTGGCACAGCATGCATGGTACCCATGACTGGGCACACTTGCCTCACTTAGGGTGTTACACTAAAGTATACAAAAAAGTGGTGTATGGAAAGTTTGAATTGATTGGAGCCATTAGTAATTACTCCGGCCGCCTACCAGCCCATCCTTATTTTACACACCATGCCACCTTAGTTTAAACTCACCCATATGCAAGTCAATCTTGACCCTGCTCCAGTAGGAAAAGTCCAGCCCGAACTGCCAGGCCTTGTCCTCCTTGAACAGAAGTGCAAGAAGCCCAAGACATGTTTCACCATTATTAGGACTTATCAGCCTGGAATAGATTATTTCTACTACCACAGTGAGCATGGGATCCATGGCTAGACATACCTGTCCTATTTAGGATGTCACACGTAAGTATACAAAAAAGTGACAGATGAAATGCCAGTATTAATCTGAGCAACTGGTAATTACTCGGTGCTATATCCAAGTCCATCATTATTTTGCACACCATCCACCTTAGTTTGGACCCAGTCACATGCAACTCAGTCCTGACCCTGCTCCAATAGGAAAAGACCAACAAGAAGTGACAGGCCAGGTCCTCCCTGAACTGTATTGCAAACAACTGAAAGTCTGTTTCATCCTTATTAAGTCTCATCAGTCGGGTATAACTTCATTCTAGAGCTGCAGTGTGCATGGGACCCACGTCTGGGCATACCCGTCCCCCTTAAGGAGTTGCACTGAAGTACACAAAAAAGTGATGGATGGAATGCTTGAATTGATCGCAGACAATGGTAATTACTTGGGGCCGCATCCCAGTTCATCGTGATTTTACATACCATGCCTCCTCAGTTTGGACCCAGTCATATTCAAATCAGTCTAGACCCTGCACCAATAGAAACAGTCTAGCCTGAACTGCAAGGCCAGGTTGTCTTTGAACCCAGATGTGGTCCTGTGACTCACAGCCCTTGCCGGCTCCCAAACCAGCACCCATACTGGGTGCCGGTGGGAGCCAGCAACAAGTATGCTCCTGCCTTGCCAAAGTAGCTTTTAACTCTTTTCTCGGAACGGCAGCAATTTTTTTTATGCTCCACCAGACTGCGGCTCGGGGTGGGGGACACAGCCCTCCCCAAAAATAAGAAATCAGGGGTTGTTTTTAGTACAAAGAAAGATACTATTAATATTCCAAATTATAGCGTTACTTTAACCTTTGATTTTTTTCAGTGAATTTCTATTTTTTTAATGTGAAGTAAGATGTCCATCAGTGTGCATGGCTTGCGGTTGGGTGCAGGGCCTGGCCTGCAGCCAACCATGAGCCTCAGTCCTGCACCCAACCCCGCAGGCCTTCAACCAATCACAGCGCACGGACTTTACCCTGTGAGCAGCATGGGTTTGGGCAGATGGCCTGGCTAACTCCTGCAGGTGCACACAGCTGACTATATTATTTGACAAATTGAAGGGTGACAAGTTAAGTAAGGCATACCTACTGATTTATCAAATGGTCGGAACACTAAAAAACTCCAAAATATAAATAACAGGCCCGGTGCTTTATGAAGGGCTCAGCACATCAACATAAATAAGGCAGAGCTCTTGTCTTTGTCAAAAAGTCACCAAAAACAATAATCAAATGTATATTTTATAAATTTACACATACAAATATTTAAGAAAAGTGTTTGTCATTAAAAATTCAATGCAGCCTTTTTGAGAAAAATGTAACATGTCCTTGAGATAAAAAAAAAAAAAATTAAAGTCACAAAATGCAGCGACAGAACCAATCACAAGAGGTCCCTCCACTCCGGCTGAAGAGTATCCAGCTTAGAGTGTTTAAATAAATATGGAAATCTCTCCTGGAGTCATTGATTCAATGACCCAAGAGATTTTGGGAGAGATTTAATAAGAGTTTGTGCCATGTGACGAAAAACAACGCAAAATCGTTTTTCCTAATTAACTTTCCAGCGCTAAACTAGCACTAGAACTAACACCAAGGGTAGTGAATGGGCATTCCCACGCAACCACCCAAGGTTTCAGACACTAAACCCAATTTACTAAAAACAGTAGATTGGGTTTAGCGTGAGAAAACTGCACCCTTTTGAACTATCCGCAAGGAAAGAGAAATGCTTTCATTTCTCCTTCCTTTTCCAACTTTGCATGCGTGCTGCACCATGCAGCATGCATACAAAGAGGGAAAAGCTTTCCCTCGTGTCTAGGCATAGTATTTTATACAGGAAGGGTAGCCTTCCTGTACAAAACCTATCCTTAACTCACACACACACACCCAAGCGCTATGGAGCTAAGGTGTATGCTTGGTGCACAGGAGCCAAAATCAGCGGCGGCACAAGAGAAAGGGGAGGAGAGACCCATATCTCTGAAGATATGGAGCTCTCTGGCTCCCTCCCTCTCGCGCAACGCAGTGCAGCCTCGTGGGGGACTGTGCTCCGTTGTGTGAAGATTTTGCAAATCTCCCCCAACTGTGTTTTTTTTTTTTTTGATGGGAGCTGCAGCACTTTCTCCAGCATTCCACAACATAGTCAAAATGCTTGGTGGTGCCCTTGCCATGTCTAAGGGCTCTACCTGGATCCAAAAAACATTTTTTTAAAACCCTTTCAGGGCATCATGAGGCACTCTCCAGCTGGTGCAGTTAATATGAAATGAGTGGCTACTCTACTTATTTCACATTCACTGCTTTTTAATTTTATTTTATTATGGGGAGGGTTGAGTGCAGCCACCAATCCCAAATCATTTCATAACCATGGGGACCCAATCCCCTGGGGCTGATTCCTTTCTTTGTAATGGCAAGGTGAGTATGCAACCCTTCCATCCTGAGCCTTGAAAGGGATACAATGCCATGAGACAATGTTTATTTTTTGGGGGAGGGGGCATGCAACCCCCCTCCAATGCACCACTTAAGGGCCCCAGGGACCCCTTGGGGAGTTGGAGTGCATAGTTGAACATGCATAGTGCCCGACGTACTACTTCTAGCCACTGTTGTATGTTAACACTGTTCCCTCCTTCGGACAGACGGACTTTGATATTCTGCTGCTGATAGTGCTTTTAATTTAAATGAAGTTGACCATCATCTCAGCAAAATAAGTATTTAATTATTGGACAGTTAAGGTCAAATTGCCACATTGTGTAATTTATCCTTAGATCACAGGCCATGTCCATCTTGGGTGCTGTTGGTGCTAGCTTAGGGTGTAGAATACGTGTGCCATATACATTAATTCTGTGCACACACTCAGTGTTGTGGGCTAGCATAGGGCCCTAGAAAGGAGTTAAAGCTCACTTGATCATTTGGTGGCATATACAATCCTAATAATAAATTGTCGTTACGGTGTGTTGCACACATCCTGAAACATTAAATTCAATCCATTCTTACCTATTGGTAATGTTTAGTTCTCTCCATCGGCTATCGCTTGGCCGCCCGCACCGTCACAGGCTATGATTAGTAATGGGGATAAAGTGAACAGAAACAAACAGTTTTAAAGAAACTGTGCAGATTACCACTACTTAATATCAGTTTGAACAGCATAGCCCGATGGCTATTGCCAATGGGGAACCAAAGATATTGTACTCATGGTTTATGCCGGGTGTGCTATTCTGCAACACCTACCCTCGCATGCGTGCCTGCATATTGGCAGGGAAGTTTGCCGGTCCCCGTCAAGTAGCGGTGCTACTGATGCCTGGCATCCGGTTGCCTGACTTCTGGTGGGCGTGTCTTCGCTCTCTCTAACACATGCGTGAGTGCCATCTTAGAGTGTGAAAAATGCCTTTTGAGGTGTGCATGTAGACTCAAGGTGAATTGGGAGACATCTTGGAGTAATTACATAGTGCGAGGTGCAAAGTGGAACTTGCTTTTGTGTGCGTTATATTGGTAAAGACAGATATGTTTTTGCGCTTATATGGCCAGTTCCAGGGGATGTCATGGGGTGCATGGTTAGATTATTCTTTGGTTGTAACAGTCAAAAGCAATGCAAACCCGCACAAGAGATTGAGCAGTGCCTTATTCATTGGCTGTTCTGGTGATCCTATTGGGAGTAAAGAGTAATGGGGATAGAGTACGGGGCCACTGTTGAATGGACAAGTATGTGGAGAGCGCCCAAGCCTTTGTGTTATTTGCATGTGTGCTCATCCATGATTTGTGACAAGGGGCTGATGTGTGTTTTTTGTGTACTGTCCCCTACATAGTACATGGTTACTAGGATACATTATTACCGCATTAGTTACAAAAACCTACGTTTTCTTTTAACCTGACAGGGGAGCCAACAAATTAAAAAACCTTTAAGGTATCCCCTAGCCAGTATTAAACACTCACTCACCACCCACCTTTCACAACCCCTCTAGACATAAATCTCACAACCTCACTCATCATACGGAGTAATAAAAAGATATCTGCAAAAGAGACCCTTCGGGGGACCCATAGGGCATTGCACCGCCGGCCCTAAGAGGAGCAATGCCCAATGATGAAGCATGACATCCCTGGGGATGTGTGAGGGCAACAAGAGTCAAAATCTGTGATTGTCTCTATTCGTGGAACAGAACCTAGACTCTCCTCTTCCCTTCTCTATCTTTTCTCTCTGAACATTATTTGTGTCCCTATAGGAACAGTAACCCACTTCTTGGATCTATACTACTATGCGTGGCACAGGTACTGGACCTCAACTAGCTCCTAGTCTCCCCTCTCTTTTTTTATTGATAGACATTGTGACTAAACCTGAAAATGTTCAAGCCTTCCCATAGATACACCCAGTTCACCCTATTAAAGGCCTTAGCTGCATCCAGGGTTGCTATTTTTAAGGAAATGTTAGAGGATACTGCCATATCAATTGCACCAATGAAAGGATGTGTTAAATCATTAAGTTGCCTACCTGGTATGAAGCCCTTCTGGTCAGGCTGAATAGGTGTATGGATAATACTGGCTAGTCTTTTGGCTGCAATGCCTTTATATATTTTAAAGCGGTACAAAAGGGGGTGGTGATGGACAGAGCATCAGAACCAATCAAACACTCACACCCAGTCAACAGATCTGGGTTTGATCCATCACCGTTCTTTAGCCCACTCTGCCACCCCAGTTCAGACATGGCCATGTGCAAATCAGTCTCTGACCCTGTGCCTCATGGGAACAGTCCAGCCCGAACTGCCAAGCCATGCCTTCCCTGAACCGGAAACAAGCTTCCTATGACCGGTTTCTGGCATTTCAGCCGTCTTCAGCTAGGCTTGCTTGAATCCGGTGGCAAAGTGAGCAAGGGACTCAACGTCTGAGCATACCCTGCCAACTTATGGCGAACAAAGCGTACAAAAGGGGGTGGTGATGGACGGAGCATCAGAACCAATCAAACACTCACACCCAGTCAACAGATCTGGGTTTGATCCATCACCGTTCTTTAGCCCACTCTGCCACCCCAGTTCAGACATGGCCATATGCAAATCAGTCTCTGACCCTGTGCCTCATGGGAACAGTCCAGCCCGAACTGCCAAGCCATGCCTTCCCTGGACCGGAAACAAGCTTCCTAGGACCGGTTTCTGGCATTTCAGCCGTCTTCAGCCAGGCTTGCTTGAATCCAGTGGCAAAGTGAGCAAACTTGATTGCCCTCATGCAAATGTAAAAATATCTTTAACATATTCATCTGTGCCTAAAGCGTTTTGTGGTACCTGGAGTATAGAGGGCTGTCCACATTGGTAGTGTTGGTTTGGTTAGTTCAATATTCCTGCTCTCAATACAACACTTCTAATCTCCTCCTGTTGGGATAGCAGGCCTGCCAAGTTTCACGCCACTCCTGAGCCGCAATAGGCTGGTCTCACCACACAGAGTGAGATGCGCTGCATCAACGGAGATCTGAGAGGTGAGACTCTGATCCACTCTGCTGCTGCGCAGGCATCAACAGTAAAGATGTTGGTAGGGAAGAGAGGAGGTAGCTGTGTATGTTCTTCATGCTATGGGAAGCGTGGAGGAGAATAGCCCGCTTGTTAAATTGAGTGTTCCATCCAGAAAAGAGAGCACGCACAGATGGTTCTATGTTTCCACCCCTAGCTCCTACAACCAGTGTCAGCCCACTGCCCTGTTCCTCCCATTTCTCCAGAGCCACCACTCCTGTGCTGCTTCTGCCTGCCACCATCCCACAGAGGCAGACCCGAGCCAGTACTGGACGTACTACAGTTTCTTTTTTACTAGCAACTTACACTTGAAAATTGTGAATACCAAAAAGTAGTAAACTTACTCAAAAGAGTTAACTTACTCAAAAGTATAATTTACATTTATGCATCAGGCACCATATTTATTATGACTAATGTAGATGCTGTCTGAACTAGAGATTATATCTCACAACATCATCCAAAAACAAGTCTTGATTGATTGACTGAGTATGAAAGAGGAGGTGCATACCAGTTTAGTTTGCCTGCAGATGTATTGCTTCCTGTGTTTGCAGAAACAGCACCAACACATGTCACAAAGATTGCCTAACTTCCTTAGAGTCACACATCACTCTTGATTGGAGGAGCTGGCCTGACAGTCATCACAAAATGCTCTCACAAAATATTAGACTTTACTACGGAGAGCAATATACATTTAGCATATGAATCTGTGAAATCCTCTAGAACTAGTAAAGTGGCCCAAATTGATCCTACTAACCAAGATTTTATGTTACCAGGTCATGTACTGCTACAGGACTGGATTGATAATTCTGGCACACATAATAAAGTATACAGTGACGTAAGCATTATATAAAGGATGATATGGAGAAAAATAAATTGTCATGTATTATAGAGTTTACATTCTACATATTTCACCACCACAATTACCATCCTAAAGAGATGCATCCCAACGTCTGGGATCATGCCCCTTCTTTATTTTAACCTGATCTGCTTTTGCTTATTAAAGGATCCAGAAAATCTCTTATAATCTGCCATTCAACAATCACTATTCCCACTATTTGAAATGCTGCCATTATTCTTTAGAAAAATATTTTCTTCTCTGGCAAACTATCAGCTAATTTCAGGGATGATGCATAGTGTGTTTCTATTCATGATGAACTTTATTACAAAACCAGTGACAGAAAATAGTAAATCAGTCAGAAAACTTTATTCTATCATTATCAAATAAGATCATAAAAGTACAAAGGAATCACAGATAAAATCTAAAAAATACACCGGTAACCAACGTACTGTAATATTGCAGAGGTTCCAGGAATACAAAAAAATTATTAAAAAGTTAATAAATTCATTATAGAATTCAATGTGTACATTCACAGATGACAGGTTAAAATACAAGTTAAAAAGAATTATAATAAAACTGTAAAAAGAATCTTGAGACGTTAAGCACCAAGGCCTATTATGGTCCCAAGGACTTTCTTGTTTTCAAACAGACCCATAAAAAAGACGCTACTGCAAAACAAACTAGTGGGTCGGGAAGTGATTTTAAAAAGTACAATGCCAATCTACATTGTTTAAAATTGTGAGGTTTTAAATATTACTTTTTGCTTTCTCTCTGGTAAAATCCACAGAACAATATTAAATGAAGGTCAGGTTTGGGCGAATTCATGTCACAGGGCCAGAGAGAGAGCCCTGAATGGTTAAACCTTTTCGCTGGAACGCAAGCAGCAGAGGTCTCATATTTAAGAGAAAGCGGAGTAATTTGAATTTATGTTGTAGTGTTGGGATATCCTCTAAGTAGAAATAACCTCCCTCTAAGATGGAAGGAAATAACTGGTAGGTGAGGACTGACTTAATGATGTGGTTCTTCTCCCTACCGTTATACTGAGCCTTTAATATAAATGTGTCCACTACACTTTGACTTGAGGTCTGTCTACAAACTTCTGGGTCTTTGAACAGGTCTGTCATCCCCATCGCGTTCAATTCTTCTTCAACGTAGTTTAGCCATTTGATCCTTTTATAATTTTCTAGTCTTAGGCAGTCTCTTATTTCATTTTGGGTTAAGAATACTGTGTCCCTGATGGAATGCCACAGCAAAATAGGGACTAGTTTAATTGCATCTAAGATATAGGATAAGCCCAGCTCTGTATGTAATATATAATCTGTACAGGATTGTGGAAGAGACACCAATGACTTAAACATTTTTTTTCAATAGATTGGGTACAGTCCACATGGGCCATACCCCAAACACCAGCCCCATAGGTGGCCGTGGACTTGGTTTTAGCGTTGTAAATCTGTTTAATAGCGGCTAACGGTTTTGTACCGATCCTGGATACAAATGCTTTAATTGCCGCTAGGCTCCTTTCCGTTCCCAGAACCCTCCCCTTAACCAACCGAGACCATGATTGTTTGTTATCAAATAATAATTCTAAATAAGGGAAGGAGTCAACCAGCTCTATTTTCCCCGTATCCGTGTAAAGATAAGGCAATTTATCACAAGCCCCCCCTGCTATAATTACAAATGACTTTGGTTGACCTTTAAGTCCAAGGTACTCATAAAGGTCACATAGGCAGTGATAAGGTGTTGGAGCCCTATTCCTGTTCTGGCAATCAAAACCGCGTCATCAGCATAAGCCAAAATTGGCAGCTGAGTAGAGCCAGATACGGGGAGGTCTGGGGTTGCCCCGAGCAGGGCCTTCTCCACACTATTCGTGTAGATGGAAAAAAAGAACGGTGCAACAACACAGCCCTTTCTGACACCCCTCAAGATTTCAAACGGTCTAGTGCATTCCCCATTTTTCCCATATCTGACCGATGCAGAGGCATTGGTATAAAGCTGGCGGATGAAGTCGATTATGGGCTGATAAATCCCCATCCCTTCCATAGTATGCCTAACCTTAGGGTGGGAAACGCAGTCAAATGCTGCTGAAAGATCTATAAACGCAAGATAAATTTTCCCACCCTTAGCCATGGCATTCTTGTTCATAATCAGTTAGAGGTTAAGACACTGATCCACGGTGCCTTTACCTCGCTGGAACTCATATTGGGGCTGCATAAGTATTTCCTTATCCAGTGCCTATGCTGACAGCCTGGATAAGAGGAGACAGCCCATAAGTTTTGCTGTTGTATCTAAAAGAGAAATGGGCCTATCATTTTTGGGACTTTTTCGATCTCCTTTTTTATGAATTGGCACGATTACACTAGTTTTCCATGAAGGGCGGGGGTCCTGCTACAGCTATATTATTAAAAGCGTTGGTCAGTAAGGTCATCCACAAATCATCATAATTGTCCTGGAAAAAGTCTATTGGTACCCCATCAGGTCCAGCGTCCTTCCCTGCGCTGCAAGTCAGTAGCCCATTTTTCACTTCAATAAGTGAAAATGATAAGGTATCCTGCATGCTTAGGGGTGCTAAAATAGGTGGTTGAACAGTAGCGGTAACAGGCGAAAAAATATTAACAAAGTGTTCCACCCATTTCTCTTCACCTACATTTGTATCTAGCGAGGGGTCCTTCTGTGTTTTAAAAAACAGTGATTTGATTATACCCCAGAACTCTCGACTATTGCCTGAGGAAGTTGCGTGACTAAGCTTTTCCAAGATCTCCTCCCTCAATGTCCTCTCCCTGTCTTTTCTCACCCGTTTGTATTGATTATGGAGTAACGCTATTTGGCTTTGATTTCTTGGTTGAGATTTAATGGCAGCGTTAAGGGTCTTCCTGGTCCTCGAACAGTTAGAGTCAAATCAACCTTTACCTTTAGTGTTTTTATCTGTTCTCTTTCGAGTCATTGCCATCCTAATGTGCTCCAATAAATCCATAAAGAAGGAAACCAGGGCAACTGAATTGGTTCCTACGTCTAAACAAGTACTAATGCTAGTCTGTGCAGATTTTATTACTTCCGGGACCACCTTGTGTTTCTCTATTTGAGCCCATTTAAGTTGGTAGCAATTTTTCCTAGCCAGGATTGGAGGGTCTATAATCTGGTGTCTGCTCTTTGCACTACTAGTCAGGATAAGTTCACAAGTTAAAATTGCATGGTCACTAAAACATGTGAATTTGGCATCTGTGTTTAAAAAATTATCATAAAAAGGGTTAGAAACCGTTATGAAATCTATTGTTGATTCCTGGGCTTCTCGACTAAAAGTTTTCTTAGGGAGGTCCTACAAATTTTTCCAGATGTTGACTATTGCCACATTCCTAAGGGACATTGTCTTGTTAAGGCTATTTCCATAATTACTGTGATGGAAATGGAGGACAGGGTTTCCCATCAGGTCAGCCAATCCACAGATGGTGTCATGGTTCTATTTACATGGGTGGATGTTAAAAGCTCCTATCCATATTATTGTTGGTTCCTCGGCTTTCTTATAAAGAGCTAATGCCTCATCAATGCCCAAATTCACCTCATCTATGACCTTGTGCATATTTGGACCAAAGTTATTATTGTAGAAGTTCATTAGGACCCAAGTACCTTTATTTGGATACTCAAAAATAAGGAGGTGAAAGAAGGGGCTCCTACCATCAAACATCCTGCAGCTGATGGGATTGTCTTAGTCTGGAAGGACCGGAAACCATTGAATGAAGATGGGTTCCACAGCCCATGTCTTCTGGAAACAGGAGATGTCATTTTCCTGCCAAATTTTTCACCATTGTGCATTGTCCAGTTTAGTGGCAATACCTGCCACATTCCAAGATGCTATGTTGAATGGGCTGGTATTCCCTTCTACGTTTCTGTTAAATTTAGTAGTAACCGGGGTGACAGGGGATACAGGATATTCTGTAGCAATCCTCTCAGTTAGCGGAGAGGATAGTCAGTCGCATTGGTCCAGTTCAGAGAGTGGTGCGAATCTGTTCCTAATAGGAACCCCCACAACTTCTAGACCGCCCTCCAATAAGGCCCTCGATGTGCAACCTGTTGCATTTTCCCTTGGTACCTGTGGCACAGTCTGCGGAGGTCTATAAATGTAGTCAAGGGGGAGTCCTACAACCTGTGTGCCTTTAGGGGGGGTTCTGTGTAGATGGTCAAGGATGATTCGTAAAACTAGGTGATTGTTAAAATGTATCACAATGTATTCACCATCCATTGGTTTCCTCGATGGGCCCAACCAACCTACCCTTCTGCCATTATAATTTGGCTTGCCAGTGAGGGACCACCTCTAGCCATGATGAATGTATGGCATGACAGCCAATGTAATGATTTGTCCATCAGTTGGGACGTAGATTCAAGTTGGCCCGCCCTAGGAGACGGGACATTAGACAAAACCAGGACAAGGGGGGAAGATGCTGGAGGGAGATGCAGCGTCTGTTTACAAAATTAACCTGGTAAACCCACGTTTGACCCCATGTTTGATCCTTGGTGTCTAGGCGGATTAGGTTTTCGCCTGTCCCGTAATGGGTTTGACCCTACGTTGGTTATGGATCTAGGAGGAATACTTCTATTTCTGATGGTGACAGTGATGATATTTCTCCCCTCAGACTAGTGGAGTTGGTGGGATTAGTATGAT
The DNA here is from genome assembly GCF_964204655.1 of Triturus cristatus. Lineage (NCBI taxonomy): Eukaryota > Metazoa > Chordata > Amphibia > Caudata > Salamandridae > Triturus > Triturus cristatus. Next base: position 1,174,257,017 of record NC_140591.1, on the reverse strand, counting down.
GATTAATAGTAAGTGAGAAAGGGGCTTGTTGTGGAGTAAAATCTGGGGCGGATAAGTCATTACATGAGTGGTTACCCATGTGGGTAGGACCCCCTCTAGTTCCCAGCCTTGCATCTAACCTTGCCCCTGTTTCCTCAGGTGTAACATTTTCCCACTCAGCCCCTAAAGGTGAGTTATATGTATTAAGGCCCTCAATGTTCTTTAATCTTTCCTCAATGCAGGTTATTTTCAATAATAAAGGGTTCAGGAGGACAGACACCAAAGCCTCAAGTATTTTCCATGCCTCGTTGTCAGTCACCCTTGGGACCAGTGTAGATGTTAAATCAGTGGATAAGGTTGAGGTGGAGCCTTGTGCCAGCCCAGCTTCTCCCTGTCCTCTTGGTCTACAGGGGACGAGCGTTTTTCAAAGGTTTTTTTTTGTTGACCACCGGCTCTTCTCCTTTTGACTGGTGGCTCACCATTGTTGTCACTGTGAGATTTTGCTGTCTGGCCCCTGGTAAATATCTTGGGGGGTGTCACTTCCCACACTTCCCGCACAAAAGAGGGAGAAGAGGGGGACAATTCAAGTGCAGGGGATGGAGGGGCCGAAGGCGGTATTTCTGCAGGTTGAGGTGTATTTGGTGTAATGCCATCCATGGGATTACCACCCAAGGAAGATCGTTTCTGTGAAATCAAAGACCCCAGGGAAAACCGTTGTTCCGTTAACTGTATCTCATGAATGATACAGACTCAGCCCTTGTTAAAAAAGCATCCAGATTCCCTGCAATGCCACTCCCCGATTGTTCACTAGGACGTTTGCGTTTACCCATTGTTAATATCACGTCAGGTTAATGGGTTAATAAGGCAACGTTTTATTAGTCACACAGCACCTTATTTCTTTAAGGTGAAGAGAGGAGCGGGTCCTTAAATCCAGATGAAAGAGGGTAGGCCCAGCCCAGCCCAGCCCAGCCTCCTCCAGACTCCGATGGGCGTGGACGGGTCCGTCCTTGGCACGGCCCTGGCACACCCGCGCGTGTCCCACACTGCAGGAGCTGCAAGGTGATTTATTGCGCCTCCGGGCGCAGGAAACAAGTGACAGCGCCTCCTGGCACTAAGGACTCTGGTGTATTGAGTCCCCCTCCTGCTGCTGTCGGCATTGGCGGCCCCCGCGCTGCGGGAGCCGTGAGGTGATTATCGGTGCCTCCAGGCACCGTAAACAAGTGACGGCGCCTCCTGGCGCTAAGGACTCTGGTGTATTGAGTCCCCCTCCTGCTGCTGTCGGGGTTGGCGGCCCCTGCGCTGTGAGGTGATTATCTGGCAGCCCCCATATAGTCATATAATTATATTTTTGACATCTGCTCTGCAAAGTCTAACAGATAAAAAGGAAGAAGCGCTCTTAACAACATGAGAACATCACACCCAAATAAAATGCCTTGCATATTTAATCACGAATATGCAATGTTTTATTGATGAACAGATATAAAGCTGTTCCTGCTCACTCCTACGCAGGTGAGCAATTCTCTACTTTAATAGTCTATTTCTCTTGTGTCTAAGAAAAATAGTATAGAGGGTGTTGAGATGGAAAAGTCCTTTGCATGATAAGAGATGTGTAACCCTGCCCTGAGTACCCATCCCTACTTTTGTCTGGATCCCTAATGAAGATTTTTTTGACATAGAAAAACATGATAGTTTTTGGGATTTTAGTCTTGTTGGAGAGAGAGCAGTGCCCACATAGGGGTGGAAGGCTGCCGCCTACCCCAGGACATAAGATCACTACACTGCACGGTAGCAACATGCAGTGTAGTGATCAGTAGAAGTGAACAGGTCCTTTTATCCTGTGTTACTAGAGTGAAACTTACAAGCTCACTTACCTTTGTGGGAAGAAATTCTATAAACTGGTAAAAACAATACAAAAGCTAGAGTAGAGTCATCAAGATAAGAAAGCATGTTTTACAAAAATACATGAAAGAAAATTCAAAAATAATACCAAAATGAAATGAAAAAGGAATTTTCAGAAAAAAATATATAGGTAAATAAAAAATTGAGACTATCAAAAGAGGCAATTGACAATTAAAATGTACTACTAAAGACCTAAAATCTTCGCAAATGCAACCCTCCAGAATGATAGAATGTTTTGATTTTACTGGACTTTAATGCTTCCATTTTTATCCCTGAAACATCTTCCTCTAATATTCAAACAATTCTAGCTCCAAAATTAACAACTCTGGCTGGAATGGCAATGTACCTGATCTAGAGTTTCGTTGATAGTTTAATGTCCATCAGGGTGACAAAGTACTTCACTCAATCGACCTGATGGACATCTCATCCACCAAACATTTCTAAAGTTTTACATTTTTTTTTTAAATAAACTTCCAAAAAGGAAGTTTATTTTTTAAAACAAATGTAAAACTAATGGGCCACACATCATAGGAGTTTTCTCCTGTAGTCTGTGTGTCTTTTTTTCTATTTTATAGTAATTGACATTAAAAGAAAATATTTTAGATTGGGTGGATGGTTGAATGGCTTACCACCAATGGCCTGCACTCTGTTGTGCAAATGGATGAGTATGAAGGCTACAGAGCAGCAGTAGACTCCGTTGTCATCATACTGTTGGTGCACCCAGCACTAAATCACACGGGTGGGCCGAGAGTTTGGTTGAGAGGGTTCTCAGTCTTTCTTTCTCTGCCAGACTCAGTATTGGTCCCTATGTCTGGATATAAGATCAGAAGAACTTTTTCCTTGATTTTATCAAACTTGTTATCATGGATTATTTGATCATTTTCCCTTAATCATTCCTTGACACTGGAAACATGAAATCTGGTTCCATTCCTTAAATTATTGGATTCCACTGGCAGTGCATTTGGTCATTTTTTGCAGAACGAGGCTAGGGCTAATTTAAGATCATTAGTTACTTTTATCACTGTCAGTGCTCTAGACCCTGTTCATTCACAAAGCAATGTTAACGGTACCTGGGATTGATGCAACAATGTCACTTTCCAGTTGTAACATTTTGAATATGTGATCTAGTGCTGGCAAACTGAGACTAGAGAGTACAACTTTGAGTAACAAAATGCAAGTCCACTTTTTCTGACATGTCCATTTCTGCTACACAAGGTAACTGACCATGGAGTACAGCTGAATAACATCTGCACTTCAAATGATTCAGCAGTTTTGTAAGCTCTCGATCACATGGTTAGATGAAATTTGGGTTCCCCAGCAATGATCTGATATCTGGGAGAAGCTAACATCAATTAGCAAATCAGCTTTCTTTGGTAGGATTAAAGTAAATGGTTGATAAGAAATGATCTTGAATAGTGAGTCAGAAAACATTTCAACTATTAATTCATGTCCAGTTCATAAATGGTAATGGGGTCTTTGATGCATATGCAACATGTATGAAAAAAACCTGAATGATGAGTGATTTCTCCATAATTAATCACTATGTTTTTGTAAAACTAGCTGCTGCAGTAATCCACAGACATGTAAAGGGAGGATTAGAAAAAACATTATCCGCTAGGAGCCGGTGACTCAGTGGCCAGGTACATCTGAAGCATAAAACTTTGCTGTGCATGAAATGTTCTGTTAATTATGCTATATCTCTGAATCCTGTGTTGTTAACAATATGAAAATGTATTTAATTCTGTCATGTGCTAGATAGAGGAGACTCATGTGAATAAACCAACTATTCATTTCAGTCCTGCCAAAGACTTCAAGACGCGTCTTCGATAATTCATATTCTGCATAGTACTATAATCACATACCAATTTTGGGAGATTTCTCACCAGTTTATTACATATTATTTTGAAATGGAAGAGGTTGTATTATAGTCAAATGGATTTTAATATAAATCCGTGTCTTTTTTAAAGTAATTAGTGCATCCTTGTGACCTATGGGATGTCCCATCTGTTCTCGGAAATAACAAATTAGACTTGAAATGATTATTAAACTAATGCATGTGAAAGCAATGCCCATTTAATTGAATATCAACATTAGCCTTAGATTTCAGGGCAACTGTCAGACAGAAAAGTAAGATCTTTCATGTCTGTTTCTTAGGGTCAGGCCTCAGAATATTCTTCTGTATTGTACACAATCAATTTCTTAGTTTAGTCATTTAATTTGCTTAATATATAATTGTGTAGTCGTTGTCTGTGTCTTACAGTGCTGTTAATGAAAAACAAAATGCGATGCAGTGCTAAAGGCTTAATATACTAATAAGTACAAACAAGATGAATTAAAGAAATAGCTAATAATTGTATTTTATTTATTTACTAAATGAGTTTTATATAGTGCTGGCATTACAAATAACAAGTATAAACACACATTTGGGTTAAAATAAAAATGTCAACAGTGTTTGAGGGGGAGGGTTGAGTTTGTGTCTTGACCATTGATTGACATCCTGCTAGTTGAGATATCGATTGAGGAGGAGAGCCTTTAGTTGTCTCTTGAAGCTCAAGAAGGAGGGTTTGTCCTTTTATGTATTGGAATGGAGTTCCAGATTTTAGGGTCAATGCCAGAGAAAGAGTGAGCCATGTGTTTTTTTGTTTGTGGGCTTTAGATGGGATAAGGAGTAGGATATTGGAGCTTCTTAGGTTTCTTGACTGGCCAGCCTTTTTTAGTTTTGAGGCAAAGTAAACTGGTTTACCAGTGTGCAGGGCTTTGTGAGTGAGACAGGCAGTTCTGAAGCTGCAGTGAGCTTCAACTGGGAGCTGTTTCAGTTTTTACAGGGCATGCGAGATGTGATCATATTTTTTGATTCCTGTGACCATTCTGGCTGCTGCATTGAGAGTGGTTCTAAGGGGTGTGAGGTGGGATTTCGCAGTACCTGTGAGGGTGCCGGTCCCATAGTCTAATCTTGACAGCACCATCACTTGTGTGGCAGATTTGAGGTAGTTCGGCGGTAGGTAGGGTTTGATTTTGTTCAGAAGTTTCAAGTTGTAGAAGGCACTCTGCACTTTTCTTTATATGATCTTTCAACATTAAATTGATAATACAACACTGGAATATACCAGAATGAATAGCAAATAACTACAAAGAAAGTTGCCGGTTAAATGAGGCAATTAAGAGAAAGAACTCAAAAAGGAATCAGGATCTGTATGGTAGGTGAATGTATGACGTTACTACGCCATCCATTACCCCACAGTAGGTTACAACGCGGACGTTACATCGTCCGTGTTGTTACCACGCATGCCTTTACATCGCAAGTTGTTTCTACGACTTGCGCTTGATGGCACGCTGGACTTAGGAATAGTATAAATTACTATTCCTACTCCAGTTAGCGCAACAGAAGGGAAGGTGTTGGATTTAAGATCCAACACATTCCCTGGTGTTGTGCCCCATCTAGCGCAAGTCGTTGAAACGACTTACGATGTAATGCCATGCGTGGTAACAACGCGGACGATGTAACATCCGTGCTGTAACCTACCCGCGTGGTACTACCAGCGTTGTAAGCGCTGTTTCCCATGGTAGGTACCTCACAGCAAGCCCTTCTCAAAGCAAATAACTTTACCATCATAGGGAGTGTGAGATATTTGACCTGCATTCATATCATTCATGTGACACCACTTTATGACATTATTCAGAAAAAGATGGTAGATACTCTTGATGCTTTCATTACAGAAGCTAATATCATCTGCAAAATTATAAAAGGAAAAGGGCAGAAAAAAGACCCAATAGACTTTCCGCAACATGATTTTAACCCCTTCGCCGCTCGGAAAATTCCGCCGCGGTGTGAGGGGGGAGCGGGGCTGGGTGTGGCGCTCAGGTACCCAGGACGGCTCCCGGCTGTCATAAATCATGGTGGGTGTGTGCTCATGACGGCCGGGAGCCGTCCGAACCCCGCCCACTAATTAATTCGCCCGCACCGGCGGGGAATTAGCCGCGCGTGGGCAGAGCGGCAACAGTCGGGCGGCTCCCGGCCGTCATGAACACATGACTACCGTGACTCATGACGGCCGGGAGCCGTCCTGAGCATCCATGAGGTTATTTCATAGGTTAAAGCTGTACAACCAATATATTGTAATCCTCGACAAACCTAATGAGCTTGTAGTATCATACTTAAAATATATGCAAAGGGACCCAAACATGAAGCATCAATCTACCATTCGAAAAGCATTATTATATGCATTTAACAAACTGTTCATGAAGTATATATTTTAGTTCTTCGAAGAGATGATCATACAGAATATTACCTTCTTCACTTAGCAGCCTAGATTTTGGGCTAATTCTATAACCTATGATATTATAAAGCAGCCATAGAAAGTTTACTATGGTAATATCTTTCAGCCCCAAATCAGCCAGTTTATGTCAATCTCGTTTATTTTTACAAGCTTATGACAAGGTGGGTCACTTTATAAAGTGGAAGTAATTCCGAGGGTGTAGTATCCCACCAAACCTGATGGCACTCCTTCCCACATTACATATGGTATATTGATGCAGACATTGCTGGGATCATATCAGGGGCACAAACAGAGAATACTAATGTAGAAATAAACAGTAACATGCTCTGGACTCATATCTTTGTTCCCTATATGTAGATAATCTTCCTTTATATTCAAAATAATCGTCTTCATTTTCCTCAAAGACTAACATGAGGGATTTATTTACCTTTAAAGTATGCTGAGGATCTGATATTGCTCCATTTAACTCCAATACGCCCACACCAAAGGCAGATACATTTGGAAGACTACACAAGATAAAACTACTTACAGAACAGCTCTACTTAAAGTAAAGTTAAGATAATAGTCAACAAAATAGACAGTTCCAGTGTTCATGCATTTCACAAAATCAGAAAAGGTGAAAGAATATTCTAATTCTATCCGTCTATTTATTACAAATAGACAATGGTTCTCTACCCTGAGTGTAGCATCTGCTAATGTCCATGGAGTGGGTTGATGATTGTCTCCATGGGGAGTAGAAAGGTGGGTGCACTGCAAACAGTCTGCGGATCCAAATCGTCCTTAGTATTGGAAGACAATCTTGGAGTTTTCCCACTTATTTGTTTAGATAGGTTTTGCAAAACTATGGTGAGATTATAGAAACATTACCAGCACGTCAACCTAAATTCTCATGCAGCCCCTGACATGACTGGCATAGGATTATCTCAACATATACAAACATACCTTTCTTTGATATGTGCCTCAAAAATATGTAATATAGGACTTGCTCGTAAAGCTAAACCTCAGGCTGGAAAAGTATATACTCATTGAAAATCAATATAACAAAAGCATTAGATATTCTGGGTTTATTGCCCTTAGTTGGGCCAGCTACAAAGTGACAATTTAAAAAAAAAGTATGGACGCTTGCAGGAATGATTTTAAGAGATAGGTCATAATGCACTATCTGTAGATTCAAAGGTTGTCTCAGGGTCATATTAACAACTGCTCACACCATCAGCAAGAGTACGATTTTAAGACGGGTTTATTACACACTTACCTATTCTGGAGCATATGCTAGCCTATAGCAGGAAAGAGGATCTGTAATCTTTTTGTAGTATCCAAACTGGACTGAAAGCACGTTATCAATTTTGCTCTGTCCTTACACCACTCAGGAAAACATGTTGCAAGAAAATATTTGTACATATTAAAAACCACAGAAAGTGGAGGAGGCTTTTCAAACTGTGTGTCCACCCCTTTAGATAAACGCAAGCTGTACACTTTACACGTTTTTAAATTTGTTATCCATTTATCCATTTCTAATTGTGCTTGTATTCACTTTAGATATATATTTTGGCAGAAATTTGTTACAACACTGTACAAAATCTTCATAAAACTCAAAAACAAAGTAGACATGACTGTGCCATATTGGTTTACAGAAACAGGATGAATTTTTCGCTCTGCTAATTTTCTAATGGAAATGTTAATGTGTGATCATCCATCAGGGACAAATGCATGGATTTGTAGTGTTTCTATAGGTCAAATGTTGAGTTGTGACACACAATATTCTGTCTCTGACAGCAGTGGCCAGCGCAGGTAAGTGCGGTGGTGCGGGAGCATGGGCGGGGTGGGAGGGGGTTTAAGTCGACAGATGACGGGATAGGTCAAACTAAATAAAACCTATTCCGTCATCTGTCGACTTCCCCCCGCACCACTCCACCACGCTTACCTGCACCGGCCGCAACTGGTCTCTGCCCTGATTAAATCACAATTAGAAAGCATGTAAACATATAGCATGCGCATCAGCACTATTTCATGTTTCATATGAAGCACATATAATGTAATTGCTAGCTTTACAATTGGGAATGCAAACATATTCACAAGGCAGTGCAAAACCTTTAGGGTCATAATTTATCCAATTGATGAAAACAGTAGAATGAGTGGAAATGTGCACATATGTAATTAAATAAAATTTACCCTCCAAATAACAGGGTGTACAACTGACTATACCTGTCTGATTATTACAGGGTCAGAAAATAATTCACGATAGCAAACTATACATGTTCAATGGCTCTTTATTGTCTCTGAGTTCATCACCACCGACAGTCACTTTGTGAACAAAAGGGTCTGTTTCTTTCCACGTGAGTGCCTTCTATGTGGCCCACAGGTCAACTGGTATTACTTCTCAACCTTTTTCTGCAATGTGCACCAAGCTCTGGATGTTCCATCTGTGACTTCAGACAAAGACCAACTAATTGTTAGGTGGTGTAGAAAACAGAGAAAATACTGCCCGATGTTGACAATCTGCTCTCACTGAAAGGCAACTCACCCCAACTGTAAGGATATCTAGAAAATGAAACAGATCCGCCTGGAGGTTTGCACAGCAGGCACAAGCAGGGACCATGAAAATTCGTTCTTTGCACCATACACCAGCTGAAGAAAAGGACTTCAATATATGAAATGTAAAGAAATCTCTAGGAGTAAAAATAGCACTGAATCTGTCTTTAGATTTTTTGTGGGGTGTAAAACACGGCTGTTTTATAATTGCCAAATTTCAAGTGAGAAAAACAATGTTATATTTAACAATCATTAAAGTGTCAATAATTAGAAAATCAGACACACATACTTTGTAGTATATTTAAAGGCAAACCCAAACTGTAGACCATGATGATTCCACATGCACTCTCTAGTTTAAAAAGGTAGTTTATGATTAAATGATGCAATGCAGACAATACTATAAAGAGAAGATATCAACTATACGGCACACAAGACAAAAGTCAAAATACAGGTGACATAAGTGAACACCGCCCTTTCAGATACACAACGGCAGTATGATCAACAAGGAAATACTTTGCACATAAAAGATTGTATGTGTTGAATAATGGGATATTTTATGGGAGAGAGAGAGTGTGTGTGTGTGAATGTGTGAGTTTGCGTTGTTGCTTCTTCATGGTTTATGGTATCCAGCTGATCCGCAAAATGATTTTTTATCACAGCTTGATATTGGTGATTAGGCACAAAATATTTGATGTTGTCATCAATCATAGAAATCAGTAGGACTTTCATTTCGTCCAGCATCTGTCAGTTTTGCAACACTTGCTCAATTACTTAATATGAGGAATGAATTGCACTTGGGTGCAAACTATACTACTAACTATTTAGCACAGCCTGTCGTGCCGTAGAATTTGGCTTTCACCACATCTGTAGTTTGTTGCCTGATGACTAGACATCTGACGCTTAAACAACTGGGATTACCTGGTGCTGGAACCCTGGGCCGATTTAACCAGGTGGATATGCCGTCCATTATAATGCAGTGTAGGTCAGGTAGGACCTGCGGGCTCAGCCCGGACCTTGCTTATCCCCTGCAGGCATCACGGGTGTAGCTGAAAACTTTCTGTTTAACTCACAATACATTGGCCTCCCTCCCCTCAACCCCCTACAGCCCAGCTTTGCAGTTGCCTTGACAAGAGTATGGGGAAGCACCAGCAACTCTCCAATCCGCAAAGACTGGGTTCCCATGATCCCACCCTGCAACTGGCCATGTCCATACTCTCGATTGATTACCTGATCAGAGCAGGTGATAAATGGGAGCATTAAACAGGTTGGGATTGGGAAATTTTACACTGAGCTAGGAAAACTAATCTGCATAAATGTACGCATTTTAACCTGTTTAACTCATAACTGGATGGGGCAGGGATATCATTTCTGGCTGGAATCTGTAAACACACCTCTTGTAATTCTAGCTCTTCTGCAATGTTCGATTCTTAAAAAGGGGCTGAGACTGCATTATTCCCCTTCTCTTTTTTAAAGAATTGAATTTTCCAATACAGAGCATTAGGTCACAATCAGAGAGGATATTCTTTTAACAAGGCCAACAGAGTACGTGTGTTATACTTAGAGTGGTAGGTCAAGTTTGGCATAGACAGCCCAGGATTTTTATCATTAGATCATGTCATCAAAAAGCCCAGTCATTAAGCTCCAGTGTACTGAGGTGCCACAAACTTGGCATTGGTTCTCAGTTTTTCTCTCCAGTCAATTTCAGTGAGTGGCCTGGTTGACAACTGCAGGAGGAGAGAAACCATAGAGGCAACAGTTAGCCAAGGGTACTCCCTGAGACCCTCACCTTTTGCTTCTACATCACACCTGTTTATTTCTTGTCCTTCAGTGTAAGTGGCCTGCTATGTTCACCCTTATTATCTGTGCCTCTTATATTCCACAATACACGGCTGTAATCCTGATGTATCACCTTTGCAAATTCAAATAGTTTCCCACTAAAGGATGTGTACAACGGATGTCCTATATGCCAGAAACTGGCATATAGGCAGGTACCCACTTCCAATGGAAACTCTTTGACAAGAAGGAGGTGCCAAGAATGAGGAGTATGGATCAATAATCCTGCCTCCTGAAAGGTAGCATGCCTCTGCAGGCCTCATTTGCCTGTATCAGCCAAAACACAGAGGCTCTAAGTTTTTCCTGGGAGTTTGGACAGGAAGGCAACCACAAAACTCAAGTGAAGCCCAGGCATACTGAACCTGCTATTTTGTGGTGTATGATGAGTGTCAACTGGTGTGGGTGGAAAAGAAGAATGGTCAAGGGAAGAGCTTTAAAAATGTGACTACTCTATAGACATTTAATTATTTTAATTATTTTATTTATAAAATATATACGTTCCACACTAGCCACAGTGTCTGACAGGCAAATCAACCACAATTTTATTTATAAAATATATACGTTCCACACTAGCCACAGTGTCTGACAAGCAAATCAACCACAATATCAATTATAATAGAAACAAAAGTCAGGAATGTACATGCTTATAAAGGAAAACTTTCAACCTCACAGGAATCTGTGAAATGTTTGTAAAATCCACAAACAAGGGAGAAGTAAAAGCATATCAAAGAAACATAGTGTCAAAGTGTATTCTAAAAGGAAAACATTGATATGCTTTTATGTAAGGCAGAGAAGACCAAAGGGGGTAGCAAGTGGGTATGGTATGAAAGCACAGATCAAACCGTAGGCATGTCCAAAACTAGGAAAGTCCAGCATCTGCAGGAAGTTGCTCCATTACAGGCTGAAACATCTGGTGTTCAGAGGCTGGTGAGCAAGATGCGATGGTTTAAAAGTGATACAGGCACTTTTGAGCTAAGGTATGAAATACAAAGGTCGTCAGTGCAAGGCCTTGAAGTAATACATTTCTTGACACAAACCACCAATCAATCCAGATAGCTGACACATTTAAAACTAGATACAATAGAAGATGCAGAAAATAGATCTCTACAATCCACTCTAGCTATTAATAATTCCTCTATAACAGAAATAAACATGGCTTGAAGGAGGTATCTTTGTGTTTGCAGAAACAGACCCATTCGAGATGTCACGTTTCAGCTAACTTGGCATTCTGGTCCCTAAAATGTAGGCCTGAAAGCAAAGTCCAGAGAACAAGCCACTGGGACTAACATTGAGGTTATGCACATCTTGAACAGGAAGTCCAGACAGTGGACAAGTAAATAACAAACATTATTTTGGAAGGACTGAGAAAGTGACAGGAGTGTGGCAATGACTTGGTTGGTGGGAATCAGCATGAGAAGACATTCTCTGTTAGAGTTGGGTATCATTGTAGAATGTTGAGACAAATGTTACCCTGCCTAGTTCTGATCCTTCAGTGACTTTGTAAGACTATTAAATATTGTATTTTGGGAATGAAAAAAAACCCCATGACATTCCATGTAAAATGGAAATGAGATCCATCCTTTAAGAAACCATTGTGATCTACTAAGTACAAATAAAAAAATAAGGTTCTACAATAACAATGTACATGAGTGAGGAGCAAAGCATTGAACCCTACTAAATTTACAATCATAACATTACAAATTATATTCATTTGTCCATTTTATTTGAAAGTATGAAAACAGAATTTTAACATGACATTTTCACTATCACATCAACATTCAATATTCAAGATTCTTCTATACAGAGGATTGTGAAGACGATTATCCCACAGTTTGGACTTTCCTGGTGCACAAACAATTTATCAAGAGGTATACCAGAATTTCTGTAATATTTTATCTCATAGTTTTATGATGGGGAATCTCCTGTAGTTATTTAAAATCCACCATGAATAAATACAGCCACCATGTATTTATTTGTAGTGGATTTAAGGATTCAAAATACATAGTTAAAAAAAAATACTATTCATCGGGGTTACTGACTAAGTGAGTGGTAGCTAGGGTATGGCCATTATCATCGAATAACCCAAACTTAAAACAGGTGCCAATATAGACAGATGCAGCCAATGGTTGACTTTTACAAAATTTGCATATAGAACAAAGAGCTGTAGGAATCAGGCCTCCGCCACATTCAGCTTGAACATAAAGGAATATACTACGTGACGGAGAGCTATCTCAGCACCACAACCAGGTCAACAACCAGACTGTCAAGGCTAAATAATTATGCAAGCAAAGGTTTTCGAGTTGTAGGGGAACATAATTCACAGTACACTTGACTGGGAAAGAAAAGCCTACATAAGAGCAGAAATTCAACATGACAGAGGGCCCAGAGAAGAATGGCAATCAAGGATGTCTTTGTGGTCTTATAACAAAAAAAATTACATTGTCTCAAATGTTTCTCGGAGATATGGGATGCAGAAAGAACAGAAAAAGTATGGATATCATTTGGACACTAATTTACAACTTAGGAGTGCTTGCATGTGCGGTCTCCAAGTTCTTAGTTTGGAAATTGGTAGATGTAACTTGATTTACATATTTTTTACATAGGGAACTTTTGGCCTAAGGTTTTATTACAGCAAGAAAATATGCATATTTAGCATGGCGATAGAAAACAACAATAATTCATGTAGATCCAGTGAGCACCCAGGTTGGTATGGTTTGCTAAAAATCCTTAGTTTCAATGTTGTTACATCATCAGCAATAGCAACCATTACCATCTGTGAATTTGTATGATAATAACAAATATATAGTTCAGTAATAGCAGATTGAGCTACATTAACGTTGGATGTTAAATTTCCAAACAACATATCATGGAATTAGTTCGAAAAAAAAAGGTCTTCCAATGTACAGTAGTGATAGCTATTTTTGCACTTGTCCTGTATGTGGCTCATATTAGGACATTAGTGGTGGAAATGCATTAGGCTAAGGAAGACAAATTTGCAGCATTCTTCCTGAGTTAGGAGAATAAATATAGGACATTATGTCTATGAAGAAATCATTGAATTGGAAACAGAAATGATGTCTTTCTGATGAGAGACGGTCCGTGCACATGGGTGTGTATGGCTGAACCATACCAATTAGACAGAAATGCCACAGAATGCTATTTTACTTCCCACAAAGTACATTATTAGTCTTATTCCTCGGGTTCTGAGGGATAGTATCAAGGAAATATTTGCACTGCCCACTTGTGTTGCAGCTGCTTTAGAACTTCCCCACAAACACATGCACATAGTAAAGGCAAACACTATTAAAAAAAGAATACCTATGCAGAGCAAAAAGCATTTTGTTTTTAGCCTCAATCCTTAGAAAATTGGATTGAAAACATCCTCCTCCGAACATAAATGCCTGGCTGAGGCTCTGGCAATGACAGTGCTGAGGGGACAGATCTCTTTCCCAGCAACATTGGCATTGTTTGCAAACAGGGTCAGTTCTCTAGAGAGGGAGCTCCTCAAGAGTGCACTGCCAGTCGAAGTGCTGAAAGTGCTGTGGACATAGCTTCCACTTGCTTCCTTTAGGCACCCGGTGTGGCCTGCCCATACCAATATACCCATGTCCCTCTCCATCTCCCAAGGGTTCAGATCCTATTCATCAATAAGGAAAGCTGTTGCTCTACATAGAGATCTTTAGGAGTCCCATCAGTCCCCAACCAGACTGCCACTATGGAGAAGAAAGCAGGAGTTTGGGGAACGCAGTAGCTCAAAATGTGGCCATTTTCAGAGAGAGGGGCTTGGGGAGAAGGATAGGCATTTGTGTGCATGTGTGTGTATGTGCGTGTGTGTCTGCATGTTGGATTGTATATGTGTGTCTACCTGGGTCTTTATATACATGTGCTGAGCATTAGGTGATGGTCATTTAAGGCTATTCATGGTATATGTCAGTGACAACCACTAATCACCCCTGATAGTATTCAGTTTCCATATAAAGCATATGATGAGCATTCCAGGCATTTACAGGGCACTCTAGAGATGAACGTTTGGTCCTTAAATTTCACCGCAGACCCTCTTGTGTATGTATAGCTTTGAGGACAGCCACTTAGGTGTGAGCTGTGGGTCTATTAACTAAAAACAAATGTTAACGTTTTTCTCAAAATACGTTTTAACTGTTTCCCAAATTCTAAATATGTAAGGAGCAACTAAAGACATGACAGAGGCCACAGGTTTAGTATATTATTATACTATGGTCCAATCGATCCTTACCATTCCTAGTCTCTTAGAAATACAAGAGACACAGGCAATTACTCAAACTGATGCTGGACCAAACTGTTTGGTTTAAAATACACAATATGTATGGACAGCTCTTCATGCACCAATACTGCACCACAAGAGCTAATTGTGACTAATGCATCAAAACGTTTTCTTGATTTTTAACAGTTCAGGAAGACTGGTCCTTGGTTGCATGGTGCTGCACCAAGGATTGGCTAATCTTGATTATTAACATGGATAAGAACACAGCTGATTCACTCCGAATCAAAATTCAAACATTGGAGAATCAGCTTAAAACTACTATACATGTAACTCAATTTTAAAAGAGAATTGAAGAAATGAATAAAACAATCAATGGCACCAAAGAATATATGATGCAGAGTAAGATAAACTAATTAATGAAAGACCTATCCCATTTTTCTCACATGAAAATCTATCCCCACATTAGAGAAGATTACCAACATCAGACTCAATCAAAAAGAAAGGTGTGAGAGGTTGGTGGAAAGATACTGATGAGTGCATATCCAATTCAGATGACTGGATTAGCAGCGGAGTGTCAAATAACAGTTGACATGAACAAGTTCATGTGTGAAAAAACAAACCTACAAGAGGGACAGGGATTTTTCCCTGGCTTGTGTAATAACCAGGCCTGGTGCCCACCACATTCCTAGGTGTTATCTGAAACCACACTTACACCAACTTATTTTCATGGCCACCCGTGGGTACCTTTTTTAGGCCAGGTTCAGGGCAGATCAAGAGGAAGAGAATCACAGCAGGAACACTAGAGCCCTCTAACATTGTCACGTCAGACAAGAAACTCAATGAAGAGACACTTCTGAACATGGGTCTAAGCTTTGTACCAACTTATATCGGCGATGAATTTACAATTCAAACAGAACTTGTCCAATTTTTTCTTTCAAAATATTTACCTCAAATATGTTTTGATCAGACATCTAAAGATGTGAAATCTAAAACTGACATACATATAGGATTCCTGAAAAAATCCACCTTCAATCTTCCACCACATACAATACCTCCAGAGGTTTTAACTTTTGAGAAGACCATCATTAAGGACTTCCATAAATTGAAGTGTCAAGCAAAAAAGACATTTTTAATGTATCCACAAAAGAGATGGTTGAGTTCTGATACCAGCATTAAAATTAAGCTTTCAGACAAGGGAGGTGCGATTGTGATCCTTGATATTGGAGCTTATGACAACGAGTGCCTAAGACAATTACTTGATACAAGACATGTTCGCCCTTTATAGAGAGATCCTACACCTAGGTCACAGAAGACCATTAAACACTTGGTTCAAACGGCATAAGATGCAGAGTGGATAACATCAAATGGAGCTGAATTCCTGGTGACAAAACTCCCTATCAATCTGCAATCTTATGCACTCCTGAAGGTGCACATAGCTCAGCACCCACCTCCCGTAGGCCAATTGTTCCTGGTATAGGCACCCTTTTGGAACCTCTTTCCCAATTCACAGATTACTTCCCGAGTCTGATTGCCATTAAGATGCCATCTTACTTACAGGATACTAAACATGTTCTTAACATTTTGAGAGATCTTCAATTTGACATGAATAATGAATATTTTGTCAGCTTTGTCGTTCAATCACTTTACACTTCCATTCCTCAGGATGAGACACTTAGTACTCTTGAGACCCTTCTATTTGAAAATCTATCTGATGAGATACCTCTCATTTCTATCATAATTGATTTTGCAACTCTAGCAATAAAGGAGAATTTCTTTCTGTTCCAAAATCTGTTGTATTTACAAACTACTGGTACTTCTATGGGAAGCATCTTCACCCCTAGTATAGTGAATCTCTATATGCATCATTTTGAATGTTCACATATTTACCCTGCCCACAATCCCTTTATAAAAAACCCTAAATTGTGGAAGTGCTACATTGGTAATGTACTTGTGATCTGGTAAGGCAGTTCAGAACATATTCTTGCCATTCTAGCATTGACTGAAAAGTAGGAATTACCATATTAGATTTACTTGTGACAAGGGTACCTTTTGTTGATCTCCTGCCGTATCGCAAAGATGGCAGCATACAGTCTGAATTATACAGAAAACGCACAGCAATGAAGTCACTCTTGCTCTAGAACAGTTTTCACCTGAAGTCATTTCAGGATAATGTGCCAGTGGAGAAATTTTTAAGGATCCAAAGCAACTGCTCTGAAACCGAGAAATTTAATCAACACTGTGATGATTTAAAGAAACAGCTCACTATTAGAAATTATTCATCACATTTGGTGATCTCAGCTAAAAAGAGAGTGCACAATAACAACAGAAAGGACCTCCTGGAGACTTACCAATGCCCCAAAAAGGACTGGATGGTCTGTGTGAGTAATTATAGTTGTCTGAGCTGTACCATTAAGAAGAGTAACATGAGGAAATGGTGCATCCTTAACATTCGAACTATAGATATGGATATACCTATGCTTGCCTGCAAATATAGTAAGAATCTCAAAGATACTTTGATACATACTAGGACTAGAAACATTACACAGAAAAGCCAGACAACCTTATGGGCTCTCCCGAGAATGAAGGGAATTTCCTTTGTGGTTCCTTTTCCATATGTTGTCTCACAACAACCACTATCATGATAGAGCCCAGACTTAACACTCCATTGGAATTAAGACAGTTCACCAATTGCAAAGGTAGTAGTGTAATATACCTGCTGAAATGTTCCTGTGATTTTTACTATATTGGAATGATAACACAGAATTTCAGGATGAGAATAATTGAGCATTACAGCACCATAGGCTGCCAACGCACTAATAATAAGTTGACTAGAGACTATCTTGACCATAATCACAGTAAAGTTAACCTCTTTTGGATCATTATTGACAAACCACGTTTCAAGCAGTCAGTTGATTTTACATGTTCTTTTTCAAAGGGAGCAAAGATTGGTTTACAGATTGTGCAGTCATACACTGAGATTCATTGGTGACATTCCTTGAATTAATCTGTTATGAGCACGAACACCATTATTACGTTCTTGGACACTATCCAGTTCTCACATGACTCTTCTCTGCTTATATAGATGGTTTTAATGGTACTGGTATATATCAAATCATCAGCTGATTTTTTTAAACTCTTAGCAGCATATATACACCACACATTGGAGTATAAATAGTTTTTACATATTTTTCCCCTTTTTTGAACACCTTTCCCTTATTTGCTCCCTGATACATCTTGTGGGACACCATAAGTGTATTGTTTTACATCAATAAGTAGATCGGAATACAAGGTAACTCACATACATTCTCCTTTTTAGTAGCACCAAAATGGTATGTTATGCATTAAGCTCTATGTATTTGTTACACATTAAACTACAATTCCCAGTAGTGCTCTATGTACACATTATACTCTTTTAGTTGGACAAGTCCCATCAGTGCTACAAATTGGTCATTTCGATGCATGCCTTTGGAGAACAGCAGGCTGCCATAGGTAGGTGTTTTTTGCTTTTATAAAGATTCTAAGTTGCCAATTCCATGTCAGGACTTCTTACATATTATAGACCTTCAATTAGAATACCCTGAAGCAAAGTGTGGCCAATCTAAAACACCAAGCTTGCAGCCTCGCTGTCTGCCCACTCGCCTGCCCAAATGACTTCACAGGTTGCTGCAGTAGATAAGGTGTTCCAGCTTCCACAAATTCAGTAAATTCTGGCTTTCAAACCGGGGTTCTTCATGCGCTTAGATTGACTGAACATTACTTTTGCTTCACTAACTGGGCGCCTCTGTCTTTGTACTCCTCAGAGCTGTTTGTCAGCTACTGCGCCAGCTGAGACTTAACACTCAACTTTTTGCCAGTGAGAGTATATTTATTCTTTGATGCACTAGGTTGGGGCGACTCACAGTTTGAATGATTTTCATCCACATTGATTATGAAGTAAGCACGCATACACTACTTGTGAACTAGTTCCAGTATCCATACTTGCCTTTTTAATTGTGAAAGAACATTTCTTCTGTAACTCTTTCACCAGGTGATGGTGACGGTGGACCTACACCACATAATAGTGTGCCATTGTCTGTGACATCATAAGTATAAACTATTATTTGTGTTTATTTGGTTTTATTTAGCAGAGTGACTCCCAATACATTGGTCCTATCAAATGCCCAGAACACCCAATAGGGTCAAGAGATGGGCAGAAAGATGTTGAACTGGTTGCATTGATTGGGTTGAAGGTACTCGCTCCCCTTTGAGTTTTAATCTGCTTACTGGGGACATTCAATGAAGTTCCTTATTAGTCCACCATAAGGCAGT